>NC_140579.1:445771511-446270511 GCF_964204655.1 Triturus cristatus
GCCCCCGTCCTGCAAGCCAGCCGAGGGTCCGTGCGCTGGGGAAGGGTGTCCACCGGGGCCCGTGGAGGCTCTCCCCAGCCTGGCTAGGGTTCGGAGGCTGGGCCCGGACGAGGGTCCAGCCGAGGGTCCGGGCGCTGGGGAAGGGTGTCCACCGGGGCTCGGGGAGGCTCTCCCCAGCCTGGTTAGGGTTCGGAGGCTGGGCCCGGACCCAGGGCTTGTGCTCCGTCACAGTGTCCCATGGTGCGGGAGCCCCCCGTCCTGCAAGCCAGCCGAGGGTCCGGGCACTGGAGACAGGGGTCCACCGGGGCCCGGGGAGGCTCTCCCCAGCCTGGCTGCTTTCAGAAGCAGGGACCGGGCCGGTGAGCAGGGGTGGCTGGCTTTATCTGCTACGCTGGCGGAGCGGAATTTTCTGCCCACCCCTAGTGCCCACCCCACATTTTTGATTTTATGTTTGTGCGTGGGAGCCTACCCCGCATTTGGAAAGCTCCCAGGAAGCCGCCACGATCGAGGGCGACGACCCGGAAGCCAGGCGATTTTGCCTGGTTGTGGGCGGGACCTCGTGATGGCCAGAAGGAGGAAGGAGCCTTCCGGAGGAGCGGGTAGTCTGGAGCCCCACAGGCTCCACATCCAAGCCCCGGGTCCCTGGAGGGGGGCCCGGGTGAAGTGAGGAGAAGTGAGGGGTGCTGCAGTTGGTCAGCGGGGCTCCCATGAGCTGAGGAAAGCCCTGCGCCGCCAGAAGAGGAGAGAGTCCCCGATGAGTGGGGGCTCTCCTGAGGCATGCTGTCCCAGTCCAGCGAGGAGACCGGGAGAAATGGTGCCAGTCCCGCCACGAGGAAGAGACCGGTGTGAGGGCTGATCTCGGGCGGGAGGCCGCAAGGATTGAACAAAGTCCCCGTGGGGGGCTTGGGGGCATTTCACGGCACCCGGTTGGTGCCGTTCAGGGCACAGTGTACCATGCCTATTTCCTGAGCGGACCCACCGTCGCGGGCCGCTCCAACTTGGGCCACATGGTTTTAGGGCCCCCGTGGGGGCCCAGGGGGCCCAAGGGTGCCCGGTCCTTTGTTTTGGCGATTTTACGCTTATTATATGTTCTACATTTACTATGTTCACTTTCTGATGGTTCTGACAGTGGTCCAAGTGGCACTGTCATGTGTATATAATCCCCTGTAAATATTGCCTAGTGCAAATTGGCACAGTGGATATTGTGTGATTACTATTCTATGTGTTTATAATAATACAAAGGCTATTTTTGATATAACCTTGTGTGGAGCTCCTTTTGTGGTGTGCCTAGTATGTTGTTGCTGTGTGTGTGTTGCGCAAACGCTTTACACATTGCCTCGTGGATAAGCCTGACTGCTCGTGCCAAGCTACCAAGGGGCTGAGCAGGGGTTATCTTCGGTGTGTAACTCCCTTGCCCTGACTTGAGTGATGGTTTCTGCCTGGCTTTGGCGCAAACCTTAGCCAACCAGAAATCTCATTTCTAACATTGGTTGTCAGCGGTGAGGATAGGACTTAAGTTTGCGCAGTTCCACAGCGACAACTAGTTGCACTACAAACTCTGCATTTAGATAGTTACATGTTTGGGGATTATTGTTTCTGATTTTGTTTTAAGTATCATTTCTTTGAAATGTGTTTTCTTGTTGCACTATGAGTTGGGGGTCCTGCCAAGGACAGAAACCAGAGAATCTGGAGGAGTTTTGTACTGCCCTTGTGCAGACTGCTATTTAGGGGGTTGGCCTGCAGTGCAAGCTAAAGGAGATGTACTGCCCCTGTGCTGTCTGCTATTTCTAGGGTTGGCCTACAGTGGTAACTTAATTGGCATGGAGTAACTAGCTCGAGAGGGTAGATTATCCCCTAAGTGCAGTTTTAGTTTTCTGGAATCCCCAGTAAGGGTGGGAGCCAGTAGTGGCAGACATATGGAGTTCAGTGCAGGAAGTCCCATTCCCAGTTCCCAGAGTATGGTACCTGGTTCCCGGTTAAGACAGAGGCAGTTTGAGATTCAGGGGCAGTAAGATGCTGTCTCATCAGTCTTGGAGGGGCGTGTGGATGAATGTTGTGGTGCACTGGACATTTGGGTGATTGGTTAGCACAGTAAATGGTGTTAAAGGGCTCTTCAATCTGTTTTGTCAGTGAGAACCTGCCCCGTGATTTCCGGAGCCTCGCCAACCCCTGTTGGAGTGTGTAAGTTCTTTGAGTCTAGGGAGCTTGCATTGGGGAGTGATACTACAAGAATGGTGCAGGTATCTTCCAACCCAGAGTGGTGGAAGTGGTTCAGAGTAGCCCAGCTAGGTACCCTTATAGTGAGGGGGTTGTCGGGACTCACATCCTGCCTCGCAGGAGGAGTGAGATTGGGCTGTGTCCCAAAGTGCCCGCATCTCAGTCTCCAGCACTGGATGGTTCTTAGAGGGAACACCAAGCAGGGAGTCTAGTCTGTCCTGTTGGAACGTTCGTTAGGTGAGCAGGGAGTGTCTGTAATCGGGCCTCCATTGGTTCTGGTGTCTGGCAGTGCCACTCCTAAGTGGAGGGTGCAGAGGTCCAGATTGAGGGGTGAGAGGGGGAAAGAGTCCCCAGTGGAAGAACCAGTGGGTCAGGGGCTAGCCAGAAGGGCTGAGTCACCAATGATTGGCCATGGTGACACAACTTCTGTCCTGGGGCATCTTCACGCACTGTCAAAGGGACAGGAGGTCGTGAGCTCTGCGCCAGGCAGACTGTCACACGACACATTAGTTATGTGTCACCCTCGGAGGGGGGCTATATGTACTCCCCAGGAAGTCCTGGTTCGCCGGGCAATTGTCTGACCAAAGGGTTCAGTCTCTGGGTTGGGAAACCAGGTTCAGGTGTATCTTGACCTGGAGGGAAGGGCAACTGTAATCAGTGTCCTGACCAGGTTGTCTTCCAGGGGTACCACTCCAGTTGGGAGGGTGCAGTACTCTGGAAGGGGGTGCAGAGGGAGGGAGTCCTCGCCTCTGACCCCGGTGCACATTGCATCACATCAGATCACAGTAAGAAACCGGTGCGTCAACTCACCACACAGTAAGGAAGCGAGCGTCAACTCCCCTGCGCAGCAGTAAGGAACCGATGCATCCACTCCCCTGAGTGTAAGGAACCGATGCATCACCTTCCCTGAGACCCTTTTGTTTGTTTTGTGTTACGCATCCCAGGTTGGTAGACCAGTTGCTGGAGAGAGGTCCTGAACTGGTGGGTGAATTGTGTTCTGAGGTTGCCTCTCATAGTAGGAGAGTGCGGAACCCTAGGTTGGATGATCAGTGGCAGTTTGGAACTACACTGAGAGCAGAGTGGAGAATGGCTATTATGTGCCAAGGGGTTACTGCCCTCCACTCTGTGGTTTGGCAAGGACCAGTGACATCTGGTTGGCCTAGGGCCTGGTCCTGGCCGTGGACAACTAGGGAGTACCAGTGGGGTAGCCTAGTTGGGCCTGAGAGGTTTTTTTTCCAGAGGGAACCACGTGGGTCCAGAGTGACGTAGAACTGGAGGGTGTCCCTGCTGTGTCACCCGAAGCAGGTTCACCCCTAAACTTTTTGCCTTTTCTCTGACCTGGTGTTGGTGGTTTTAGGCCTCTGGGCACTTTAGCACTGTAGTCCAGTGTAAAGTGCGTGCGCTCTCTGTGTTACATTGGTGAGATTGGCCTGCTCTCCCATAGGAAAGCATTGGGGATTCCTTGATCAGTGTGTCAGTGGTATCAAGGGGGTGAGCAGGGGTTATCTTTGGCGTGTAACTCCCTTGCCCTGACTAGAGGGGTGGTTTCTGCCTGGCTTTGGTGTGAGCCTTAGCCAACCAGAAATCCCATTTCTAACACTTACGCTTTTCCCCCCATTCCACTGATACCCAGGGTCCTTACAAAACTGAAGATTGAACACTGCTGCCTTCTTCTAATAGCCCCCAGATGGCCCAGACAGCATTGATACACAGAGCTTCTCCTCTTCTCGGAAGCCCAACCAACCAACACGAACACGAACCAACACGTGTACCAACACGAACTCTGTTGACCAGGAACCAGGGTCAGATATGTCATCCAGAGCCGGAGTCTCTTCAGTTACATGTGTGAATCCTGAATTCTTCGAATTTAAGGATATGACCATTGAGCAAGAGTGCAAAGACATAATCGCCAGGTCTCGTGCCGATAGCACCAGCAAGACCTACGACTAAAATGGAGGCGATTTTGTCTATGGTGTCGGCGTAGTAAGGTGCATCCATACCTCTCTGCTCCAGAACAAATATTACCATACTTACTATCCTTGGCAAAAGCAGGGCTGGCACATTCTTCAGTTAAGGTGCACCTCACAGCTATCTCTAGATATAGGCGCTCACCGAAACACCCATCTCTATGGTCTACAAGAATTGTACAGCAATTCATTAAAGGATTGTTTCGTACTTTCTCGCCGGTCCGAGCTCTGCCCCCTAAGAGGCACTTAAATATTTTCCTATCACAGTTGATAAAGCAACCCTTTGAACCCATCCATAAGGTCGACATCAAATACCTACGTGGAAAGTAGCTCTTTTGTTAGCCCTCACGTCAACTAGAAGGGTTAGCGAGATACAAGCCTTCCCCATAAAACATCCATTCGTTCGCTTTACGGACGAGATGGTAATTCTCAGGACAAATACAAAATTCATTCCTGAGGTTCCCTCTCAGTTCTACCTGAATGAGTCGGTCATTCAAAGGACTTTTTACCGGATCCTTCTACGCCTGCAGAATGAGCTCTACACACTCTAGACATCAAAAGATGTCTTAAATTCTACCTGCAAAGAACGAAGTGTATACGCAAAACTGATCAACTATTTGTAGCCAACGGGCAAGGCCATCAAGGCACTGCAGTTTCTAAAACTACTATTGCAAGATGGATAGCGACCACAGTTCAATTTTGCCACAATAAGGCTGGCAAACCATTGTCAAGGACAGTAAAAGCACACTCCACTCTAGCGGTCTCTACTTCAATTGCCATGTTTGCTAGTGTGCCACTGGAAAAAATATGCAGAGCTGCAATGTGGAAAACAACGCATACATTCACGCAGCATTACTGCCTGGAGTCATCACAGTGGGCTGACGCAGCCGTGGGACAGGCGGTACTACATAACTTATTTCAATAAGGTGGGCCTCTTTAAGTAGAGGATTTCTATTTTATTGTCAATATCTATAGAAAAAAAAAAAAAAAATGTTTGTTCTGTAAATTTGAAATGGAAATAATGGTGTGTTGAAGACAATAGAGATATTTATTGCACATGTCAATACCTTCTATTTGCTCTACATCAACACTTTCAAAAAGCTTAACTATTTTGAATACATCTGGAAGTATTATTGGCACAATCTGCCATCCACTAAAAGTGCTTACTAAATGTATGTAACTGCTTACTATTCTGATTCAAGCATGTGAATCTATGAAAGATACCCCAATACTGGATAAGTTTATTTTTATTATTAAATTAGCACAGTTAGTTAAAACCATTGCAATAAAATGTCATCATAGCGCTGTTACCACTTTAAAAGCAATAACAAAGAAAACCATCAAATTTAAATTCATATACATATTACTGACGAGGCAGTCTTGTAGTTACTATTATAATCACGTGACAGGTTTACAAAGCCAAGGATAAAATCATTTGGTACAGGGAAGCTAGGGCAGAGGGCGAAAAAAGTCTGTGATAAGTTTTTGGGGGGGAGGGACTGGTACAGCGGGGGCGGGAGAGGGTAAAAGCAGATTGTCCAAGAGTCTCACAAATTTTCCAGACCTTACAAGCACTTGAATGTCTAGGGAAATAAAGCAGAGGGCAGATGCCTCCCAACATGTACTGAAGCCCCTTTTTAAATCTAGGGGTTTTACAAGAAGTCTTCTGGGAGCATCAAGGGTAGGACAACAGCACAGGAGATCCAACAATGATTCAGAACTGTAGTTGCACAGTCTGCAGGCCCCCTCCTCACTTGTTGGAGCCCATCGGTTGAAGGCAGTGGAGTGCAAACCTAAGAGACGCATGAACATTATATTATTACGGGCCACTGCGTTCAGACTATCCAAAAGGTAAAATTGAGGTACCCCAGGGAGGTATGAGTCATTCAGGGGAAGCAGGATAGTTATTGTTTTTAGGACCTGGATACTTACCTGTAACTGCAGTTATCCAGTATTGGTATCTTTCATAGATTCACATGCAACCCGCCCTCCTCCCCGGAGAGGCTGCTTTGGCACTACAGTATTATTGTTCTCTCTTGTGCTGGAAAATCTGAGGGTCTCAGCCTCACTTGGGAAGGTTCTAGAGGGTGCTGGTTGCTGATTGGTTGTGTTTACGTTTGGTCCTTTTTTAGAAACGGAGATAGGCTATTAAATGCATGCTTGTCTCCATGATAGCCTATGAGACTTATTAATTACTGCTTTATTTATATCACCGTGGGACTCTCACTTCGAAGATGGGGAATGATTCAAGCATGTGAATCTATGAAAGATACCAATACTGGGTAACTGCAGTTACAGGTAAGTAACTTATTTCTTATCTGCTCATTCAAGGCCATTCTCCGATGTACCGAGTTGTTTCAAGATGTCACCTATCACCAAGGGTACAGTCTTCCACAGCGGTCATCTTGGAGCCATCCGCAATGCTAGGGCATTAAAAGAAAAAAAACCTGAGCAAAAAAGTCACTGGTGTGTTAAAATAAACCAAATCACAGAAAACATCAGTGTGATTTCTTTTTATTTTGTAGTGTTTTAGTTGGCATTTTGAGATAATAAGATATGCCGTGACAGAAAATACAACAATGCATGTGACTTTGAACACGTACAGATATATTTTAAATGATTATTATGAATATTTTAATTTCACGAGAATAAATATGCATTTGATTTTAAATACACAAGGCTCCATGTTCATTTATATCTTAAATATGTTTTGTAACTTGCAGTGTATATTCTGAGGAGGAATTTCTCATGGCAAGGCAGGCAAATTTAGAGCCACATCACATAAAGTGAGCTTGGAAAATACTGTTTCAGGGTGTAGCCTGTGACATAGATTTAGACTGACTGGATAACAAATAAAGTGGGAGAGCTGCAGCAGTGCTGTGTTACCGCATTTGGTAATGATGAGTGATTGGTTTTCACTGGAACATTAATGCAATAAGCTGCATTTTGTTGGAAACGTAGCAATGCTTGTTGAAATCTGTAAAAGAACTACTTAACACAATAACATACCAAAGCAACTAGACCATAATAGAAGAGAGCAGTACACAACAGAAAAGCTACAACGGAATTCATTATTAGAAAACAATAACAACACAACCACAGTATAATATCATCACAATACACCACGCCAAATACAGACACACCTGTACAGCACAAAATCAAGAGTGCTAAAAAAAACACACCACAACAAAATTCAACAGTGACAACACAATACGAAAACACCACAACTTTAACACAATTGCATGAACAACACAAATATCACAACCTAAGAAGACAATAAACACAAACACAACAAAATATAACTAAAAAATAAAGCAATACTTCAATAACACACCACCAGAGCATAACACAAGGCACCACAAAACATCAGCATAACAACTCAACAGAACACCATCAAGCCAACATATAGAAGCAGCAAAAAACCGAACATGTTACAATAAGAATATAAATAAACTACACACCACAAAAATGCAACACATACAAATGCAATACAATTGCATAGCTGTGCTGTTACAAAGTATTTGTTCTTGAAGTATTCATGTACAGTGTTCTTATACACGTTTGTAGTTGTGATGTGTGAGTACCATGTTGAGGTGCTGTTTTTTTAGCTGTCCTGTGTTGTGTTAGCCGTTGTGTTGACATGTTATTTGCATATATTTTTGAGTTGCCATTATGGTATCGGGCTTTGTTGGTGGGCTGTGTATATGTTCTTGCTTTGTTGTGCTTTCATGGTGCGCTTATGTGCTGTATTCTTATTGTGTTATTGTAATGTAGCGTTGTGTTGTTTTTATACCTATGGTACTGTCTGTCTGCTTTAAATATGCACAAACAAAATTCTCACATAATACCACAACCACACATCAGATTTCATCATGCAGTGGAAAACTGCATTTGCAACAAGCTCTGCACTACTTACTACTGTTAATGCTTTAGACCACTGAGTGCATTGTTGCTGCTGCCCAGTGTCTATGGATAGAAGTCCTGTACCACACCGTAACTCTGGGTAGTGGACTCCTATTACACCATTACTAGGGGCAGAAGTCTACTATTACACCATAACTATGGATGAAAGTCTACTACTACTACACCATTACTACGGACAGATGTCTACTATTATACCATAACTACAGGCAGAAGTCTACTACTACACTATAACTATGAGCTCAAGTCTACTACTATACTGTAACTCAGGACGGATGTATACTGCCATATTATAAATGTGGACAGAAGACTACTCCTGCACTGTAACTTTGGCCAGAAGTCTACTGCAGCACTGTACGTATGGACGAAAGTCTACTACAATTCAGTACTTATAGACGGAAGTCTACTGCCATAATGTACCTATAGACGTAAGTCTATTACTATACTGTAACTAAGGACGGAAGTCTACTACTGCACTGTGACTAAGGGGCATGGCTACTACTATACCACAACTATTGGAGGGAGTCTACTACAACACAATATCTATGGATGGAGTCTACTACTACACCCTAACTATGGGCAGATGTCTACTACTACACCATAACTATGGATGGAAGTCTACTACTATACCATAAATATGGGCAGAAGTCTGCTACTACACCATAACTATGGGCAGAGGTCTACTGCTGCACCCTAACTATGGGAGGAGGTCTACTACAGCACAATATCTATGGCTGGAAGTCTACTACTATACCATAACTATGGGCAGAAGTCTACTACTACACTGTAACTATGGGCAAAAGTCTACTACTACGCCCTAACTATGGGCAGAAGTCTACTACTACACCATAGCTATGGATGGAAGTCTACTACTATACCATAACTCTGGACAGAATATTGTAATTGTGGACAAAAGACTACTACTACACCCTACCTACGGGCAGAAGTCTACTACAACACTATATCTATGGATGGAAGTCTACTACTATACCATAACTATGGGCAGAAGTCTACTACTACACCCTAACTATGGGCAGAAGTCTACTGCTACACCATAACTATGGATGGAAGTCTACTACTATACCATAACTATGGGCAGAAGTCTACTACTACACCCTAACTATGGGCAGAAGTCTACTACAACACATTGTCTATGGATGTAAGTCTACTACTATACCATAACTATGGGCTGAAGTCTACTACTACACCATAACTATGGATGGAAGTCTACTACTATACCATAACTATGGGAGGAAGTCTACTACAACACAATATCTATGGATGGAAGTCTACTACTATACCATAACTATGGGCAGAAGTCAACTATTACACCGTAACTATGGGCAGAAGTCTACTACTACGCCCTAACTATGGGCAGAAGTCTACTACTACACCATAGCTATGGATGGAAGTCTACTACTATACCATAACTCTGGACAGAATATTGTAATTGTGGACAGAAGACTACTCCTGTACTGTAACTATGGCCAGAAATCTACTACATCACTGTTTAAGTATGGACAGAACCCTACTACAATACAAAACATATAGATGGAAGTCTACTGCTATTCTGCACCTATTCACAGAAGCTTGCTGCCATACTGTACCTACAAACGGAAGTCTGCTACTATACGGTATTATGGCTGGAAGTCTACTACTATACTGTGACTAAGAATAGAAATCTACTGCATTACTGTAAGTATGGACAGAGGTCTACTATGTACAAGACATATGGACAGACATCTACTGCCACACTGTACCTATAAATGGAAGTCTACTACTATAGCATAACTATAGATGGAAGTCTACTGCCATAATATAATTGTAACCAGAAGACTACTCCTGACGGAAGTCTATTACCATACTGTATCTATGGATAAAAGTCTACTACCGGACTGGGACTATGGACAGAAGTTGACTGTTTCATTGTAACTATGGATGGAAGCCCACTACCACACCATAACTGTGGGTAGAAGTCTACTACTGTACCGTAATTGTGAACGGAGGTCTACTGCCATACCGTAAACGTGGACAGAAGACTACTCTCACACTGTAACTCTGGACAGAAGTCTACTGCCGCACTGTAACTATGGACAAAGGTCTCCTGTTTCACTGTAACTATGGATGGAAGTCTACTGCCGCACTGTAACTATGGACAAAGGTCTACTATCATACTGTAACCAGGGACGGAAGTCTACTGCCGCACTGTAACTATGGACAAAGGTCAACTATCATACTGTAATCATGGACGGAAGTCTACTGCTGTACTTTCTTCGATGAATGGCAGATGCTATTACACCATAAGTAGGGAGGAAAGTCTATTACTATACCATAACTATGTACAGAAGTGTCTACTCCTGCACTCTGTGGACGGAAGGATGCCTCTGTACTGTAACTCTCAACGGTAGTCTATCGCACTGTGACTATGGATGTAAGTCTGCCGCTTCATTGTAACTATGGCCAAACGTCTACTGCTGTATCGTAAGGATGGATGTCTACTGCCAGACTGTAACTATGGAGAGACATCTACAACCACACCATGGTCATGGACAGACATCTACTACTGCACTGGAACTATGTATGGAAGCCTACTACCATACCGGAACTACGGACGTAAATATATACTGCACCCTAACCATGACATAAGTGTATTACCATACTGTACCTATGGATGGAAGCTACTACCACACTGTGATTATGGACAGAAGTTGACTGCTTCATTGTAACTACGGATGGAAGTCTACTACCATACCATAACTACGGATGTAAATATATATTGCACTGTAACTATGGCAGAAGTCTACTACCATACCGTACCGGTGGATGGAAATCTATTACTGCACTGTGACTATGGACAGAAGTCGACTGCTTCATTGTAACTACGGATGGAAGTCTACTACCATACCGTAACTACGGATGTAAATATATACTGCACCCTATCTATGACAGAAATCTACTAATATGCATGACAGAAATCTACTACCATACTGTAACGATGAATGGAAGCTACTACTATACTTTAACTATGGATGTAAATATATAATGCACCGTAACTATGACATAAGACTACGATACAGCATCTGCACTAGAAGATAATTGATAGCAATCTCGAAGGGATCTATTTCTTGCATTATGACTTCATCCAGTAGAGTTTACACAAAAAGTTAATTCTTTAAATAGGCAGTGTGAGTGATATAGATATATAGTGTGTACTGTGTAATACACCTGTGCAAGGGTATGGGGAACATACAGGACTCGACGGTTGAAAGGATGGAGTCACTGAACTAAAGACGCTTGAAGGATTTGCTAACATTGCACAAGATACACAGCCCCAAGATGGTGTGGAGGGCGCTCCCAGTAGTGTGGACGTCACCAGCACACTGACTCACCTGCCGCCCACGTAGGATGTTACACCTCGGATTACTTCAATGTAAACCGCAGCCAGCTGGGAGCATTTACAAGAGGCCAACTGCACATCCTGTCACTAATTGTCTGAAAAACTTTGCAAATGTCATAACATCTGAATTATAATTGTGGGTGAAGAAAATCATCAAAACCAGACTTTGTGGAGTACAAAAACACACAGTTGTACTAATTATTTTAGTGAAGTAATTGAAACATATATTTAGAGATGTTATTTTGGTTCAGTACTAAAACCTGCTTGTTGCCCTTTTTACTTGAATTTTTTTGCTGTAGCATTTTCTGCAGGATTTTCTTGAGTAAAATAGTGCATTTATAAAGCCCTTTCAACCCCTCTAAATTTCCTATAATGTAGTCATTAAACACCCTCAGCGTATCTCAAATACCAGTCATGGAATTGCCCCCACCGCCCTTGAACGTCTTAGGGGGTGATGGGCATCGAAGGAGCGCCTAGCAAGGCAGCACCGAAGCGCTGTACATCGAGGTAAGATTGACAATCCGATAGAGTGTACAGCGCCTTGAATCCCTGGGGTGCATGGATCTCATGTGAGTAGGGTCCACTGGCTGTGGCCTGTGGGGGTGCTAAAACCCGGTACCCGTGAAGGGTGCAGTGTTCATCGTACAAGCATGTCTGTCAGTAGACGTAGGGTTCACGCCTGGTGCAGCACTCTGTGAGATATCAAGCGAATGTCTGCCAATCTGGCCTGCACTTCATCGCTTCCAATCTGGCCATGCCCTGGCACCTAGCGATGGACTGCCACCTGAACCCGGGCCCTACCCCCTATCATATCTCTAGCTCCCTCCAGGGCAGCACAGGGGCAAAGAGTTTCAGAACCAAAGGTGTAGTTTGTATTGGTGCAGTAGGTGCAGTGGAACCGAGGCTCAAGGGGCCCACTAAGGCTAGAGTATTGTTGTGTTGTACAATTCAAACACCGGCCAAGGGGGCCATTTCCTTCATTGCACTAGGGGCCAGGACACACTGGCGACACCACTGTTCAGAACATGAGATAAAATGACAGTGTGTCAATAGGGCGCTCCTCCTGCGGTAGCAGCAGGGCTGTTTTGAAGCCTCTTTGTGGTAATCTGGTGCCCTCTTGTACTGACAGGATAAGGCAGCTGCCCACATTGGCCTTAATGTTGAACCCGTCTTTACTTCACCCGCCCATAATCAGACAAAAAGTGATCTCATACAGGGGTTTGCACAATGTTTGCAGCCTGTGTCCAGGACCCACTGTTTACCATCCGTACCCTCTGATCTCATTGTCTGGCATTGGCATTTGGAAATCTGCGAGGGAGGGAAATAGTTGCCTCCTTCCAGTAACTCCCTGGGTGGATCTCAGCCACAAAGGAAAGGCACTGCACTCTTTTACTTCAGACTGAGGGCTGTGCTCCCAGAAGCCCTCTGAGAGGGCAGGTCTATTCCTCTGGACTGACCGCATCTCTGAGAGTAACATCTCTAGGCACCGACATGCAGAACACAACAGCAGATTAACAATAATAATCAGCAGCTGGCTGACATAGAAGGAAAGTAGCAGACTCGGTGGCAAGTTTGTAGGGCTGGGGCTAAATCAGTCAGATCTTAACCTCAGTCTCGCATCTGACGGACTCTTCCCTAAAGGCTGCCATGAGGCTGACCCCCGCCCAGCCCCATGGGCCGCTCTGGAGTCCGCCTCCCATGCTGATCAATCTGCCTCTGATACAAATGTGAACAGTATTAAAAAGATATATTACATGTATAGCGTCATCATATTGTTTATATGGCACTCATAGGTGTCTAGGCACTATATGTACACTGCAGAAATTATGCATAGCTGTGTAATATAGAACTATACGGCCATTAGGGGCCCTCGGCAGATTGCATTAGAGAAATATTCACTTTTTTCTATGTAATGTATAATAAAAGATTGAAGTAACTTCTTGTGATTATGGGACTTTGAAATCATAGGGAACCATCAACTGAGCTATATATACACATTGAATGTCTTTAGGCGCTGTCCCGGTGAAATTAGGGGTGGGAGGGAGAGAGCACATACACTAGATGCCCTTCCATCCACAGGGGAGGATTCCCATCGAGTCCAGAATTAAGCCACTGAACTGATCCTTCCAGTACACACTCGCCGCGCCTCAGACGTCTGCACAGTTCGAAGAGGCGCGTGGAAAAACAAACAACTTCTGAACGTACTTTCTGGTCTCCCCGAGGAAGATATATTTAAAAATCTATATAAGCCGGGTAGTGTACATCTCTGCTCAGAAAATTTCACAAAATAAACAAAATGAGTCAAAAAATACTAGGAGAGAGGTATTTGTGTAGTGGAGAAAGCGTAGTTAGCATTCATGCCAAATTTGGAGGTAGAGGAAACTGTAATGACACAAGTCACTAATCCCTGTCTACCACTAACTAAACCAAATTTAACCAACACAAAAACACAGGCGTGACTTGTATCTGATACTGTCTTTTCGCACATCCAAATTAACATATGTATGACACATTGTTTGTCCATTAGTGTTCTCCTTTCTGTGATATGTAATTTTTGTAACTGCCAAAATATTTTGCGATTTTATCATTTTAATTGTGTATGATTTGTTTTTTATAAAAGATTTTTATGAATTTGCATTGACTATTAAAATACAGATATATTTGATACAAATTGGTTTCATGATAAGTGCTTCAGACATATTCAGTGCGAAGTGGGTCGAGGAAGTGTGGATATGAGTATGTGTGACGATTGAAAGAATAGTAATTTCTGACAAGTATCCATAAGGTACACATTTTTTTATACTTGTAGCGTGCTACCCGCCAAAAAGCGCTTCAACGCTCCATCAGAGGTAGCAAACGCAATATAAATGCAAACCTTTCCCTCTTCTATCCCTCCACTATCCTTCTCAATCCAAATAACAGATTAACATACTTTACTAGTCACAAGTGATCCCTCGGGGCTCACGTGTGATTAATGGACAACACACAACATCCCCCTCTTTCCCTAGATAGGCTCTGAAACGTGTTTGCCCTTCTGAATTTCCCACATGACCATATGAACTTAGAGACCACCGTACCTATTGTTTTAAACCAAAAGTTCTCTAACACCAAAGGAATTGTTCCGAAAATATATAGCACTTTTGGGAGAAAAATCATCTTGACTAGATTGCATTTCCCCATGACAGACAGATGTAAGTTATCCCATCTCAAAAAATCTTTTTAGCTTTATCAATACTTGAGGACATATTTGTCTCCACTATGTATTCCACCTTGGGAGTAATGGTGACCCCGAGACACACTGCATGTTCTAAGACCCGATAATCTTGGGCTGCTGTGTATCTATTCGCTACTAATTGCGGTGTTCCTGTTGTGTGCTGTCCACTTGTCACAGGTACGCACCTTGTGTTACTGCAGAATAGTCACAGATGAGCCCCTGGTGCCCCTGTTGTGTGCTGTCCACAAGTCCCAGGTGAGACCCTGGTACTCCTGCTGTGGCTTTTCACTAATCACAGGCATGCCCCTGGTGCTGCTGTTGTGTGCTGCTTACTAGTCACAGGTGAGCCCGTGGTGCTCCTGTTGTGCGCTGTTCACTAGTCACAGGTGAGCCCCCGGTGTTCCTGTTGTGTACTGTCCACTGATCACATGTGAGCCCTGGTGTTCCTGTTTTGTGCTGCTCACTAGTCACAGGTGAGCCCCTGGTGCTCCTGTTGTGTGCTGCTCACTAGTCACAGGTGAGCCCCTGGTGCTCCTGTTGTGCGCTGCTTACTAGTCATAGGTGAGCCCCTGGTGTTCTTGTTGTGTGTTGTCCACTAGTCACAGGTGAGCCCCTGGTGCTCCTGTTGTGTGCTGCTCACTAGTCACAGGTGAGCCCCTGGTGTTACTGCAGACTAGTCACAGGTGAGCCCCTGGTGTTCTTGTTGTGTGTTGTCCACTCGTCACAGGTGAGCCCCTGGTGCTCCTGTTGTGCGCTGCTTACTAGTCATAGGTGAGCCCCTGGTGTTCTTGTTGTGTGATGTCCACTAGTCACAGGTGAGCCCTTCGTGCTCCTGTTGTGTGCTGCTTACTAGTCATAGGTGGGCCCCTGGTGTTCCTGTTGTGTGCCGTCCACTGCTAGGTAGGGGAGCAAGGAGAATTGTCCGGTAATCTTTATATTCGCTGGGGTCGGTGGAGGCTTTCTTTAGGGGGTGTCTGACGTCTGCGTGTTTCCATCTGAAAGGGAAGGTTGCTGTGGAGATGGAGGAGTTGAGGATGCTGGTGAATTGCGTGCTGATTGGGTTAGTTGTGAGGTTGTAGAGTTGGTGGGGACAGGGGTCGGTGGGTGCTCCGGAGTGGATCGAAGACATGATGGCTGAGGTGGTCAGGGCGGTGACCCGAGACCAGGTGGTAATGGTTTGGCTGATAATCTCTGGTTGGTAGTGGTCGTTGGGGTTGAGGGTGGCGGGTTGGAGGTTGAAGTTGTTGTAGATGTTGGTGATCTTGCTGTGGAAGTAGTTGGAGAGGGTGTCACAGAGTTCTTGGGAGGGGTGGATGGAGTTCTCAATGGCTGTTGGGTTGGAGAATTCTTTGACTATTTTGAAGAGTTCCGTTGTGTGGTTAGCCGCGGAGTCGGTGTGGGTGGTGATGGCTGCTTTCCTGGCTTCTTAGATGTGTCAGTAATAGTTGCTGAGGGATATTTTGTGAGCTGCTCTGTCTGCGGAGTTCTTAGTGACATGCCATCATTTCTCAAGTTGATGGCAATTGTGCTTGGTGGTCCTGGGTTCTGGGGTATACCAGCTGGCCTGTTTGGAGGACTTATAGGATTTAGTAGGTTTCAGAGGGGTGACTTTGTCAGAGCTGGCGGTGATCCAGGCTGTGAAATTCTAGAGGGCCTCGGGTTGGGAGTTGGTGAGGGCCCGTGACCACTGAGTTTCGGTGCACTTGCTCCAGCTGCGGTGGGGTTAGATTGTGATGCCCACTGGTCACAGGTCAGTACAGCCCCTAGTAAGAGAGACTCTGTGGTTCAGTGTGTGCTGCCCAAGGGTCACAGGTCAGTACAGCTCCTTTTGTGGGAGATTCTGGGGTTCTGTGTGTGCTGCCCACTGGTCATAGGTCAGTACAGCTCCTAGTACAAGAGACTCTGGGGTTCTGTGTGTGCTGCCCACTGGTCACAGGTCAGAATACCACCTAGTACAAGAGACTGGGGTTCCATGTGTGCTGCCCACTGGTCACAGGTCAGTACAGCTCCTAGTGAGAGAGATGTAAGGGTTCCGTGTGTGCTGCCCACTGGTCACAGGTCAGTACAGCTCCTAGTACAAGAGACTCTGGGGTTCCGTGTGTGTTGCCCACTGGTCACAGTGCATTACAGCTCCTAGTGCAAGAAGCTCTGCTGTTCCGTGTGTGCTGCCCCCTGGTCATAGGTCAGTACAGTTCCTAGTACGAGAGTTCTAGTACGAGAGACTCAGGGGTTCTGTGTGTGCTGCCCACTGGTCACAGGTCATTGCAGCTCCTAGTACAAGAGACTCTGTGGTTCCATGTGTGATGCCCACTGGTTATAGGTCAGTACAGCTCCCAGTACAAGCAACTCTGGGGTTCCGTCTGTGCTGCCCACTGGTCACAGGCCAGGACAGCTCCTAGTACAAGAGACTCTGGGGTCCGTGTGTGCTGCCCACTGGTCACAGGTAAGTACAGCTCCTAGTACAAGAGACTCTGGGGTTCCATGTGTGTTGCCCACTGGTCACAGGTCAGTACAGCTCCTAGTACAAGAGACTCTGGGGTTCCATGTCTGTAGTTTACTGGTTATAGGGCAGTACAGCCTCTAGTACAAGAAGCTCTGCGGTTCCGTGTGTGCTGCCCAATGGTCACAGGTCAGTACACCTCTTAGTACAAGAGACTCTGGTGTCCGTGTGTGCTACCCACTTGTCACAGGTCAGGATAGCTCCTAGTACTAGAGACTCTGAGGCTCTGTGTGTGTTGCCCACTGGTGACAGGGCAGTAGAGCTCCTAGTACAAGAAGCTCTGCGGTTCCGTGTGTGCTGCCCACTGGTCACAGGTCAGTACAGCTCCTAGTACAAGAAACTCTGGGGTTCCGTGTGTGCTGCCCACTGGTCACATGTCAGGATAGGTCCTAGTAAGAGAGACTGTGGTTCCGTTTGTGCTGCTCACAGGTCAGGACAGCGCCTAGTGAGAGAGACTTAAGGGTTCCATGTGTGCTGCTCATAGGTCAGGACAGCTCCTAGTGAGAGACACTCTGGTGTTCTGTGTGTGCTGCCCACCGATCGCAGTTCAGAACAGCTCCTAGTGAGAGAGACTTAAGGGTTCCATGTGCGCTGCTCACAGGTAATGACAGCTCCTAGTACGAGAGACTCTGTGGTTCTTCATGTGCTGCTCACTGGTCACAAGGCAAAGCAGCTCCTAGTGAGATAGACTCAGGGGTTCTGTGTGTGTTGCCCACTGGTCAATCTATCAATCAAGCAATCAGCATTTGTAAAGAGCAACACTGTCTCCCCTTGCGGTATCTGGGCACTGTGGCTCCATTGAAGAGCCAAGTCTTGAGTCTCTTTCTTTGTCGGAAACGATGTTGAACGCCGTGGAGAGGTCGAGGAGAAAGCAATCAGTGAGGTCTCAGTCCTGTGGTTGACATAGAATTCTGATTGTGACTCAATAGTAGGTGGTTTGTTCCAGGAATTCTGTGAGGTATTGGTTGATGGCTTTCTCAAGTAATTTGGACAGGTAGGGGAGCAAGGAGAATTGTCCGGTAATCTTTATATTCGCTGGGGTCGGTAGAGGCTTTCTTTAGGGGGTGTCTGACGTCTGCGTGTTTCCATCTGAAAGGGAAGGTTGCTGTGGAGATGGAGGAGTTGAGGATGCTGGTGAATTGCGTGCTGATTGGGTTAGTTGTGAGGTTGTAGAGTTGGTGGGGACAGGGGTCGGTGGGTGCTCCGGAGTGGATCGAAGACATGATGGCTGAGGTGGTCAGGGCGGTGACCCGAGACCAGGTGGTAATGGTTTGGCTGATAATCTCTGGTTGGTAGTGGTCGTTGGGGTTGAGGGTGGCGGGTTGGAGGTTGAAGTTGTTGATGTTGGTGATCTTGCTGTGGAAGTAGTCGGAGAGGGTGTCACAGAGTTCTTGGGAGGGGTGGATGGAGTTCTCAATGGCTGTTGGGTTGGAGAATTCTTTGACTATTTTGAAGAGTTCCGTTGTGTGGTTAGCCGCGGAGTCGGTGTGGGTGGTGATGGCTGCTTTCCTGGCTTCTTAGATGTGTCAGTAATAGTTGCTGAGGGATGTTTTGTGAGCTGCTCTGTCTGCGGAGTTCTTAGTGACATGCCATCATTTCTCAAGTTGATGGCAATTGTGCTTGGTGGTCCTGGGTTCTGGGGTATACCAGCTGGCCTGTTTGGAGGACTTGTTGGATTTAGTAGGTTTCAGAGGGGTGACTTTGTCAGAGCTGGCGGTGATCCAGGCGGTGAAATTCTAGAGGGCCTCGGGTTGGGAGTTGGTGAGGGCCCGTGACCACTGAGTTTCGGTGGACTTGCTCCAGCTGCGGTGGGGTTAGATCTGGTGCCTGGGGATGGTGTACTGGGCACCGGTGATGGTGAAGTGTACGAAGGTGTGGTCAGCACAGGTGAGTTCTGTGGTGTGGTTGAATTTGATTCTGCCGCTTGGGGTGAAAATGGGGTTGAGTGTGTGCCTGGCTTTGTGTGTGGGTTTGGTGACCATTTGGGTAAATTTTATGCTGTTTAGATTCTCTAGGTGATGGAGTTGGCATCATTGTGGTAGTCGATATGGAATTGAGGTCGCCAAGTAGGATATAGTAGTGAGAGTCAATTGCTAGGAGGGCGATGAGGTGTGGAGATGGCGTTGCAGAATGTTGCTCGCGGTCCCATGGGTCTGTAGGAAAGGGAGCCTTTTATTGTGGTTTTTGCATCAGTTTGTAGTAGGATGTTGAGGTGTTCCATGAGAGGTGTGGGGTCATCATTGGTGATGGTGATGGTGCATCAATTTGTTTCCTTGAAGATGATAGCAGTGCTGTAGTATGTCATGAGTATGGCATACACATACAATGCCTCATCTTACTATTGGATGTTAGATTAAGAATGTTAGTAGTGTCATCTATGATGTCACTGGATTCTAGGGAGATGTGATTGAAATGTAAACTGGAAGTTGCTGTTGAATAAGGCGCTGGATGAATGGGATCTCTATATGGATTAAACCTACTTTTATCTACACTCCTGCTTCCTGTATCTTTATTGAGGAAGGCTTCACTGGCGTAGTCGGCAGGATTGTACCCATGTGAGATCCCAACACGAATAACTCCTGATGAAAATATACATTTTTAAGGAATCCTGGAGGTGATTGCTTCGATCTGACAGTGAGTGGCAAAGAAGGCTTCTTACCAGCTCAGGACAGCGACAGTTAATGGACCAACGCTTGGAAACGGAGGTAATTCCCAAGCGATTCCAATCTATGCTTGCTTTCAGTGAATGGCTTGTGGGCGACAGTTGGTGGATTGCAACGCTTGAATCGTTAACTGTTGGATGTAGAGGTGACTCTCAGACGATTTTTGTCTGACGCTAAAGTTATCATAACGCTAAGGTTATCGTAGCGCTGGAGTTGTCGCTCGCTTCACATTGCCACAAGCTTTCAATTCATAACAAGTTAATTTCAAAACAACAACCAATGTAGAACGAACATTACCGATCTCGAGACATTGGAATGGAACGACCGGAGTTCTTCAGATGCAGCGTTGCCTAGATGGGAGTGTTCGTCTTTCTTCCTCTTCGTCATACTCATCTCGCGAGAAGCGCTCCAGCGGGATTCCCGTGTGACGTCAATGCGCACTAACGTGGAGGCCATTTTGCAAATCTGCATCGCGTATCCAGGCAACGTAAATTACTCACCGATGCGCACGGCTTTTCCTGGTTCTGCATTGTGCATTCGATATTATTAAGACGCACAGCTTAACAATTTTAGAACATCTATGTAACTCTGCGCACAGTGTAATAATTTTGTGCATTTGTGTAACTTGTATGAAAGTCCACGGGTACACTTGGACTATGGTGTGTACTATTGTTATGGGTGCAGCACTTTAATGAATTTAGAAAGGTAACATTAAGCTTAAACTTTCAGGCTTTATTTGCTTTGACCTCTGTGCTCAGCTGCTTGTCTTCTTTTCGCTGATACGCGCAGCGTTAAATACACATAACTACATTTATAAGATATAAAAAAACAAAAAAAAAATAGTAAGAGCTCAGGCATAAAGCAAATATTTCAAGCTTATTACTCAAGTAGGTTCAACTGCTGTGAAATATGCAAAACGTTACTGCAGCCCCATTTTTCTTATCCGAGCTTGGCAGTCCTAATATAAAATGGAAAAAATGGAAAGTAGTTTTTGAACGATATGCTAGGGTATGTGGTCCCTTGCTAAGTGCAGAAAGAAGATCTGCTTTATTGTTGCACTGTTTGGGGTCAGAGGGGCAAGACGTTTTTGACCCCCTTCCAGAGTTATCACACGAGGAAGCAAATGGACTAAATGATTATGAAATTTACATTAAAAAATTAGATAAACACTACTTACCAAAAGTAAGTACCATCCTAGAAAGATATACTTTTACCAAGAGGATGCAAGCAGATGAAGAAACGGTGGAGGGTTACATAACTATTTTAAGAAAACTTGCAGCTTCATGTAAATTTGATGGCACAACTGATGAACGTATACGTGATCAGTTTATGTTTGGATGCAATATAGAAAAGGTTAGGGAAGAGTTGTGGTTGCATGACGAACCCACTTTGGATGAGGTTCTTGTTGTAGCCAAAAGAATAGAACACTATTAAATGTGTTGCGGTTTTAAAGAAAGATTCCTCTAATGAATGCAAGGTTCAAGAGGTGAAGAGTAAAAGCGAAATAGACTCCAAAGGTAAAAACAAGGCTCAAAAAGAATCCTTGTCAACAAAAGGGAAAATGAATGAGAGATTGATAAACAGTAAGTGTTTCAGGTGTGGGAAGTTGGGACATCTAGCAAATAATCCAAAGTGTTCAGCCTTAGGCTCAATGTGTCCCAAATGCAAAAAGAAAGGTCATTTTGCCTCAATGTGTAATAGCAAAAATGTATCGAAAGTAAAAGAAGTTCAAGTTAGTGATAGTAGCTATGATGAAATTAACTCTGAGGAATATGAATGTGGTCAGATTGTTGTGAAGGTTGTGACTGGAGAAAAGAAAAGAAATTCTCCATTTGCTGAAATTCTAGTTGAGGGAGCAAAAACTAAAGTGCTATTCGATTCAGGGGCAAAAATCACAATAGTCTCAAGTGAATTTTATTTGAATAAGTTGAAAACTAAGGTTAAACTTTTGAAGCCTGACATAAAACCATTGGCTTATGGGGGGGAGCCCATTAAATTACATGGTTACTTCATTGGTCTAATCGAGTACAAGGGGAGGTTGATTTCAGGTAAGATCTATGTATCAAGAAAGGGTGATAGCATCATTAGTTGGATCCACCAAGGAGATCTCGGTGTCTTCCTTGATCCCAATGGTGATCCTCCTATTCAATTGAAAAGCTATGTGAACTCCATTGGGAAAGCTGGAGATGTCAATTTAATTGATGATCTCAAAAGAGATTATCCTAGTGTTTTCAGGAAAGAGCTAGGTTGTCTTAAAGGATACAAGCATAAGATAATACTAAAGAAGGATGTTATTCCTGTATGTTGCAAAGTGAGAAATGTTCCAATTTCGGTAAGGGATGACATGCAAAAAGAAATTGTAAAATTGAAAGAAGGGGGCATCATAGATGAGGTTGAAGGGACTGAATGGTTGGCCCCAGTGGTGGCAGCTCGTAAACCCAATGGGGACCTGAGACTCTGCATCGACTTGAGACAATTAAACAAGTGTGTTGTGATTGATAAATAGTAAACAAAAGTGATTCTACCCAGTCATGGAGTGAAAAAAGTGATTATAAATTATTAATTTTTAATTTTGTAATGATAATTATAGTGAGTTTCGGGTGATCCATGAAATGTCACGGAAAACACTATGTGTTTTTAAAATACCCCTCACACACTATGAATCCCATAGTGTCATGCTTCATCATGGGGGTCTTCCCGTCCCTCTACGGGGCGGGGCGTGCTGCTACCTACGACTACGCGGGAGCACTGTTGTTATGATGGTAAGGCTTATGTGTAGTGCAAGGGATGTGAGTGTTTAGAAATATGTGTAAAATATAAAGATTAAAAGAACCCTGGCTAGTAGAAAAAACAATGTTATTCTGTTCTCTAGCTGGGAGCGTTAAAAATGGGGAAGAGAGTAGGAGATATCACGAGTTAGTGGCTACCTACTGGGTCAACATGTTTCGTAAGCAGTCCCCACTGCTTTACTCATCAGGACCAGTAAATTATCCCTTAAACACTAGAGGGATATTGTATCAAGATATGTATGCCTATTCGTATCTATTAACAGACTTAAATGAAAGCTGCGCATGAGGGTACACTGACCCCAATGAAAAATATGACCAAATTGGTATTTTAATTAGGCGTAATGTTCAGGCTTCATGAGCACGCACTGGAGGGGAGGGCGCCTGGTTATAGTCAAGTTTATAGGATCATTCCTCGCTTCCGTGTGCCTCCGTGCTGCTCCGTCGATGTCCACGCAGCTTTCATTTAAGTCTGTTAATAGATACGAATAGGCATACATATCTTGATACAATATCCCTCTAGTGTTTAAGGGATAATTTACTGGTCCTGATGAGTAAAGCAGTGGGGACTGCTTACGAAACATGTTGACCCAGTAGGTAGCCACTAACTCGTGATATCTCCTACTCTCTTCCCCATTTTTAACGCTGCCAGCTAGAGAACAGAATAAAATTGTTTTTTCTACTAGCCAGGGTTCTTTTAATCTTTATATTTTACACATATTTCTAAACACTCACATCCCTTGCACTACACATAAGCCTTACCATCATAACAACAGTGCTCCCGCGTAGTCGTAGGTAGTAGCACGCCCCGCCCCGTAGAGGGACGGGAAGACCCCCATGATGAAGCATGACACTATGGGATTCATAGTGTGTGAGGGGTATTTTAAAAACACATAGTGTTTTCCGTGACATTTCATGGATCACCCGAAACTCACTATAATTATCATTACAAAATTAAAAATTAATAATTTATAATCACTTTTTTCACTCCATGACAGGGTAGAATCACTTTTGTTTACTAAATATCAGATAGGAGGTAGGTTCTATCCTAATACCTCTTCACTCCCTCTCTTTGATTATTTCTGTGATTGATAAATACCCTTTGCCTAACATAAATGAGTTGCTCTCTCTGCTGGGTGGGGCTAAAGTTTTTAGTACGATTGACTTAACTTCAGCGTACCATCAAATAGAGTTGGAAGAGTCGTGTAGGGACTACACTTCTTTCATAACACCATTTGGTACATTTAGATTCATGAGCATGCCCTTTGGGTTAGTATCGGCCTCTTCTGTCTTTCAAAGGGTAATGGAAAACATTCTTCAAGGCTTACCTGGTATTTATATCTACCAGGATGACATTTTAGTTTTTGGGCAGGGTACCAGCCATCATGACTTTCATTTGAGGTCGGCTTTGGGAAGACTTTCCGACTATAATTTGACAATTAAGGCGGAAAAATGTAAATTCAGGACTAACTCTATTGATTATTTAGGGCACAATATATCTAGTGATGGTGTGAGACCTAAAAATGACTTGATTAATACTATTCAAGAAATGAGCTCGCCCTCCAATAAAAGTGAACTCATGAAGTTCTTAGGGGTAGTAGAGTATTACTCTAAATTTGTAAAGAATTTTGCTAATTGTGCGGTAAATATGAGACATCTACTAAGGAAGGGTGTAGACTTTCAGTGGTCTGAATGCCGTGAGCAAGAATTCAACGATATCAAGTATAAACTCAAAGCAGCTCCTTCTCTTGCTAGCTTTAACCCTATGATCAAACCAATTCTCATCACTGATGCAAGTGAGAAGGGTCTGGGGGCTGTCTTGCAACAGCAAGGTGAGGGTGGCATCCGTACTATTATGTGCCTGTCACGTAGCCTCAAAGATCCTGAGACTAGATATTCGGTTGTAGAACGTGAATCACTTGCGGTATATTGGGCTGTAAAGAAATTGAAAAAGTTTCTTTGGGGCATTAATTTTGAAGTGAGAACGGATCACAAGCCTTTGGTAGAGATATTTAGCAAGAAGGGTCTAGATTCAATATCTAGCAGAATTACTAGATGGGTGATAGGATTACAAGAATATAATTTTGAAATAAAATACATACCAGGTGCAGAGAATAATGTAGCAGACGTACTGTCTCGCCTCACGCCCATAAAGTCATCTGAGGAAGATGATTGGGAAGATTCTGATGAATTGGTTTGTGTCATTGATCAGAAAATTATTAGTGAAAAGAGATGGTGTAATGAAATGGTTATGGATACTGTTCTACTTGAAGATATAGATCTACTTAGGAAGGGTTGGGACAGCAACAAACAAGGATCGTTAGATACAAGGAAGTTCTGGGCGGTGCGTAACGAGTTGTCGATAGAGAATGATCTCTTATTTCGGGGAACAAGACTTGTTCCTCCTTGTAGTCTTAGGAAGGAACTTATAGATCTGGTTCATTCCTCTCATTCAGGCATTACAAAGTCTAAAGAACGCTTGAGGATGTCATATTGGTGGCCGGGCATGGACATAGAAGTGGAACGGGTAATTCGGGATTGTATCTCATGCTCATTGAGTGATAAGTCCAAGAGCACGCGTGTTCAGCCTATGGTTTTAAGGAGACGTCCTTCGAATCCTTGGCAAGACATTGCCTTGGATATCCTGGGTCCTATTCATTCAAATGGGTCTCAAACTTTTGTGTTAGTGGTAATTGACATGTTTTCACGTTGGCCTGAAGTTTTTTTTTTTATCAACCATTAACTCGACTCATATAATTAAGTGTTTGAGGAATTTGTTCTCCAAAGAGGGAATCCCTGAATCCATACTAACGGATAATGGCGTGCAACTGGTGTCGGAAGAGATGAAAACTTTTCTAGCATCTAAAGGCATTACACATAAAATGTGCTCTCTTTACCATCCCGAGGCAAATGGGATGGTGGAGAGATTTAACAGAGTAATTAAAGAGACAATTGCTCTATCTAAATTCATGTCTTTAAATTGGAAAGATGAAGTGTTCAGGAAAGTTGAAGAGTATAGATTGTCTCCTCATTCCACTACTGGTAAAACACCTTTTCTGTTGTTCCATGGGACAGTTCCTAATACCAATGTGTAACCCACATGGGTTAATAGATATGAGTTGGACAAAGGTAAGGAAAAGAAATGTGATAATGAAACGATTCAAAGAGGGATGAGGAAAAGAGTAAATTGAGAAAGTGTTATTTTGATGGAAAAAAAGCTGTGAAGTCGACCAAACGTCCTGGTTTAATGGGTAATTCTGTTTCTAAGTTCATGAAACCCATGAAAGTTATTAAGGTATTCAGAAATGCCATAAAGATGCAAGATCATAGAATTTGGAATTTGAACAGAGTGGTAGTGTTAAAAGGAAGGGTGGATGTTTGCCATGATTATTGTAATAATCATGTTGATCCAAACACATCTGAAGGTGGTAAGAATCGTGCTTCAAATAGAGTTGGTAAGAAGCCTTCTTATCTGTTAGATTATGTTTAGAGAATTATCTATGTCATTTGTTTTATAGGTATACAATGTATTGTATTTAAACTTTGTGTAACAAAGGGAGGTGTGTAGTATGTCATGAGTATGGCATACACATACAATGCCTCATCTTACTATTGGATGTTAGATTAAGAATGTTAGTAGTGTCATCTAAGATGTCACTGGATTCTAGGGAGATGTGATTGAAATGTAAACTGGAAGTTGCTGTTGGATAAGGCGCTGGATGGATGGGATCTCTATATGGATTAAACCAACTTTTATCTCCACTCCTGCTTCCTGTATCTTTATTGAGGAATGCTTCAAGTGCCTCTGCCTTGTTTGTTGGGGCGGTCTCTTATCATTGTGCAGCCTCCAGGAGTGGCGGTGGTGATGTTGGGGTTTGAGGAGGGGTTGAGCCACGTTTTAGTGTTGAAGGCAGCTTCCGTGGAGAGGATGGAGATGGTGTCCTAGATTTCCATAGCGCGTTTGCAGAGTGAGCGGGCGTTGAGCAGGATGCAGTGGATCGGTTGCTGGGTGTTCTCGGTCTTGTGTGCAGGAGGTGTGCAGGATCTTTCGTATGTTATGTCTCAGGAGAAGTGGCGGTGTCAGCAGGTGAAGGGTCCTTTGGTGAAACGTGGGGGGTAGGAGATGTAGCTGTAGTTTTGGCATACGGGGCCCAGGTCCAGGAGTTTCTTGGCAGTGTATGTAACGTAGGGTGGCAGTGGGGCCAGGGATTCTGCCACTGGACGTTGTCCAACCAGCGATATGTTGGTGGCCCGCCCATTGCTTGCGCTGGTGCGTGGTCATGTGGCAGCCTACATTAGTTGTCCAGGTAGTTGGTCCTAGGCGCCGGCAGGGACCTGGAACGGGCAGTGCAGGGGCAGGGACAGCAAGCAGCACAGGGACAGGAATAGCAGTCAGTGCAGGGACAGAGATAACAGGTAGTGCAGGGACAGGGATAACAAGCAGTGCAGGGACAGCAGGCAGTGCAGGGAAAGCAGGCAGTCCAGGGACAGCAGGCAGCGCAGGGGCAGAAGGCATGCAGGGACAGGGACAGCAGGCAGTGCCGGGATAGGGACGGAAGGCAGCGCAGAGACAGCAGGCAGCGCAGGGACAGGCACAGCAGGCAATGCAGGACAGCAAGCAGCACAGGTACAGCAGGCAGCGCAAGGACAGCAGGCAGTGCAGGGACAGGGATAGCAGGCAGCACAAGGACACAGTACCTTATGCTAGGGTCAGGCAAAAGAGGGGTGGCCCAGCCCAGCCTCCTCTGGGCTCTGATGGGTGCGGACTGGCCCACCCTTGGCCTGGGCACTAACTATGCATGTCCCACGAAGCAGGAGCTACAGGGATCATTATTGGCGCTGGGAGGCACAAAAACCTGCTCAACCAGCTAGTCCTGCCTCTGGGGCTGCTGGGAAATGTAGTCCTGATCTTGTCTGGTGGTGGGGGGGCTACGAGGCGCTCTCTTCGTTCTCTGTGCTGTGATGCAGGCAGCAGGAACAGGAGGGAAGACACCGCCTGGTGGGAAAAGCAGAGACAAACCACCCAAGCCTATCTGCCCAAGGCGCAATTTCTCTGAGCTAAGACAACAGGTTTCTCATGCTCTGAGCATGTCCACAACAACAAAGCCAATTTAGCCGGCCCCTGGCAAAAAGGTATCCAGTCCTGTGGAATTCATCATCCGATACAGCCTGCAACTTCTCCCTGCTGGAGAGTTCTGAGCTCGAAAAAGGACTCAGTCCAAAGGTAAAAATCTTCACTGGGCAAAGGCACCAAAAGTATCCGTCTGGGGTCAGAAGTTCCCCGGGAGTGAAATTTGAACCTTTCCTGCTTGGAGCTGCGACTTCTGCAGGACCTTATCTAATGCCTATCCAACCTTGTGAAGACTTCTTTAGATACAGCGTGCCCCCTTACCCCACTGAAGTATTTTGACTTTTATTTTAGAGCCGAACCTCAAGGAAAAACTTTCAATCGGGTCAAACCTAGTTTGTGTATACATCACATGCTTTGCCGCCGTGTGCCTGAAATCACAAAAAGGTCCTTGTCCATTGCAACCATTGACTACCCTTGGCGCATTGCACTTTTTGGTGCTATTTTCACTTAAATCTTTAAAAATGCATATCTCCAGTTCCCCCCATTGTATTTTTGTCATTTTGGTGCCATTTTATTAATTACATTTTTTCCTGATTCAGTTTGGGATTTCTATTGCTTGGTGTTTTGACTTTATTCTTGTTTTGGTACTGCCTCAACACTTCACACATTGCCCTAAGTTAAGTCTGTCTGCTCTGTGCCATGGCTGCCAGGGGGTTGAGCATAGGTTAATTTAATGACTTTGATGCTTCACCCTGATGAGAGTTCCGATTATTTCTTGAGGTGGGCGGTCACTCACCCCAATTATTAATCCAATTTCTTCCAGCTGGCATGTATTATTCTTGCGAAACAGTGAACTGGTTAGACCAGATGTATCCAACCAATCGATTGCAAGCTATCCGTAGCTCCCAGACACCTGCAGAGTAACTTGTAGCCTTGAGTTCATTTTTAAATAAGCACAGGGTCACACTTCTTTTTAAAGTTAAGGGAAGTCTGTGTTTCTTTTACGTTATTATCATGGGGCTGCAGATAACAGGGCCTGATAATAAGGAGAGCTCAGTCAGATGTATGACCCAAGCTGGGGCTGGGGTACAGAGGTGAAGAACTGAAGTTCTGAGGTATTTAGGGGCATATTTACAAGGCGGCGATAGAAAATTATCGCCGCTTTTGCGGCCGTTTTCGGCAGAAAAGCGGCGATAATCTTATCGCCTAATTAGCAAGGTCACCCTAACGCGTGAAACCTTGCATTAGCGCAAGAATTCTTAACGCCCAGCTTTGCATCTCTAATGAGATGCAAAGTGGGTGTTCCTGACCTGACATGACAGGAGAAATGTCGCTAAGCGACATTTCTCCTATCATCAAGCCCCACGCTGTGAAGCATAGCAGCAAGAAAAGTAGCGATAATCCCTGTTATCGCTACTTTCCTTACGCCTGCTCCAGGACTGACTTAGCCATGATATCCTATGGAAGGTGGATATCATGGCTAAGTTTGTGGGGCCCTATCAACAAGCTAACGCCACATTTCGTGAGATTATCGCTGGGTTTCCAGCGATAATCTCACGTTAGGCAGTTAGCGCTAGGATTTTTATCGCTTTTGAGACAAGCGTTGCTAATAGCACGCTATCTCAGCGATAACAATCCACGTTAGCCGGCGATAATTATCCTAGCCCCTTAGTGCGCTTAGCGATAATTATCGCTGGTTGTTGCTGACATGCCCCTTAACTCTTCAATAAAAGTTCCTGTCAACTCAATATTGGAGCATGAGAACAAAATTATGTGTTGGAATGCTTTTAAATGGGAGGAAATTAAAATGAAAGATTACCTTCATGATCAAGTAAATTGTAACGTCCTGGCTTTCTCGGGGTTGGGACAAACAGACGACGGACCAGAGAAATGGAGGTTTAAGGATGATTTAATAAACAGATAAACAACTACAGACAACAAAGAATACAGGTACTGGAATCACCAGTTAAAGTACGATACCCATTCACAGCTCGTCTAACCGTCCTCCGCATGCACACCGGACCCGGTATGCTCCAACGGAGGGCACAGTGCTAAGCAGTGGCCGACAATGCCACTCGACCGCTGTGAAGGGTAGTTCCAAGGTTGTGGAATCTACGGGGGGCACGTGGGAGTCACCCGGCCGGGCTCTCTACCACCTGGGAACAGCCGCTCTACCAGTATCCCCCAGAGTGCTGCCACAACACAAAGACGCTGGGAACACCTCCTGGTGTGCGTCTCTTGTATCCGGGTTTAAGTGATGATACCCAAGGTGGTGCAGAGAATGGATGGGAGCAGCCGCTCTACCTATCCCAGTTCTCCTACGAGTGTCGATGGCTAAGACGCGGAAACACCTCCTGGATAGCGTCTTAGCTCTAAGCGTGTGTTTACCCAAGGAACGAGGGTTGGGAGCTTCGGCTCGCACCAACTTCGTTATCTCCAAATTGTCAGGCCGTTGGGAGCTTCGGCTCTACCAACGGGACTTGTGCCCAATGACGTTGAATACGGCTCTCGGAACGGGACAGGACACGGGCAGGAAGCACACGCCAGCAGCCCTCCTCCGCTCCTTAGAATGTTCCTTCCGCCGCTCAACGGGTCCGTGTACCTCAACCAGGTACTCCGGCAAAGATCAGAATATCCGACGCCGAGTCCCAGTGATCTTCTCCTTAAGTAGTACTCTTGGCGTTGTATAACCATGACTTTTGAGTTGCATAACAGGAAAACTAGGCGTTACCCTTGGTATTATGTAACCAGAACTCTTGAGTTGCATAACATGAAAACTAGGCGTTCCCCTTGGTGTTATGCAACCAGAACTCTTGAGTTGCATAACATGAAAACTAGGCGTTTCCCTTGGTGTTATGTAACCAGAACTCTTGAGTGGCAAAAGGCAATCGTTGCCGGAGGGAATTCTGGGAGTTGTAGTCCGCTCTCCTCCAAGCGCACCAGGTTCACGGAAGTGGCATCGTGGGAGGGAATCCATGTGCGGGAGGGGATTCCTGACAGTACATCCCCCTCCCATCAGCGCCCCCATCAGGACCAGCACAGGAAGGATATCGACGATGGAACGACGATACCAGACGAGGAGCGTGAACCCCCGCTGCAGGTTCCCATGACTGCTCCTCGGGTCCGTACCCCTTCCATGCCACCAGATACCATAGTTTGCCCCTGCGCCACTTGGAATCCAAGATACCAGCCACCTCGTACTCCACCTCCGAATCCAGAGTCACCGACACCGGCGTACGAGGCCTCACCGCGTTCGCGGGTTTCAAGAGGGAAATGTGGAACACGGGATGGATCCGCAGGGACTGGGGCAGGCACACTTTCACATTCACCGGGCTGATGCATCGAAGGATCCTATATGGGCCCATGAAGCGGGGATGGAACACGCTACTTTTCTTGAATCTCATGTGCCGTGTAGAGACCCAGACGTAATCTCCAGGTTTGTAGACCGGTCCAGGCCTTCTCCTCCTATCAGAAAAGGCTTTATATGTGGCCTTAGCCCCCTCCAGGGCAACTCGAGAACTCATCAAGGCCTCCTTGATGCGGGCCACCCTCTTGGCTGTTGTCGGCAATCTGTCTTCCCTGACCGGGTGCAGAAACGGCAAGAACCGGGGATGATGGCCGTAGTTACTATAAAAAGGGGAAGCCTTGGTGGAACAATGTGTGGCGTTGTTGTACGCGATTTCCGCGCTCCAAAGTAGGTCCACCCACTCATCCTTCCCTTGCTCTACAAAACAACGTAGATATTGTTTGAGCGACTGGTTCAGGCGCTCCGTCTGGCCGTCCGTCTGCGGGTGATAACTCGTGGACATGGCAGACTTGACGTGTAACGCCGAACACCAAGTTTTCCAGAAGTGCGACGTGAACTGAGACCCCCTGTCCGACACGATCACGTTGGGTAGGCCATGTAGTCTCACTACATTCTTCAATAACAACGACGCCAGCTCTCCTGCCGAAGGTACCTGTTTGCAAGCGAGGAAGTGCCCCATCTTCGTGAGATAGTCCACCACCACCAGTATGGCCGTCTTTCCTTGATCCTTTGGTAGCCCGACAATGAAGTCTAAGGATATGTTTTCCCAGGGTTTGGTCGGTGTAGGAAGGGGTTGGAGGAGTCCTTGCGATCTTCTGTGGTCCGATTTCATGGATGCGCAAACGGTACATGATGAACACCAATTCCGGACGTCTGTTCTCATGGCAGGCCACCAGAACTGCCGTCCTAGGCTCGTTACCGTCTTTTCGACACCCAGATGGCCGGCACAGGGAGACACGTGGCACCAGGTGAAGGCCTGTTTTCGAAGCCTAGGCGTGGGTAACAACATACATCGTCCTTTCACCGGAATCCCGTCCTTCATCTGCCACTCCTTGTGACTGCGAAGCCACCTCCGCCACATGAAGGTATGGGTCCCCTTCTGGACCCCCCTGAGGAACGTCTGTGGTTGAATCACCCCTATCACAACTCCTGGAGGGATGATGGAATGTTCGACAACCGGCTGCGGATCCCTGCCATTCGATTGCCTCGAAAGCGCGTCCGCTTTCCTGTTCTCCGTACCGGGTCGGTATGTGATGTGGAAATTGAAACCGGAGAAAAAGATCATCCACCTCATTTGACGAGGAGACAAATGCCGCGCCGCCGTCAGAAACTGGAGGTTTCTGTGGTCCGTATACACTGTAACCACGTGTCTGGCCCCCATTAACAAATGCCTCCACTCAGCAAATGCGTCCTTTTCTGCTGCCGTGGCGACCGTGTGACCTTCGCCTACCTCACCTTCGTGGGGGTCCTGCCGCATGCCGCACCATTGTTCACAAAACGGGGAAGTAAACCCCAATGTGATGCGTAGGCCAATCCACTGTTGGGTTATGTTTTTGGAGCCAGGGTAGACCCAATATGACCCCATACTGCGGGGCTCTGATTATGCTAAAATCGATACGTTCGTTATGCAGTTTTCCGAACCGCACCGGTATTTCTCCTTTGTGCTGTCCGATAGGTCCGGTCACCAGACTTCTCCCATCCACTGCATACACCTCCTCTGGTATCTGTTTGGGAAGGAGAGTGAGACCCAGTCTCCGTGCTTCATTGTAGTCCATGAACATGCCCATGGCTCCTGAATCAATCATGGCTACCACAGGTATCCACTGGTCCTGCACTCCTACGTGTAAGGTAATAAACAAATGTCTTCGCCCTTTTTGATTCGGGCTCAACATGGAAGGGATGTGGGTGTGACTCCAAGATGCCCCTTCCCTAGACCCGGAGTCCCTCAGTTTTCCGCCGGTGCTTCCACCACTGCTGTCACCGTTTTGTTCGCTCGGTATCGTGAGGTTTTTGGCTTGGCTGGACACTCGCGTACATAGTGCCCCTTTTTCCCGCAGTAAAGGCAAAGGCCTTGCTTGCGGCGTGATTCTTTTTCAGTGGCTGTAAGGCTCGCCCTTATAGCTCCTATGTCCATGGGTTCCGTCCTGGTGGAGGAGTTGGTCTCAGGGCCACCCATCGAAACATACGATGGCAGCACTTTCCCTTTCCTCTTGTGATCGCCCTTTCTTTCGTTCAATCTATGGTCCAGCCGTAGCACCAGGTTGATCAAGCCTTCACATGTCTTGGGTTGGGGGTCGATTTGTGCTACTTGAGTGAGGAATACCTGCACTGTGTTGGGGTCTCCGCTGTACCTCTCTGGTGTCGCCAAAGGAATGGCTACGGGCATCTCTACCACAACCGCAGGAGCCGTGGCCGTGTGAGAGGCACCTGCCTGTAGCGGATCGTTCTGCCGAGCGTCCATTCTAGCCTTAACGTCTGCTGTTTCCTGTCTGGAAGCGGTGAGCTCGATTTGCATTGCGGCTAAGACGGCCAACACATCCTCAATCGTGGCCATGTCGTTCGCCCAACCAGGAGATAGTTATGGAAGAGGTCGGATATTATGTAACGTCCTGGCTTTCTCGGGGTTGGGACAAACAGACGACGGACCAGAGAAATGGAGGTTTAAGGATGATTTAATAAACAGATAAACAACTACAGACAACAAAGAATACCGGTACTGGAATCACCAGTTAAAGTACGATACCCATTCACAGCTCGTCTAACCGTCCTCCGCATGCACACCGGACATGGTATGCTCCAACGGAGGGCACAGTGCTAAGCAGTGGCCGACAATGCCACTCGACCGCTGTGAAGGGTAGTTCCAAGGTTGTGGAATCTACGGGGGGCACGTGGGAGTCACCCGGCCGGGCTCTCTACCACCTGGGAACAGCCGCTCTACCAGTATCCCCCAGAGTGCTGCCACAACACAAAGACGCTGGGAACACCTCCTGGTGTGCGTCTCTTGTATCCGGGTTTAAGTGATGATACCCAAGGTGGCGCAGAGAATGGATGGGAGCAGCCGCTCTACCTATCCCAGTTCTCCTACGAGTGTCGATGGCTAAGACGCGGAAACACCTCCTGGATAGCGTCTTAGCTCTAAGCGTGTGTTTACCCAAGGAACGAGGGTTGGGAGCTTCGGCTCGCACCAACTTCGTTATCTCCAAATTGTCAGGCCGTTGGGAGCTTCGGCTCTACCAACGGGACTTGTGCCCAATGACGTTGAATACGGCTCTCAGAACGGGACAGGACACGGGCAGGAAGCACACGCCAGCACCTCTCCTCCGCTCCTTAGAATGTTCCTTCCGCCGCTCAACTCACCAACGGGTCCGTGTACCTCAACCAGGTACTCCGGCAAAGATCAGAATATCCGACGCCGAGTCCCAGTGATCTTCTCCTTAAGTAGTACTCTCGGCGTTGTATAACCATGACTTTTGAGTTGCATAACAGGAAAACTAGGCGTTACCCTTGGTGTTATGTAACCAGAACTCTTGAGTTGCATAACATGAAAACTAGGCGTTCCCCTTGGTGTTATGCAACCAGAACTCTTGAGTTGCATAACATGAAAACTAGGCGTTTCCCTTGGTGTTATGTAACCAGAACTCTTGAGTGGCAAAAGGCAATTGTTGCCGGAGGGAATTCTGGGAGTTGTAGTCCGCTCTCCTCCAAGCGCACCAGGTTCACGGAAGTTGCATCGTGTGAGGGAATCCATGTGCGGGAGGGGATTCCTGACATAAATACTTCATTTACATTTTCTCCCATTTCAAAGTGTCACAAAAAACATCAGGCCTCTAGCTCCCATTGGCCAGTAGACACTGTTCCATATTTATAACTGAAAAATAAAGCCATTTTATTTTAAGGACAGAAATAGAATAAAAATATTTCTATGAAGCAATGTCTTAATGGCAGCACTGCGGGACCTATGATGGAAGATTGTGCTGTAAGAGCCTGGAGAGGACGAACTGCTGAAGGAAATTGGTGGGAGGGATACTGCTGAAACCTGGAGGAAGGAAGTACTGCAGGAACATGAGGGCTGCAGGAACCTGAAGGGTAGAGGAGGGCTGCAGGGAGATGAAGGCAGGGAGCACTCACTGCAGGAGCCTGGAGGAAGAAAGCACTGCAGGAACCTGAGGAAGGGGTGGGCTGCAGGAACCTGAATGATAGAGGAGGGCTGCAGGGCAATGAAGGCAGGGAGCACTGCTGGAGCCTGGAGGAAGGAAGCACTGTAGGAACCTCAGAGGGAGGGGATAGTATTAGAGAAATGAAGACAGGGAGCACTGCAGGAACCTGAAGGAAGAGGGTACTCTAGCAACCTGGAGGGACCGAAGTGCTGAAAGAAGGGAATGCCTGCAGAGACAGCAGTGATGTAGGAACATCAAGCCAGAGAAACGCTAGAAGAAACTGGAAGGGAAGGCAGTTTTGTAGGAACCCTGAGGAAGTGAAGTGCCTCCAACGTTTGGAGGAAGGTGGCGCAACAGCAGCGACGAGGGAGGTGGCGCTGCAGGTATCTGAATTATAGGAAATGGGTGCTGCACAGGCATCGTATGAGGAGCAACAGGAGCCAGGAGGGATGGTTGGAGGAGGGCTTCCTGAGCGTATAAGAAGAAGAGAGTGCGTCAGCAGCCAGGAGGGAGGTAGAGGGAGTGCTGCAGAGGCATGGGATAAGGAGGGCTTCCCGGGCCTGTAAGGAGAGAGGGAGTGCAGGCATGGGATGAGGAAGGTTTCCTGGGCCTGTAAGAAGAGAGGGAGTGCAGCAGCAGCCAGGAGGGAGGTAGAAGGGAGTGCTGCAGAGGCATGGGATAAGGAGGGCTTCCCGGGCCTGTAAGGAGAGAGGGAGTGCAGGCATGGGATGAGGAAGGTTTCCTGATCTGTAAGGAGAGAGATAGTGCAGCAGCAGCCAGGAGGGAGGTAGAGGGGAGTTTTGCAGAGGCATGGGATGAGGAGGGCTTCCTGGGCCTGTAAGAAGAGAGGGAGTGCAGCAGCAGCCAGAAGGGAGGTAGAGGGGAGTGCTGCAGAGGCATGGGATGAGGAGGGCTTCCTGGGCCTGTAAGAAGAGAGGGAGTGCAGCAGCAGCCAGGAGGGAGGTAGAGGGGAGTGCTGCAGAGGCATGGGATGAGGAGGGCTTCCTGGGCCTGTAAGAAGAGAGGGAGTACAGCAGCAGCCAGGAAGGAGGTAGAAGGGAGTGCAGCAGAGGCATGGGATTAGGACGGCTTCCTGGGCCTGTAAGAAGAGAGGGAGTGCGTCAGAAGCCGGGAGGGAGGTAGAAGGGAGTGCTGCAGAGGCATGGGAGGAGGTGGGCTTCCTGATCTGTAAGGAGAGAGGGAGTGCGGCAGCAGCCAGGAGGGAGGTAGAAGGGAGTGCTGCAGAGGCATGGGATAAGGAGGGCTTCCCGGGCCTGTAAGGAGAGCGGGAGTGCAGGCATGGGATGAGTAGGGCTTCCTGATCTGTAAGGAGAGAGGGAGTGCAGCACCAGCCAGGAGGGAAGTTAAAGGGAGTGCAGCAGAGGCATGGGATGAGGAGGGCTTCCTGGGCCTGTAAGAAGAGAGGGAGTGCTGCAGGATGGAGGTAGAAGGGAGTGCTGCAGAGGCAGGGAATGAGGAGGGCTTCCTGGGCCTGTAAGAAGAGAGGGAGTGTTGCACCAGCTAGGAGGGAAGTTAAAGGGAGTGCAGCAGAGGCATGGGATGAGGAGGGCTTCCTGGGCCTGTAAGAACAGAGGGAGTGCGGCAGGAGGGAGGTAGAAGGGAGTGCAGCAGAGGCATGGGATAAGGAGGGCTTCCTGGGCCTGTAAGAAGAGAGGGAGTGCGTCAGAAGCCAGGAGGGAGGTAGAGGGGAGTGCTGCAGAGGCATGGGATGAGGAGGGCTTCCTGGGCCTGTAAGAAGAGAGGGAGTGTGGCAGCAGCCGGGAGGGAGGTAGAAGGGAGTGCAGCAGAGGCATGGGATAAGGAGGGCTTACTGAGCCTGTAAGAAGAGAGGGATTGCGTCAGAAGCCAGGAGGGAGGTAGAGGGGAGTGCTGCAGAGGAATGGGATGAGGAGGGCTTCCTGGGCCTGTAAGAAGAGAGGGAGTGCAGCAGCAGCCAGGAGGGAGGTAGAGGGGAGTGCTGCAGAGGCATGGGATGAGGAGGGCTTCCTGGGCCTGTAAGAAGAGAGGGAGTGCAGCAGCAGCCTGGAGGGAGGTAGAGGGGAGTGCTGCAGAGGCATGGGATGAGGAGGGCGTCCTGGGCCTGTAAGAAGAGAGGGAGTGCAGCAGCAGCCAGGAGGGAGGTAGAAGGGAGTGCAGCAGAGGCATGGGATTAGGAGGGCTTCCTGGGCCTGTAAGAAGAGAGGGAGTGCGTCAGAAGCCGGGAAGGTGGTAGAAGGGAGTGCTGCAGAGGCATGGGATGAGGAGGGCTTCCTGGGCCTGTAAGAAGAGAGGGAGTGCAGCAGCAGCCAGGAGGGAGGTAGAAGGGAGTGCTGCAGAGGCATGGGAGGAGGAGGGCTTCCTGATCTGTAAGGAGAGAGGGAGTGCAGCAGCAGCCAGGAGGGAGGTAGAAGGGAGTGCTGCAGAGGCGTGGGATGAGGAGAGCTTCCTGGGTATGTAAGAAGAGAGGGAGTGCAGCAACAGCCAGGAGGGAGGTAGAAGGGAGTGCTGCAGAGGCATGGGATGAGGAGGGCTTCCTAGGCCTGTAAGAAGAGAGGGAGTGTGGCACCAGCCAGGAGGGAAGTTAAAGGGAGTGCAGCAGAGGCATGGGATAAGGAGGGCTTCCTGGGCCTGTAAGAAGAGAGGGAGTAAAGCAGCCAGGAGAGAGGTAGAAGGGAGTGCTGCAGAAGCATGGGATGAGGAGGGCTTCCTGATCTGTAAGGAGCGAGGGAATGCAGCAGCAGCCAGGAGGGAGGTAAAAAGAAGTGCTGCAGAGGCATGGTAGGAGGAGGGCTTCCTCGGCCTGCAAGTCGAGAAGGAGTGCGGCAGCAGCCAGAAGTGAGGTAGAAGGGAGTGCTGCAGAGGCATGGGATAAGGAGGGCTTCCCGGGCCTGTAAGGAGAGCGGGAGTGCAGGCATGGGATGAGGAGGGCTTCCTGATCTGTAAGGAGAGAGGGAGTGCAGCAGCAGCCAGGAGGGAGGTAGAAGGGAGTGCTGCAGAGGCGTGTGTTGAGGAGAGCTTCCTGGGTGTGTAAGAAGAGAGGGAGTGCAGCAGCAGCCAGGAGGGAGGTAGAAGGGTGTGCTGCAGAGGCATGGGATGAGGAGGGCTTCCTGGGCCTGTAAGAAGAGAGGGAGTGTGGCAGGAGGGAGGTAGAAGGGAGTGCTCAAGAGGCATGGAATGAGGAGGGCTTCCTGGGCCTGTAAGAAGAGAGGGAGTGTGGCAGCAGCCGGGAGGGAGGTAGACGGGAGTGCGGCAGAGGCATGGGATGAGGAGGGCTTCCTGGGCCTGTAAGAAGAGAGAGAGTGCGTCAGAAGCCAGGAGGGAGGTAGAAGGGGGTGCTGCAGAGGCATGGGATGAGGAGGGCTTCCTGGGCCTGTATGAAGAGAGGGAGAGCAGCAGCAGCCAGGAGGGAGGTAGAAGGGAGTGCTGCAGAGGCATGGGATGAGGAGGGCTTCCTGGGCTTGTAAGAAGAGAGGGAGTGCAGCAACAGCCAGGAGGGAGGTAGAAGGGAGTGCAGCAGAGGCATGGGATAAGGAGGGCTTCCTGGGCCTGTAAGAAGAGAGGGAGTGCGTCAGACGCCAGGAGGGAGGTAGAAGGGAGTGCTGCAGAGGCATGGGATGAGGATAGCTTCCTAGGCCTGTAAGAAGAGAGGGAGTGCAGCAGCAGCCAGGAGAGAGGTAGAAGGGAGTGCTGCAGAGGCATGGGATGAGGAGGGCTTCCTGATCTGTAAGGAGAGAGGGAATGCGGTAGCAGCCAGGAGGGAGGTAAAAAGGAGTGCTGCAGAGGCATGGTAGGAGGAGGGCTTCCTCGGCCTGCAAGTAGAGAAGGAGTGCGGCAGCAGCCAGAAGTGAGGTAGAAGGGAGTGCTGCAGAGGCATGGGATAAGGAGGGCTTCCCGGGCCTGTAAGGAGAGCGGGAGTGCAGGCATGGGATGAGGAGGGCTTCCTGATCTGTATGGAGAGAGGGAGTGCAGCAGCAGCCAGGAGGGAGGTAGAAGGGGGTGCTGCAGAGGCGTGGGTTGAGGAGAGCTTCGGGGGGGTGTAAGAAGAGAGGGAGTGCAGCAGCAGCCAGGAGGGAGGTAGAAGGGAGTGCTGCAGAGGCATGGGATGAGGAGGGCTTCCTGGGCCTGTAAGAACAGAGGGAGTGTGGCAGGAGGGAGGTAGAAGGGAGTGCTGCAGAGGCATGGAATGAGGAGGGCTTCCTGGGCCTGTAAGAAGAGAGGGAGTGTGGCAGCAGCCGGGAGGGAGGTAGAAGGGAGTGCAGCAGAGGCATGGGATAAGGAGGGCTTCCTCGGCCTGCAAGTAGAGAAGGAGTGCGGCAGCAGCCAGAAGTGAGGTAGAAGGGAGTGCTGCAGAGGCATGGGATAAGGAGGGCTTCCCGGGCCTGTAAGGAGAGCGGGAGTGCAGGCATGGGATGAGGAGGGCTTCCTGATCTGTATGGAGAGAGGGAGTGCGGCAGCAGCCAGGAGGGAGGTAGAAGGGAGTGCTGCAGAGGCGTGGGTTGAGGAGAGCTTCCGGGGGGGTGTAAGAAGAGAGGGAGTGCAGCAGCAGCCAGGAGGGAGGTAGAAGGGAGTGCTGCAGAGGCATGGGATGAGGAGGGCTTCCTGGGCCTGTAAGAACAGAGGGAGTGTGGCAGGAGGGAGGTAGAAGGGAGTGCTGCAGAGGCATGGAATGAGGAGGGCTTCCTGGGCCTGTAAGAAGAGAGGGAGTGTGGCAGCAGCCGGGAGGGAGGTAGAAGGGAGTGCTGCAGAGGCATGGGATAAGGAGGGCTTCCTCGGCCTGCAAGTAGAGAAGGAGTGCGGCAGCAGCCAGAAGTGAGGTAGAAGGGAGTGCTGCAGAGGCATGGGATAAGGAGGGCTTCCCGGGCCTGTAAGGAGAGCGGGAGTGCAGGCATGGTAGGAGGAGGGCTTCCTGATCTGTAAGGAGAGAGGGAGTGCGGCAGCAGCCAGGAGTGAGGTAGAAGGGAGTGCTGCAGAGGCATGGGATAAGGAGGGCTTCCCGGGCCTGTAAGGAGAGCGGGAGTGCAGGCAGGGGATGAGGAGGGCTTCCTGATCTGTAAGGAGAGAGGGAGTGCAGCAGCAGCCAGGAGGGAGGTAGAAGGGAGTGCTGCAGAGGCGTGGGATGAGGAGAGCTCCCTGGGTATGTAAGAAGAGAGGGAGTGCAGCAGCAGCCAGGAGGGAGGTAGAAGGGAGTGCTGAAGAGGCATGGGATGAGGAGGGCTTCCTGGGCCTGTAAGAAGAGAGGGAGTGAGGCACCAGCCAGGAGGGAAGTTAAAGGGAGTGCAGCAGAGGCATGGGATAAGGAGGGCTTCCTGGGCCTGTAAGAAGAGAGGGAGTAAAGCAGCCAGGAGAGAGGTAGAAGGGAGTGCTGCAGAAGCATGGGATGAGGAGGGCTTCCTGATCTGTAAGGAGAGAGGGAATGCAGCAGCAGCCAGGAGGGAGGTAAAAAGAAGTGCTGCAGAGGCATAGTAGGAGGAGGGCTTCCTCGGCCTGCAAGTCGAGAAGGAGTGCGGCAGCAGCCAGAAGTGAGGTAGAAGGGAGTGCTGCAGAGGCATGGGATAAGGAGGGCTTCCCGGGCCTGTAAGGAGAGCGGGAGTGCAGGCATGGGATGAGGAGGGCTTCCTGATCTGTAAGGAGAGAGGGAGTGCAGCAGCAGCCAGGAGGGAGGTAGAAGGGAGTGCTGCAGAGGCGTGTGTTGAGGAGAGCTTCCTGGGTGTGTAAGAAGAGAGGGAGTGCAGCAGCAGCCAGGAGGGAGGTAGAAGGGAGTGCTGCAGAGGCATGGGATGAGGAGGGCTTCCTGGGCCTGTAAGAAGAGAGGGAGTGTGGCAGGAGGGAGGTAGAAGGGAGTGCTCCAGAGGCATGGAATGAGGAGGGCTTCCTGGGCCTGTAAAAAGAGAGGGAGTGTGGCAGCAGCCGGGAGGGAGGTAGACGGGAGTGCGGCAGAGGCATGGGATGAGGAGGGCTTCCTGGGCCTGTAAGAAGAGAGAGAGTGCGTCAGAAGCCAGGAGGGAGGTAGAAGGGAGTGCTGCAGAGGCATGGGATGAGGAGGGCTTCCTGGGCCTGTATGAAGAGAGGGAGTGCAGCAGCAGCCAGGAGGGAGGTAGAAGGGAGTGCTGCAGAGGCATGGGATGAGGAGGGCTTCCTGGGCTTGTAAGAAGAGAGGGAGTGCAGCAACAGCCAGGAGGGAGGTAGAAGGGAGTGCAGCAGAGGCATGGGATAAGGAGGGCTTCCTGGGCCTGTAAGAAGAGAGGGAGTGCGTCAGACGCCAGGAGGGAGGTAGAAGGGAGTGCTGCAGAGGCATGGGATGAGGATAGCTTCCTAGGCCTGTAAGAAGAGAGGGAGTGCAGCAGCAGCCAGGAGAGAGGTAGAAGGGAGTGCTGCAGAGGCATGGGATGAGGAGGGCTTCCTGATCTGTAAGGAGAGAGGGAATGCGGTAGCAGCCAGGAGGGAGGTAAAAAGGAGTGCTGCAGAGGCATGGTAGGAGGAGGGCTTCCTCGGCCTGCAAGTAGAGAAGGAGTGCGGCAGCAGCCAGAAGTGAGGTAGAAGGGAGTGCTGCAGAGGCATGGGATAAGGAGGGCTTCCCGGGCCTGTAAGGAGAGCGGGAGTGCAGGCATGGGATGAGGAGGGCTTCCTGATCTGTATGGAGAGAGGGAGTGCAGCAGCAGCCAGGAGGGAGGTAGAAGGGAGTGCTGCAGAGGCGTGGGTTGAGGAGAGCTTCCGGGGGGGTGTAAGAAGAGAGGGAGTGCAGCAGCAGCCAGGAGGGAGGTAGAAGGGAGTGCTGCAGAGGCATGGGATGAGGAGGGCTTCCTGGGCCTGTAAGAACAGAGGGAGTGTGGCAGGAGGGAGGTAGAAGGGAGTGCTGCAGAGGCATGGAATGAGGAGGGCTTCCTGGGCCTGTAGAAGAGAGGGAGTGTGGCAGTAGCCGGGAGGGAGGTAGAAGGGAGTGCAGCAGAGGCATGGGATGAGGAGGGCTTCCTGGGCCTGTAAGAAGAGAGAGAGTGCGTCAGAAGCCAGGAGGGAGGTAGAAGGGAGTGCTGCAGAGGCATGGGATGAGGAGGGCTTCCTGGGCCTGTATGAAGAGAGGGAGTGCAGCAGCAGCCAGGAGGGAGGTAGAAGGGAGTGCTGCAGAGGCATGGGATGAGGAGGGCTTCCTGGGCTTGTAAGAAGAGAGGGAGTGCAGCAACAGCCAGGAGGGAGGTAGAAGGGAGTGCTGCAGAGGCATGGGATGAGGAGGGCTTCCTGGGCCTGTAAGAGGAGAGGGAGTGCGGCAGCAGCCGGGAGGGAGGTAGAAGGGAGTGCTGCAGAGGCATGGGAGGTAGAAGGGAGTGCTGCAGAGGCATGGGATGAGGAGGGCTTCCTGGGCCTGTAAGAAGAGAGGGAGTGTGGCACCAGCCAGGAGGGAAGTTAAAGGGAGTGCAGCAGAGGCATGGGATGAGGAGGGCTTCCTGGGCCTGTAAGAACAGAGGGTGTGCAGCAGGAGGGAGGTAGAAGGGAGTGCTGCCGAGGCATGGAATGAGGAGGGCTTCCTGGGCCTGTAAGAAGAGAGGGAGTGTGGCAGCAGCCGGGAGGGAGGTAGAAGGGAGTGCAGCAGAGGCATGGGATAAGGAGGGCTTCCTGGGCCTGTAAGAAGAGAGGGAGTGTGTCAGAAGCCAGGAGGGAGGTAGAGGGGAGTGCTGCAGAGGCATGGGATGAGGAGGGCTTCCTAGGCCTGTAAGAAGAGAGGGAGTGCAGCAGCAGCCAGGAGGGAGGTAGAGGGGAGTGCTGCAGAGGCATGGGATGAGGAGGGCTTCCTGGGTCTGTAAGAAGAGAGGGAGTGCAGCAGCAGCCAGGAGGGAGGTAGAGGGGAGTGCTGCAGAGGCATGGGATGAGGAGGGCTTCCTGGGCCTGTAAGAAGAGAGGGAGTGCAGCAGCAGCCAGGAAGGAGGTAGAAGGGAGTGCAGCAGAGGCATGGGATTAGGAGGGCTTCCTGGGCCTGTAAGAAGAGAGGGAGTGCGTCAGAAGCCGGGAAGGAGGTAGAAGGGAGTGCTGCAGAGGCATGGGATGAGGAGGGCTTCCTGGGCCTGTAAGAACAGAGGGAGTGTGGCAGGAGGGAGGTAGAAGGGAGTGCTGCAGAGGCATGGAATGAGGAGGGCTTCCTGGGCCTGTAAGAAGAGAGGGAGTGTGGCAGCAGCCGGGAGGGAGGTAGAAGGGAGTGCAGAAGAGGCATGGGATGAGGAGGGCTTCCTGGGCCTGTAAGAAGAGAGAGAGTGCGTCAGAAGCCAAGAGGGAGGTAGAAGGGAGTGCTGCAGAGGCATGGGATGAGGAGGGCTTCCTGGGCCTGTATGAAGAGAGGGAGTGCAGCAGCAGCCAGGAGGGAAGTAGAAGGGAGTGCTGCAGAGGCATGGGATGAGGAGGGCTTCCTGGGCTTGTAAGAAGAGAGGGAGTGCAGCAACAGCCAGGAGGGAGGTAGAAGGGAGTGCAGCAGAGGCATGGGATAAGGAGGGCTTCCTGGGCCTGTAAGAAGAGAGGGAGTGCGTCAGAAGCCAGGAGGGAGGTAGAAGGGAGTGCTGCAAAAGCATGGGATGAGGATAGCTTCCTGGGCCTGAAAGAAGAGAGGGAGTGCAGCAGCAGCCAGGAGAGAGGTAGAAGGGAGTGCTGCAGAGGCATGGGATGAGGAGGGCTTCCTGATCTGTAAGGAGAGAGGGAATGCGGTAGCAGCCAGGAGGGAGGTAAAAAGGAGTGCTGCAGAGGCATGGTAGGAGGAGGGCTTCCTCGGCCTGCAAGTAGAGAAGGAGTGCGGCAGCAGCCAGAAGTGAGGTAGAAGGGGGTGCTGCAGAGGCATGGGATAAGGAGGGCTTCCCGGGCATGTAAGGAGAGCGGGAGTGCAGGCATGGGATGAGGAGGGTTTCCTGATCTGTACGGAGAGAGGGAGTGCAGCAGCAGCCAGGAGGGAGGTAGAAGGGAGTGCTGCAGAGGCATGGGATGAGGAGGGCTTCCTGGGCCTGTAAGAAGAGAGAGAGTGCGTCAGAAGCCAGGAGGGAGGTAGAAGGGAGTGCTGCAGAGGCATGGGATGAGGAGGGCTTCCTGGGCCTGTATGAAGAGAGGGAGTGCAGCAGCAGCCAGGAGGGAGGTAGAGGGGAGTGCTGCAGAGGCATGGGATGAGGAGGGCTTCCTGGGCCTGTATGAAGAGAGGGAGTGCAGCAGCAGCCAGGAGGGAGGTAGAAGGGAGTGCTGCAGAGGCATGGGATGAGGAGGGCTTCCTGGGCTTGTAAGAAGAGAGGGAGTGCAGCAACAGCCAGGAGGGAGGTAGAAGTGAGTGCTGCAGAGGCATGGGATGAGGAGGGCTTCCTGGGCCTGTAAGAAGAGAGGGAGTGCGTCAGAAGCCAGGAGGGAGGTAGAAGGGAGTGCTGCAAAAGCATGGGATGAGGATAGCTTCCTGGGCCTGTAAGAAGAGAGGGAGTGCAGCAGCAGCCAGGAGAGAGGTAGAAGGGAGTGCTGCAGAGGCATGGGATGAGGAGGGCTTCCTGATCTGTAAGGAGAGAGGGAATGCGGTAGCAGCCAGGAGGGAGGTAAAAAGGAGTGCTGCAGAGGCATGGTAGGAGGAGGGCTTCCTCGTCCTGCAAGTAGAGAAGGAGTGCGGCAGCAGCCAGAAGTGAGGTAGAAGGGAGTGCTGCAGAGGCATGGGATAAGGAGGGCTTCCCGGGCATGTAAGGAGAGCGGGAGTGCAGGCATGGGATGAGGAGGGTTTCCTGATCTGTACGGAGAGAGGGAGTGCAGCAGCAGCCAGGAGGGAGGTAGAAGGGAGTGCTGCAGAGGCATGGGATGAGGAGGGCTTCCTGGGCCTGTAAGAAGAGAGAGAGTGCGTCAGAAGCCAGGAGGGAGGTAGAAGGGAGTGCTGCAGAGGCATGGGATGAGGAGGGCTTCCTGGGCCTGTATGAAGAGAGGGAGTGCAGCAGCAGCCAGGAGGGAGGTAGAGGGGAGTGCTGCAGAGGCATGGGATGAGGAGGGCTTCCTGGGCCTGTATGAAGAGAGGGAGTGCAGCAGCAGCCAGGAGGGAGGTAGAAGGGAGTGCTGCAGAGGCATGGGATGAGGAGGGCTTCCTGGGCTTGTAAGAAGAGAGGGAGTGCAGCAACAGCCAGGAGGGAGGTAGAAGTGAGTGCTGCAGAGGCATGGGATGAGGAGGGCTTCCTGGGCCTGTAAGAGGAGAGGGAGTGCGGCAGCAGCCGGGAGGGAGGTAGAAGGGAGTGCTGCAGAGGCATGGGAGGTAGAAGGGAGTGCTGCAGAGGCATGGGATGAGGAGGGCTTCCTGGGCCTGTAAGAAGAGAGGGAGTGTGGCACCAGCCAGGAGGGAAGTTAAAGGGAGTGCAGCAGAGGCATGGGATGAGGAGGGCTTCCTGGGCCTGTACGAACAGAGGGAGTGCGGCAGGAGGGAGGTAGAAGGGAGTGCTGCAGAGGCATGGAATGAGGAGGGCTTCCTGTGCCTGTAAGAAGAGAGGGAGTGTGGCAGCAGCCGGGAGGGAGGTAGAAGGGAGTGCAGCAGAGGCATGGGATAAGGAGGGCTTCCTGGGCCTGTAAGAAGAGAGGGAGTGCGTAAGAAGCCAGGAGGGAGGTTGAGGGGAGTGCTGCAGAGGCATGGGATGAGGAGGGCTTCCTGGGCCTGTAAGAAGAGAGGGAGTGCAGCAGCAGCCAGGAGGGAGGTAGAGGGGAGTGCTGCAGAGGCATGGGATGAGGAGGGCTTCCTGGGCCTGTAAGAAGAGAGGGAGTGCAGCAGCAGCCAGGAGGGAGGTAGAGGGGAGTGCTGCAGAGGCATGGGACGAGGAGGGCTTCCTGGGCCTGTAAGAAGAGAGGGAGTGCAGCAGCAGCCAGGAAGGAGGTAGAAGGGAGTGCAGCAGAGGCATAGGATTAGGAGGGCTTCCTGGGCCTGTAAGAAGAGAGGGAGTGTGTCAGAAGCCGGGAAGGAGGTAGAAGGGAGTGCAGCAGAGGCATGGGATAAGGAGGGCTTCCTGGGCCTGTAAGAAGAGAGGGAGTAAAGCAGCCAGGAGAGAGGTAGAAGGGAGTGCTGCAGAAGCATGGGATGAGGAGGGCTTCCTGATCTGTAAGGAGAGAGGGAATGCAGCAGCAGCCAGGAGGGAGGTAAAAAGAAGTGCTGCAGAGGCATGGTAGGAGGAGGGCTTCCTCGGCCTGCAAGTCGAGAAGGAGTGCGGCAGCAGCCAGAAGTGAGGTAGAAGGGAGTGCTGCAGAGGCATGGGATAAGGAGGGCTTCCCGGGCCTGTAAGGAGAGCGGGAGTGCAGGCATGGGATGAGGAGGGCTTCCTGATCTGTAAGGAGAGAGATAGTGCAGCAGCAGCCAGGAGGGAGGTAGAAGGGAGTGCTGCAGAGGCGTGTGTTGAGGAGAGCTTCCTGGGTGTGTAAGAAGAGAGGGAGTGCAGCAGCAGCCAGGAGGGAGGTAGAAGGGAGTGCTGCAGAGGCATGGGATGAGGAGGGCTTCCTGGGCCTGTAAGAAGAGAGGGAGTGTGGCAGGAGGGAGGTAGAAGGGAGTGCTGCAGAGGCATGGGATGAGGAGGGCTTCCTGGGCCTGTATGAAGAGAGGGAGTGCAGCAGCAGCCAGGAGGGAGGTAGAAGGGAGTGCAGCAGAGGCATGGGATAAGGAGGGCTTCCTGGGCCTGTAAGAAGAGAGGGAGTGCGTCAGACGCCAGGAGGGAGGTAGAAGGGAGTGCTGCAGAGGCATGGGATGAGGAGGGCTTCCTGGGCTTGTAAGAAGAGAGGGAGTGCAGCAACAGCCAGGAGGGAGGTAGAAGGGAGTGCAGCAGAGGCATGGGATAAGGAGGGCTTCCTGGGCCTGTAAGAAGAGAGGGAGTGCGTCAGACGCCAGGAGGGAGGTAGAAGGGAGTGCTGCAGAGGCATGGGATGAGGATAGCTTCCTAGGCCTGTAAGAAGAGAGGGAGTGCAGCAGCAGCCAGGAGAGAGGTAGAAGGGTGTGCTGCAGAGGCATGGGATGAGGAGGGCTTCCTGATCTGTAAGGAGAGAGGGAATGCGGTAGCAGCCAGGAGGGAGGTAAAAAGGAATTCTGCAGAGGCATGGTAGGAGGAGGGCTTCCTCGGCCTGCAAGTAGAGAAGGAGTGCGGCAGCAGCCAGGAGTGAGGTAGAAGGGAGTGCTGCAGAGGCATGGGATAAGGAGGGCTTCCCGGGCCTGTAAGGAGAGCGGGAGTGCAGGCATGGGATGAGGAGGGCTTCCTGATCTGTATGGAGAGAGGGAGTGCAGCAGCAGCCAGGAGGGAGGTAGAAGGGAGTGCTGCAGAGGCGTGGGTTGAGGAGAGCTTCGGGGGGGTGTAAGAAGAGAGGGAGTGCAGCAGCAGCCAGGAGGGAGGTAGAAGGGAGTGCTGCAGAGGCATGGGATGAGGAGGGCTTCCTGGGCCTGTAAGAACAGTGGGAGTGTGGCAGGAGGGAGGTAGAAGGGAGTGCTGCAGAGGCATGGAATGAGGAGGGCTTCCTGGGCCTGTAAGAAGAGAGGGAGTGTGGCAGCAGCCGGGAGGGAGGTAGAAGGGAGTGCAGCAGAGGCATGGGATAAGGAGGGCTTCCTCGGCCTGCAAGTAGAGAAGGAGTGCGGCAGCAGCCAGAAGTGAGGTAGAAGGGAGTGCTGCAGAGGCATGGGATAAGGAGGGCTTCCCGGGCCTGTAAGGAGAGCGGGAGTGCAGGCATGGGATGAGGAGGGCTTCCTGATCTGTATGGAGAGAGGGAGTGCGGCAGCAGCCAGGAGGGAGGTAGAAGGGAGTGCTGCAGAGGCGTTGGTTGAGGAGAGCTTCCGGGGGGTGTAAGAAGAGAGGGAGTGCAGCAGCAGCCAGGAGGGAGGTAGAAGGGAGTGCTGCAGAGGCATGGAATGAGTAGGGCTTCCTGGGCCTGTAAGAAGAGAGGGAGTGTGGCAGCCGCCGGGAGGGAGGTAGAAGGGAGTGCTGCAGGGGCATGGGATAAGGAGGGCTTCCTTCGCCTGCAAGTAGAGAAGGAGTGCGGCAGCAGCCAGAAGTGAGGTAGAAGGGAGTGCTGCAGAGGCATGGGATAAGGAGGGCTTCCCGGGCCTGTAAGGAGAGCGGGAGTGCAGGCATGGTAGGAGGAGGGCTTCCTGATCTGTAAGGAGAGAGGGAGTGCGGCAGCAGCCAGGAGTGAGGTAGAAGGGAGTGCTGCAGAGGCATGGGATAAGGAGGGCTTCCCGGGCCTGTAAGGAGAGCGGGAGTGCAGGCATGGGATGAGGAGGGCTTCCTGATCTGTAAGGAGAGAGGGAGTGCAGCAGCAGCCAGGAGGGAGGTAGAAGGGAGTGCTGCAGAGGCGTGGGATGAGGAGAGCTTCCTGGGTATGTAAGAAGAGAGGGAGTGCAGCAGCAGCCAGGAGGGAGGTAGAAGGGTGTGCTGCAGAGGCATGGGATGAGGAGGGCTTCCTGGGCCTGTAAGAAGAGAGGGAGTGTGGCACCAGCCAGGAGGGAAGTTAAAGGGAGTGCAGCAGAGGCATGGGATAAGGAGGGCTTCCTGGGCCTGTAAGAAGAGAGGGAGTGCAGCAGCAGCCAGGAGGGAAGTAGAAGGGAGTGCTGCAGAGGCATGGGATGAGGAGGGCTTCCTGGGCTTGTAAGAAGAGAGGGAGTGCAGCAACAGCCAGGAGGGAGGTAGAAGGGAGTGCAGCAGAGGCATGGGATAAGGAGGGCTTCCTGGGCCTGTAAGAAGAGAGGGAGTGCGTCAGAAGCCAGGAGGGAGGTAGAAGGGAGTGCTGCAAAAGCATGGGATGAGGATAGCTTCCTGGGCCTGAAAGAAGAGAGGGAGTGCAGCAGCAGCCAGGAGAGAGGTAGAAGGGAGTGCTGCAGAGGCATGGGATGAGGAGGGCTTCCTGATCTGTAAGGAGAGAGGGAATGCGGTAGCAGCCAGGAGGGAGGTAAAAAGGAGTGCTGCAGAGGCATGGTAGGAGGAGGGCTTCCTCGGCCTGCAAGTAGAGAAGGAGTGCGGCAGCAGCCAGAAGTGAGGTAGAAGGGGGTGCTGCAGAGGCATGGGATAAGGAGGGCTTCCCGGGCATGTAAGGAGAGCGGGAGTGCAGGCATGGGATGAGGAGGGTTTCCTGATCTGTACGGAGAGAGGGAGTGCAGCAGCAGCCAGGAGGGAGGTAGAAGGGAGTGCTGCAGAGGCATGGGATGAGGAGGGCTTCCTGGGCCTGTAAGAAGAGAGAGAGTGCGTCAGAAGCCAGGAGGGAGGTAGAAGGGAGTGCTGCAGAGGCATGGGATGAGGAGGGCTTCCTGGGCCTGTATGAAGAGAGGGAGTGCAGCAGCAGCCAGGAGGGAGGTAGAGGGGAGTGCTGCAGAGGCATGGGATGAGGAGGGCTTCCTGGGCCTGTATGAAGAGAGGGAGTGCAGCAGCAGCCAGGAGGGAGGTAGAAGGGAGTGCTGCAGAGGCATGGGATGAGGAGGGCTTCCTGGGCTTGTAAGAAGAGAGGGAGTGCAGCAACAGCCAGGAGGGAGGTAGAAGTGAGTGCTGCAGAGGCATGGGATGAGGAGGGCTTCCTGGGCCTGTAAGAAGAGAGGGAGTGCGTCAGAAGCCAGGAGGGAGGTAGAAGGGAGTGCTGCAAAAGCATGGGATGAGGATAGCTTCCTGGGCCTGTAAGAAGAGAGGGAGTGCAGCAGCAGCCAGGAGAGAGGTAGAAGGGAGTGCTGCAGAGGCATGGGATGAGGAGGGCTTCCTGATCTGTAAGGAGAGAGGGAATGCGGTAGCAGCCAGGAGGGAGGTAAAAAGGAGTGCTGCAGAGGCATGGTAGGAGGAGGGCTTCCTCGGCCTGCAAGTAGAGAAGGAGTGCGGCAGCAGCCAGAAGTGAGGTAGAAGGGAGTGCTGCAGAGGCATGGGATAAGGAGGGCTTCCCGGGCATGTAAGGAGAGCGGGAGTGCAGGCATGGGATGAGGAGGGTTTCCTGATCTGTACGGAGAGAGGGAGTGCAGCAGCAGCCAGGAGGGAGGTAGAAGGGAGTGCTGCAGAGGCATGGGATGAGGAGGGCTTCCTGGGCCTGTAAGAAGAGAGAGAGTGCGTCAGAAGCCAGGAGGGAGGTAGAAGGGAGTGCTGCAGAGGCATGGGATGAGGAGGGCTTCCTGGGCCTGTATGAAGAGAGGGAGTGCAGCAGCAGCCAGGAGGGAGGTAGAGGGGAGTGCTGCAGAGGCATGGGATGAGGAGGGCTTCCTGGGCCTGTATGAAGAGAGGGAGTGCAGCAGCAGCCAGGAGGGAGGTAGAAGGGAGTGCTGCAGAGGCATGGGATGAGGAGGGCTTCCTGGGCTTGTAAGAAGAGAGGGAGTGCAGCAACAGCCAGGAGGGAGGTAGAAGTGAGTGCTGCAGAGGCATGGGATGAGGAGGGCTTCCTGGGCCTGTAAGAGGAGAGGGAGTGCGGCAGCAGCCGGGAGGGAGGTAGAAGGGAGTGCTGCAGAGGCATGGGAGGTAGAAGGGAGTGCTGCAGAGGCATGGGATGAGGAGGGCTTCCTGGGCCTGTAAGAAGAGAGGGAGTGTGGCACCAGCCAGGAGGGAAGTTAAAGGGAGTGCAGCAGAGGCATGGGATGAGGAGGGCTTCCTGGGCCTGTACGAACAGAGGGAGTGCGGCAGGAGGGAGGTAGAAGGGAGTGCTGCAGAGGCATGGAATGAGGAGGGCTTCCTGTGCCTGTAAGAAGAGAGGGAGTGTGGCAGCAGCCGGGAGGGAGGTAGAAGGGAGTGCAGCAGAGGCATGGGATAAGGAGGGCTTCCTGGGCCTGTAAGAAGAGAGGGAGTGCGTAAGAAGCCAGGAGGGAGGTTGAGGGGAGTGCTGCAGAGGCATGGGATGAGGAGGGCTTCCTGGGCCTGTAAGAAGAGAGGGAGTGCAGCAGCAGCCAGGAGGGAGGTAGAGGGGAGTGCTGCAGAGGCATGGGATGAGGAGGGCTTCCTGGGCCTGTAAGAAGAGAGGGAGTGCAGCAGCAGCCAGGAGGGAGGTAGAGGGGAGTGCTGCAGAGGCATGGGACGAGGAGGGCTTCCTGGGCCTGTAAGAAGAGAGGGAGTGCAGCAGCAGCCAGGAAGGAGGTAGAAGGGAGTGCAGCAGAGGCATAGGATTAGGAGGGCTTCCTGGGCCTGTAAGAAGAGAGGGAGTGTGTCAGAAGCCGGGAAGGAGGTAGAAGGGAGTGCAGCAGAGGCATGGGATAAGGAGGGCTTCCTGGGCCTGTAAGAAGAGAGGGAGTAAAGCAGCCAGGAGAGAGGTAGAAGGGAGTGCTGCAGAAGCATGGGATGAGGAGGGCTTCCTGATCTGTAAGGAGAGAGGGAATGCAGCAGCAGCCAGGAGGGAGGTAAAAAGAAGTGCTGCAGAGGCATGGTAGGAGGAGGGCTTCCTCGGCCTGCAAGTCGAGAAGGAGTGCGGCAGCAGCCAGAAGTGAGGTAGAAGGGAGTGCTGCAGAGGCATGGGATAAGGAGGGCTTCCCGGGCCTGTAAGGAGAGCGGGAGTGCAGGCATGGGATGAGGAGGGCTTCCTGATCTGTAAGGAGAGAGATAGTGCAGCAGCAGCCAGGAGGGAGGTAGAAGGGAGTGCTGCAGAGGCGTGTGTTGAGGAGAGCTTCCTGGGTGTGTAAGAAGAGAGGGAGTGCAGCAGCAGCCAGGAGGGAGGTAGAAGGGAGTGCTGCAGAGGCATGGGATGAGGAGGGCTTCCTGGGCCTGTAAGAAGAGAGGGAGTGTGGCAGGAGGGAGGTAGAAGGGAGTGCTGCAGAGGCATGGGATGAGGAGGGCTTCCTGGGCCTGTATGAAGAGAGGGAGTGCAGCAGCAGCCAGGAGGGAGGTAGAAGGGAGTGCAGCAGAGGCATGGGATAAGGAGGGCTTCCTGGGCCTGTAAGAAGAGAGGGAGTGCGTCAGACGCCAGGAGGGAGGTAGAAGGGAGTGCTGCAGAGGCATGGGATGAGGAGGGCTTCCTGGGCTTGTAAGAAGAGAGGGAGTGCAGCAACAGCCAGGAGGGAGGTAGAAGGGAGTGCAGCAGAGGCATGGGATAAGGAGGGCTTCCTGGGCCTGTAAGAAGAGAGGGAGTGCGTCAGACGCCAGGAGGGAGGTAGAAGGGAGTGCTGCAGAGGCATGGGATGAGGATAGCTTCCTAGGCCTGTAAGAAGAGAGGGAGTGCAGCAGCAGCCAGGAGAGAGGTAGAAGGGTGTGCTTCAGAGGCATGGGATGAGGAGGGCTTCCTGATCTGTAAGGAGAGAGGGAATGCGGTAGCAGCCAGGAGGGAGGTAAAAAGGAATTCTGCAGAGGCATGGTAGGAGGAGGGCTTCCTCGGCCTGCAAGTAGAGAAGGAGTGCGGCAGCAGCCAGGAGTGAGGTAGAAGGGAGTGCTGCAGAGGCATGGGATAAGGAGGGCTTCCCGGGCCTGTAAGGAGAGCGGGAGTGCAGGCATGGGATGAGGAGGGCTTCCTGATCTGTATGGAGAGAGGGAGTGCAGCAGCAGCCAGGAGGGAGGTAGAAGGGAGTGCTGCAGAGGCGTGGGTTGAGGAGAGCTTCGGGGGGGTGTAAGAAGAGAGGGAGTGCAGCAGCAGCCAGGAGGGAGGTAGAAGGGAGTGCTGCAGAGGCATGGGATGAGGAGGGCTTCCTGGGCCTGTAAGAACAGTGGGAGTGTGGCAGGAGGGAGGTAGAAGGGAGTGCTGCAGAGGCATGGAATGAGGAGGGCTTCCTGGGCCTGTAAGAAGAGAGGGAGTGTGGCAGCAGCCGGGAGGGAGGTAGAAGGGAGTGCAGCAGAGGCATGGGATAAGGAGGGCTTCCTCGGCCTGCAAGTAGAGAAGGAGTGCGGCAGCAGCCAGAAGTGAGGTAGAAGGGAGTGCTGCAGAGGCATGGGATAAGGAGGGCTTCCCGGGCCTGTAAGGAGAGCGGGAGTGCAGGCATGGGATGAGGAGGGCTTCCTGATCTGTATGGAGAGAGGGAGTGCGGCAGCAGCCAGGAGGGAGGTAGAAGGGAGTGCTGCAGAGGCGTTGGTTGAGGAGAGCTTCCGGGGGGTGTAAGAAGAGAGGGAGTGCAGCAGCAGCCAGGAGGGAGGTAGAAGGGAGTGCTGCAGAGGCATGGAATGAGTAGGGCTTCCTGGGCCTGTAAGAAGAGAGGGAGTGTGGCAGCCGCCGGGAGGGAGGTAGAAGGGAGTGCTGCAGGGGCATGGGATAAGGAGGGCTTCCTTCGCCTGCAAGTAGAGAAGGAGTGCGGCAGCAGCCAGAAGTGAGGTAGAAGGGAGTGCTGCAGAGGCATGGGATAAGGAGGGCTTCCCGGGCCTGTAAGGAGAGCGGGAGTGCAGGCATGGTAGGAGGAGGGCTTCCTGATCTGTAAGGAGAGAGGGAGTGCGGCAGCAGCCAGGAGTGAGGTAGAAGGGAGTGCTGCAGAGGCATGGGATAAGGAGGGCTTCCCGGGCCTGTAAGGAGAGCGGGAGTGCAGGCATGGGATGAGGAGGGCTTCCTGATCTGTAAGGAGAGAGGGAGTGCAGCAGCAGCCAGGAGGGAGGTAGAAGGGAGTGCTGCAGAGGCGTGGGATGAGGAGAGCTTCCTGGGTATGTAAGAAGAGAGGGAGTGCAGCAGCAGCCAGGAGGGAGGTAGAAGGGTGTGCTGCAGAGGCATGGGATGAGGAGGGCTTCCTGGGCCTGTAAGAAGAGAGGGAGTGTGGCACCAGCCAGGAGGGAAGTTAAAGGGAGTGCAGCAGAGGCATGGGATAAGGAGGGCTTCCTGGGCCTGTAAGAAGAGAGGGAGTAAAGCAGCCAGGAGAGAGGTAGAAGGGAGTGCTGCAGAAGCATGGGATGAGGAGGGCTTCCTGATCTGTAAGGAGAGAGGGAATGCAGCAGCAGCCAGGAGGGAGGTAAAAAGAAGTGCTGCAGAGGCATGGTAGGAGGAGGGCTTCCTCGGCCTGCAAGTCGAGAAGGAGTGCGGCAGCAGCCAGAAGTGAGGTAGAAGGGAATGCTGCAGAGGCATGGGATAAGGAGGGCTTCCCGGGCCTGTAAGGAGAGCGGGAGTGCAGGCATGGGATGAGGAGGGCTTCCTGATCTGTAAGGAGAGAGGGAGTGCAGCAGCAGCCAGGAGGGAGGTAGAAGGGAGTGCTGCAGAGGCGTGTGTTGAGGAGAGCTTCCTGGGTGTGTAAGAAGAGAGGGAGTGCAGCAGCAGCCAGGAGGGAGGTAGAAGGGAGTGCTGCAGAGGCATGGGATGAGGAGGGCTTCCTGGGCCTGTAAGAAGAGAGGGAGTGTGGCAGGAGGGAGGTAGAAGGGAGTGCTCCAGAGGCATGGAATGAGGAGGGCTTCCTGGGCCTGTAAGAAGAGAGGGAGTGTGGCAGCAGCCGGGAGGGAGGTAGACGGGAGTGCGGCAGAGGCATGGGATGAGGAGGGCTTCCTGGGCCTGTAAGAAGAGAGAGAGTGCGTCAGAAGCCAGGAGGGAGGTAGAAGGGAGTGCTGCAGAGGCATGGGATGAGGAGGGCTTCCTGGGCCTGTATGAAGAGAGGGAGTGCAGCAGCAGCCAGGAGGGAGGTAGAAGGGAGTGCTGCAGAGGCATGGGATGAGGAGGGCTATCTGGGCTTGTAAGAAGAGAGGGAGTGCAGCAACAGCCAGGAGGGAGGTAGAAGGGAGTGCAGCAGAGGCATGGGATAAGGAGGGCTTCCTGGGCCTGTAAGAAGAGAGGGAGTGCGTCAGACGCCAGGAGGGAGGAAGAAGGGAGTGCTGCAGAGGCATGGGATGAGGAGGGCTTCCTGGGCCTGTAAGAAGAGAGGGAGTGCGTCAGACGCCAGGAGGGAGGTAGAAGGGAGTGCTGCAGAGGCATGGGATAAGGAGGGCTTCCTGGGCCTGTAAGGAGAGAGGGAGTGCAGCAGCAGCCAGGAGAGAGGTAGAAGGGAGTGCTGCAGAGGCATGGGATGAGGAGGGCTTCCTGATCTGTAAGGAGAGAGGGAATGCGGTAGCAGCCAGGAGGGAGGTAAAAAGGAGTGCTGCAGAGGCATGGTAGGAGGAGGGCTTCCTCGGCCTGCAAGTAGAGAAGGAGTGCGGCAGCAGCCAGAAGTGAGGTAGAAGGGAGTGCTGCAGAGGCATGGGATAAGGAGGGCTTCCCGGGCCTGTAAGGAGAGCGGGAGTGCAGGCATGGGATGAGGAGGGCTTCCTGATCTGTATGGAGAGAGGGAGTGCAGCAGCAGCCAGGAGGGAGGTAGAAGGGGGTGCTGCAGAGGCGTGGGTTGAGGAGAGCTTCCGGGGGGGGTGTAAGAAGAGAGGGAGTGCAGCAGCAGCCAGGAGGGAGGTAGAAGGGAGTGCTGCAGAGGCATGGGATGAGGAGGGCTTCCTGGGCCTGTAAGAACAGAGGGAGTGTGGCAGGAGGGAGGTAGAAGGGAGTGCTGCAGAGGCATGGAATGAGGAGGGCTTCCTGGGCCTGTAAGAAGAGAGGGAGTGTGGCAGTAGCCGGGAGGGAGGTAGAAGGGAGTGCAGCAGAGGCATGGGATGAGGAGGGCTTCCTGGGCCTGTAAGAAGAGAGAGAGTGCGTCAGAAGCCAGGAGGGAGGTAGAAGGGAGTGCTGCAGAGGCATGGGATGAGGAGGGCTTCCTGGGCCTGTATGAAGAGAGGGAGTGCAGCAGCAGCCAGGAGGGAGGTAGAAGGGAGTGCTGCAGAGGCATGGGATGAGGAGGGCTTCCTGGGCCTGTAAGAGGAGAGGGAGTGCGGCAGCAGCCGGAAGGGAGGTAGAAGGGAGTGCTGCAGAGGCATGGGAGGTAGAAGGGAGTGCTGCAGAGGCATGGGATGAGGAGGGCTTCCTGGGCCTGTAAGAAGAGAGGGAGTGTGGCACCAGCCAGGAGGGAAGTTAAAGGGAGTGCAGCAGAGGCATGGGATGAGGAGGGCTTCCTGGGCCTGTAAGAACAGAGGGTGTGCAGCAGGAGGGAGGTAGAAGGGAGTGCTGCCGAGGCATGGAATGAGGAGGGCTTCCTGGGCCTGTAAGAACAGAGGGAGTGTGGCAGCAGCCGGGAGGGAGGTAGAAGGGAGTGCAGCAGAGGCATGGGATAAGGAGGGCTTCCTGGGCCTGTAAGAAGAGAGGGAGTGTGTCAGAAGCCAGGAGGGAGGTAGAGGGGAGTGCTGCAGAGGCATGGGATGAGGAGGGCTTCCTGGGCCTGTAAGAAGAGAGGGAGTGCAGCAGCAGCCAGGAGGGAGGTAGAGGGGAGTGCTGCAGAGGCATGGGATGAGGAGGGCTTCCTGGGCCTGTAAGAAGAGAGGGAGTGCAGCAGCAGCCAGGAGGGAGGTAGAGGGGAGTGCTGCAGAGGCATGGGATGAGGAGGGCTTCCTGGGCCTGTAAGAAGAGAGGAAGTGCAGCAGCAGCCAGGAAGGAGGTAGAAGGGAGTGCAGCAGAGGCATGGGATTAGGAGGGCTTCCTGGGCCTGTAAGAAGAGAGGGAGTGCGTCAGAAGCCGGGAAGGAGGTAGAAGGGAGTGCTGCAGAGGCATGGGATGAGGAGGGCTTCCTGGGCCTGTAAGAACAGAGGGAGTGTGGCAGGAGGGAGGTAGAAGGGAGTGCTGCAGAGGCATGGAATGAGGAGGGCTTCCTGGGCCTGTAAGAAGAGAGGGAGTGTGGCAGCAGCCGGGAGGGAGGTAGAAGGGAGTGCAGAAGAGGCATGGGATGAGGAGGGCTTCCTGGGCCTGTAAGAAGAGAGAGAGTGCGTCAGAAGCCAAGAGGGAGGTAGAAGTGAGTGCTGCAGAGGCATGGGATGAGGAGGGCTTCCAGGGCCTGTATGAAGAGAGGGAGTGCAGCAGCAGCCAGGAGGGAGGTAGAAGGGAGTGCTACAGAGGCATGGGATGAGGAGGGCTTCCTGGGCTTGTAAGAAGAGAGGGAGTGCAGCAACAGCCAGGAGGGAGGTAGAAGGGAGTGCAGCAGAGGCATGGGATAAGGAGGGCTTCCTGGGCCTGTAAGAAGAGAGGGAGTGCGTCAGAAGCCAGGAGGGAGATAGAAGGGAGTGCTGCAAAAGCATGGGATGAGGATAGCTTCCTGGGCCTGTAAGAAGAGAGGGAGTGCAGCAGCAGCCAGGAGAGAGGTAGAAGGGAGTGCTGCAGAGGCATGGGATGAGGAGGGCTTCCTGGTCTGTAAGGAGAGAGGGAATGCGGTAGCAGCCAGGAGGGAGGTAAAAAGGAGTGCTGCAGAGGCATGGTAGGAGGAGGGCTTCCTCGGCCTGCAAGTAGAGAAGGAGTGCGGCAGCAGCCAGAAGTGAGGTAGAAGGGAGTGCTGCAGAGGCATGGGATAAGGAGGGCTTCCCGGGCATGTAAGGAGAGCGGGAGTGCAGGCATGGGATGAGGAGGGTTTCCTGATCTGTACGGAGAGAGGGAGTGCAGCAGCAGCCAGGAGGGAGGTAGAAGGGAGTGCTGCAGAGGCATGGGATGAGGAGGGCTTCCTGGGCCTGTAAGAAGAGAGAGAGTGCATCAGAAGCCAGGAGGGAGGTAGAAGGGAGTGCTGCAGAGGCATGGGATGAGGAGGGCTTCCTGGGCCTGTATGAAGAGAGGGAGTGCAGCAGCAGCCAGGAGGGAGGTAGAGGGGAGTGCTGCAGAGGCATGGGATGAGGAATGCTTCCTGGGCCTGTATGAAGAGAGGGAGTGCAGCAGCAGCCAGGAGGGAGGTAGAAGGGAGTGCTGCAGAGGCATGGGATGAGGAGGGCTTCCTGGGCTTGTAAGAAGAGAGGGAGTGCAGCAACAGCCAGGAGGGAGGTAGAAGGGAGTGCTGCAGAGGCATGGGATGAGGAGGGCTTCCTGGGCCTGTAAGAAGAGAGGGAGTGCGTCAGAAGCCAGGAGGGAGGTAGAAGGGAGTGCTGCAAAAGCATGGGATGAGGATAGCTACCTGGGCCTGTAAGAAGAGAGGGAGTGCAGCAGCAGCCAGGAGAGAGGTAGAAGGGAGTGCTGCAGAGGCATGGGATGAGGAGGGCTTCCTGATCTGTAAGGAGAGAGGGAATGCGGTAGCAGCCAGGAGGGAGGTAAAAAGGAGTGCTGCAGAGGCATGGTAGGAGGAGGGCTTCCTCGGCCTGCAAGTAGAGAAGGAGTGCGGCAGCAGCCAGAAGTGAGGTAGAAGGGAGTGCTGCAGAGGCATGGGATAAGGAGGGCTTCCCGGGCATGTAAGGAGAGCGGGAGTGCAGGCATGGGATGAGGAGGGTTTCCTGATCTGTACGGAGAGAGGGAGTGCAGCAGCAGCCAGGAGGGAGGTAGAAGGGAGTGCTGCAGAGGCATGGGATGAGGAGGGCTTCCTGGGCCTGAAAGAAGAGAGAGAGTGCGTCAGAAGCCAGGAGGGAGGTAGAAGGGAGTGCTGCAGAGGCATGGGATGAGGAGGGCTTCCTGGGCCTGTATGAAGAGAGGGAGTGCAGCAGCAGCCAGGAGGGAGGTAGAGGGGAGTGCTGCAGAGGCATGGGATGAGGAGGGCTTCCTGGGCCTGTATGAAGAGAGGGAGTGCAGCAGCAGCCAGGAGGGAGGTAGAAGGGAGTGCTGCAGAGCCATGGGATGAGGAGGGCTTCCTGGGCTTGTAAGAAGAGAGGGAGTGCAGCAACAGCCAGGAGGGAGGTAGAAGTGAGTGCTGCAGAGGCATGGGATGAGGAGGGCTTCCTGGGCCTGTAAGAGGAGAGGGAGTGCGGCAGCAGCCGGGAGGGAGGTAGAAGGGAGTGCTGCAGAGGCATGGGAGGTAGAAGGGAGTGCTGCAGAGGCATGGGATGAGGAGGGCTTCCTGGGCCTGTAAGAAGAGAGGGAGTGTGGCACCAGCCAGGAGGGAAGTTAAAGGGAGTGCAGCAGAGGCATGGGATGAGGAGGGCTTCCTGGGCCTGTAAGAACAGAGGGAGTGCGGCAGGAGGGAGGTAGAAGGGAGTGCTGCAGAGGCATGGAATGAGGAGGGCTTCCTGGGCCTGTAAGAAGAGAGGGAGTGTGGCAGCAGCCGGGAGGGAGGTAGAAGGGAGTGCAGCAGAGGCATGGGATAAGGAGGGCTTCCTGGGCCTGTAAGAAGAGAGGGAGTGCGTAAGAAGCCAGGAGGGAGGTTGAGGGGAGTGCTGCAGAGGCATGGGATGAGGAGGGCTTCCTGGGCCTGTAAGAAGAGAGGGAGTGCAGCAGCAGCCAGGAGGGAGGTAGAGGGGAGTGCTGCAGAGGCATGGGATGAGGAGGGCTTCCTGGGCCTGTAAGAAGAGAGGGAGTGCAGCAGCAGCCAGGAGGGAGGTAGAGGGGAGTGCTGCAGAGGCATGGGACGAGGAGGGCTTCCTGGGCCTGTAAGAAGAGAGGGAGTGCAGCAGCAGCCAGGAAGGAGGTAGAAGGGAGTGCAGCAGAGGCATAGGATTAGGAGGGCTTCCTGGGCCTGTAAGAAGAGAGGGAGTGCGTCAGAAGCCGGGAAGGAGGTAGAAGGGAGTGCTGCAGAGGCATGGGATGAGTAGGGATTCCTGGGCCTGTAAGAAGAGAGGGAGTGCAGCAGCAGCCAGGAGGGAGGTAGAAGGGAGTGCTGCAGAGGCATGGGAGGAGGAGGGCTTCCTGATCTGTAAGGAGTGAGGGAGTGCGGCAGCAGCCAGGAGTGAGGTAGAAGGGAGTGCTGCAGAGGCATGGGATAAGGAGGGCTTCCCGGGCCTGTAAGGAGAGCGGGAGTGCAGGCATGGGATGAGGAGGGCTTCCTGATCTGTAAGGAGAGAGGGAGTGCAGTAGCAGCCAGGAGGGAGGTAGAAGGGAGTGCTGCAGAGGCATGGGATGAGGAGGGCTTCCTGGGCCTGTAAGAAGAGAGGGAGTGTGGCACCAGCCAGGAGGGAAGTTAAAGGGAGTGCAGTAGAGGCATTGGATGAGGTGGGCTTCCTGGGCCTGTAAGAACAGAGGGAGTGCGGCAGGAGGGAGGTAGAAGGGAGTGCTGCAGAGGCATGGAATGAGGAGGGCTTCCTGGGCCTGTAAGAAGAGAGGGAGTGTGGCAGCAGTCGGGAGGGAGGTAGAAGGGAGTGCAGCAGAGGCATGGGATAAGGAGGGCTTCCTGGGCCTGTAAGAAGAGAGGGAGTGCGTCAGAAGCCATTAGGGAGGTAGAGGGGAGTGCTGCAGAGGCATGGGATGAGGAGGGCTTCCTGGGCCTGTAAGAAGAGAGGGAGTGAAGCAGCAGCCAGGAGGGAGGTAGAGGGGAGTGCTGCAGAGGTATGGGATGAGGAGGGCTTCCTGGGCCTGTAAGGAGAGAGGTAGTGCAGCAGCAGCCAGGAGGGAGGTAGAGGGGAGTGCTGCAGAGGCATGGGATGAGGAGGGCTTCCTGGGCCTGTAAGAAGAGAGGGAGTGCAGCAGCAGCCAGGAAGGAGGTAGAAGGGAGTGCAGAAGAGGCATGGGATTAGGAGGGATTCCTGGGCCTGTAAGAAGAGAGGGAGTGCGTCAGAAGCCGGGAAGGAGGTAGAAGGGAGTGCTGCAGAGGCATGGGATGAGGAGGGCTTCCTGGGCCTGTAAGAAGAGAGGGAGTGCAGCAGCAGCCAGGAGGGAGGTAGAAGGGAGTGCTGCAGAGGCATGGGAGGAGGAGGGCTTCCTGATCTGTAAGGAGAGAGGGAGTGCGGCAGCAGCCAGAAGGGAGGTAGAAGGGAGTGCTGCAGAGGCATGGTAGGAGGAGGGCTTCCTGATCTGTAAGGAGAGAGGGAGTGCGGCAGCAGCCAGGAGTGAGGTAGAAGGGAGTGCTGCAGAGGCATGGGATAAGGAGGGCTTCCCGGGCCTGTAAGAAGAGCGGGAGTGCAGGCATGGGATGAGGAGGGCTTCCTGATCTGTAAGGAGAGAGGGAGTGCAGCAGCAGCCAGGAGGGAGGTAGAAGGGAGTGCTGCAGAGGCATGGGATGAGGATAGCTTCCTGGGCCTGTAAGAAGAGAGGGAGTGCAGCAGCAGCCAGGAGAGAGGTAGAAGGGAGTGCTGCAGAGGCATGGGATGAGGAGGGCTTCCTGATCTGTAAGGAGAGAGGGAATGCGGCAGCAGCCAGGAGGGAGGTAGAAGGGAGTGCAGCAGAGGCATGGTAGGAGGAGGGCTTCCTGGGCCTGTAAGAACAGAGGGAGTGCGGCAGGAGGGAGGTAGAAGGGAGTGCTGCAGAGGCATGGAATGAGGAGGGCTTCCTGGGCCTGTAAGAAGAGAGGGAGTGCAGCAGCAGCCAGGAGGGAGGTAGAAGGGTGTGCTGCAAAGGCATGGGATGAGGAGGGCTTCCTGGGCCTGTAAGAAGAGAGGGAGTGCGTCAGAAGCCGGGAAGGAGGTAGAAGGGAGTGCTGCAGAGGCATGGGATGAGGAGGGATTCCTGGGCCTGTAAGAAGAGAGGGAGTGTGGCACCAGCCAGGAGGGAAGTTAAAGGGAGTGCAGCAGAGGCATGGGATGAGGAGGGCTTCCTGGGCCTGTAAGAACAGAGGGAGTGCGGCAGGAGGGAGGTAGAAGGGAGTGCTGCAGAGGCATGGAATGAGGAGGGCTTCCTGGGCCTGTAAGAAGAGAGGTAGTGTGGCAGCAGCCGGGAGGGAGGTAGAAGGGAGTGCAGCAGAGGCATGGGATAAGGAGGGCTTCCTGGGCCTGTAAGAAGAGAGGGAGTGCGTAAGAAGCCAGGAGGGAGGTTGAGGGGAGTGCTGCAGAGGCATGGGATGAGGAGGGCTTCCTGGGCCTGTAAGAAGAGAGGGGGTGCAGCAGCAGCCAGGAGGGAGGTAGAGGGGGGTGCTGCAGAGGCATGGGATGAGGAGGGCTTCCTGGGCCTGTAGGAAGAGAGGGGGTGCAGCAGCAGCCAGGAGGGAGGTAGAGGGGAGTGCTGCAGAGGCATGGGACGAGGAGGGCTTCCTGGGCCTGTAAGAAGAGAGGGAGTGCAGCAGCAGCCAGGAAGGAGGTAGAAGGGAGTGCAGCAGAGGCATAGGATTAGGAGGGCTTCCTGGGCCTGTAAGAAGAGAGGGAGTGCGTCAGAAGCCGGTAAGGAGGTAGAAGGGAGTGCTGCAGAGGCATGGGATGAGGAGGGATTCCTGGGCCTGTAAGAAGAGAGGGAGTGCAGCAGCAGCCAGGAGGGAGGTAGAAGGGAGTGCTGCAGAGGCATGGGAGGAGGAGGGCTTCCTGATCTGTAAGGAGTGAGGGAGTGCGGCAGCAGCCAGGAGTGAGGTAGAAGGGAGTGCTGCAGAGGCATGGGATAAGGAGGGCTTCCCGGGCCTGTAAGGAGAGCGGGAGTGCAGGCATGGGATGAGGAGGGCTTCCTGATCTGTAAGGAGAGAGGGAGTGCAGCAGCAGCCAGGAGGGAGGTAGAAGGGAGTGCTGCAGAGGCATGGGATGAGGAGGGCTTCCTGGGCCTGTAAGAAGAGAGGGAGTGTGGCACCAGCCAGGAGGGAAGTTAAAGGGAGTGCAGTAGAGGCATGGGATGAGGTGGGCTTCCTGGGTCTGTAAGAACAGAGGGAGTGCGGCAGGAGGGAGGTAGAAGGGAGTGCTGCAGAGGCATGGAATGAGGAGGGCTTCCTGGGCCTGTAAGAAGAGAGGGAGTGTGGCAGCAGTCGGGAGGGAGGTAGAAGGGAGTGCAGCAGAGGCATGGGATAAGGAGGGCTTCCTGGGCCTGTAAGAAGAGAGGGAGTGCGTCAGAAGCCATTAGGGAGGTAGAGGGGAGTGCTGCAGAGGCATGGGATGAGGAGGGCTTCCTGGGCCTGTAAGAAGAGAGGGAGTGAAGCAGCAGCCAGGAGGGAGGTAGAGGGGAGTGCTGCAGAGGTATGGGATGAGGAGGGCTTCCTGGGCCTGTAAGGAGAGAGGTAGTGCAGCAGCAGCCAGGAAGGAGGTAGAAGGGAGTGCAGCAGAGGCATGGGATTAGGAGGGCTTCCTGGGCCTGTAAGAAGAGAGGAAGTGCGTCAGAAGCCGGGAAGGAGGTAGAAGGGAGTGCTGCAGAGGCATGGGATGAGTAGGGCTTCCTGGGCCTGTAAGAAGAGAGGGAGTGAAGCAGCAGCCAGGAGGGAGGTAGAGGGGAGTGCTGCAGAGGCATGGGATGAGGAGGGCTTCCTGGGCCTGTAAGAAGAGAGGGAGTGCAGCAGCAGCCAGGAAGGAGGTAGAAGGGAGTGCAGCAGAGGCATGGGATTAGGAGGGCTTCCTGGGCCTGTAAGAAGAGAGGGAGTGCGTCAGAAGCCGGGAAGGAGGTAGAAGGGAGTGCTGCAGAGGCATGGGATGAGGAGGGCTTCCTGGGCCTGTAAGAAGAGAGGGAGTGCAGCAGCAGCCAGGAGGGAGGTAGAAGGGAGTGCTGCAGAGGCATGGGAGGAGGAGGGCTTCCTGATCTGTAAGGAGAGAGGGAGTGCGGCAGCAGCCAGGAGGGAGGTAGAAGGGAGTGCTGCAGAGGCATGGTAGGAGGAGGGCTTCCTGATCTGTAAGGAGAGAGGGAGTGCGGCAGCAGCCAGGAGTGAGGTGAAGGGAGTGCTGCAGAGGCATGGGATAAGGAGGGCTTCCCGGGCCTGTAAGAAGAGAGGGAGTGCAGCAGCAGCCAGGAGAGAGGTAGAAGGGAGTGCTGCAGAGGCATGGGATGAGGAGGGCTTCCTGATCTGTAAGGAGAGAGGGAATGCGGCAGCAGCCAGGAGGGAGGTAGAAGGGAGTGCTGCAGAGGCGTGGGATGAGGATAGCTTCCTGGGCCTGTAAGAAGAGAGGGAGTGCAGCAGCAGCCAGGAGAGAGGTAGAAGGGAGTGCTGCAGAGGCATGGGATGAGGAGGGCTTCCTGATCTGTAAGGAGAGAGGGAGTGCAGCAGCAGCAAGGAGGGAGGTAGAAGGGAGTGCTGCAGAGGCGTGGGATGAGGATAGCTGTTGGACCCGGCCTTGTGGCGTGGTCCTTAACCCCCTGGATTGTGCCCGTTCCCCGCCCCCGCCGTCACGGGCCACCCGTCTGAACTGCACCAAGGCCCTTCACCCGGAGCTGCACGTGGACGCATACTCCTCGTGGCTCCGCCATCTTGTTGGCATCCACGTCACACCGTGCACCAGCCGGCGCGACCCCGCTCAACCCGGCCTCGACCCCAGCGAAGCCCCGACATCGAGGCACCACGAACTAGCCAGGGGGTGCCACAGGAACCATTCATCGCCCCCGGCGGAGGACAGTATCGATGGGACCCCCAACTGTCCTCCCCTCTCGAGGTGTGATCGCCCTGCAACTCCCATGGGCCTGGTGCCTCTCCTGCTGGGCGTCTGGCCACCTCCACCCGGCCACTCCGCCCCCTCGGGCGCATCGGTCCGGACATCAAAGGGCTCCAGACCTATATCTGGGGCGACCCCACCACAGCTCGGCAGTTGTATCCCGGAGTCGAGAGCCCTGCTGATTGAATCGCGGCTGACCCTACGGAGAAGAACTCTTGTCGGAACCATCACGAGCCCTGCTGACTGCGTCGCGGCTCCCTCCTGTGAACCCTTTTCTGAACCACCTGGAACATCGGAGCCCTGCAGACGCCGTCGCGGCCCAACCTCGCTGGAACCTTCCTCGGAGCCCTGCTGACGACGTCGCGGCTCGAGCTGAACAGAGACCATCTTGACAGCCCTGCTGATTGAATCGCGGCTCTCCACGAACTGTACGCCAGAGCCCTGCTGACGCCGTCGCGGCTCGACCCCTCCGAGATCGGAGGTCCTCCAGCGTGAGGATAAGAACTGGGCCCCAGGTACCCTCGTACCACATTCCTGCCAAAGACTGTCCCGCTACCCCTACCCTTCCAAAGAGACATTGAGACTTTTGGTGGATCCCTCGATCCCTTCGTGTAAATATTGAGCTCGTAACCTTTTATTGATGATAAAGAATTGCTTGTCTTGAGACAACCTCCTTGAGTCCGGTGTGGTGGTGTTACTGTGCTAGTACGGGATAGGAGAAGGATCTCTCAGGAGACTTCTCGGCAGCGCTCGGCTACTTCGTGCAGTGAGAGGGCCCCCCCCTTGGTGGTCTCACCGACTCCTCGGGATCCGCCTTCCAACATTTGGTGGCCAGCGACGGGATCCGAGCCGAACGCAGTACGTACCAGCCAGTACCCACTAGCTACCCATCCAAACGAATAGCATCATGAGCAGCCAGGAAAACAACGCGACAATGGAGTTCCAGCCCGAACGGCTGGAAGAATATACGCACAAAGAATTAAAACAGTTCTGCAGAGACAAAGGCATTGCAACCACCAGCCTCGGTACCAAGGAAGAGATGCAGAAAGCTCTGAGGGCATGGTTGGAGGCTGGGGCAGGCCCCTCCCAGGAAGAAGGGCCCTTGCCCCTGACGGAGACCACAGCAACCGCACTGACCCCGGCAACCGGAGGAAGAAAGAGCCTAGAAACCGGCCTCTCCGAGGAAGAAATACGAGAGCGGGAAAAGGTCCGGAGCCACGAACTAGAGCTCGCCCGACTGCGGCTGGACGGCGAACTCCAGCTGGCAGAAAAGAAACTGGCCCTCGAGCAGCTACGCCTTCAAGAAGAAATAGAAGAGAAGAGACGACACCGGGAGTTGGAGGAAAAGAAACTAACTCTTGAGCACGAGCGCAGTCTCAAGGAGCTCGAGATCAAGGCCAAGAACGGAGGGACCAACACCCCCAGTACTAGAGACACTCTACCGCCCCCCGAGGCCAAGGTGCATATCCCGAAGGAGGTCGTCAAGGAGTATTACAAGAATGACGATATCCAACAATGGTTCAAGGCATACGAGGTGGCCATGACCTCCCATCGGGTGCCCCGAAAAGACTGGGGCGCAGGCCTGTGGGGGCGATTCCTGAGTGAAGGGCAGGACACGCTGCTCCAGCTACCGGAGGAGGTGATGACCTCCTACGATCACATGAAGGAGGCCCTGCTCACCCGATACGGGCTAACAGCGGAGATGTACCGCCAGCGGTTCCGAGACTGCAAGAAAATCCCGGGTACCACATGGGTGGAATATGTGGACTTTTTCAGTCGGGCCCTAGAAGGGTGGATCAAAGGCAGCAAAGTAACCACCTACGGACAACTGGTCGACCTCATCGTCTGGGAACACCTTTCCAATAATTGCTTCGTGGAACTGAGACAGCACCTCCTCGACAGCAAAATGACCGACCCGCGAAAACTTGCCGTCGAGGCCGATCGATGGGTCAACTCCCGGGTCCCCCGGAGCTCAATGGGGGAGTACCAGAGGAACCCCAACGGACCCCCACGCCAGCGCGGTGGGGGGGGAGGGCCGAACAGGAACCGAGACCCTCCCGCTGGGGCCCCCAGGAGCCCCCCTCGAGGGCCACCGCAGCCACATCTCTCCCCGAGCCTAGCGCGAAGGGTGGGCCCGGCCCGACCCGGACCACGGCCACCCGTGACCTGCTATGGCTGCCAACAAACCGGACACTTTGCCAGCGACCCGGCCTGCCCCCTGAACCGAAGAAACGGGGCCGGCGGGCCCCCGCCCCGGCAGCTGACAGCCGCCGCCTTGGGGGGAGAGGAGGAAGAAGAGGCCCTCGACCGAGAAAACACTGAGTGGGAGCCGGCAGCCATGTCCCTGGTCTGCCTGGGTAGCCGAGAGATGGTACCCTGCACCCCCATCCCAACCAACACCCAGAAGTACCGGCAGCAGGTCACGGTCAACGGACAACGGGCCGAAGCCCTTCGCGACACCGGCGCCAGTATCACCGCTGTCCGCTGCCACCTGGTGACCCCTGAACAGATTCTACCGAATGTGCTGTGCCCGGTGCGGACGGCCGACAACAGTGAAAGCCTATGCCAGATGGCCCTGGTCCCCTTCGAGTGGGGAGGGGTGACGGGCCTGCTGAAGGTGACGGTGCGCGACGACGCCCCGGTCGACTGCCTCCTGGGGAACGACTTGGAGAGTTCCCCCTGGGCTCAAGTAGAACGACGAGAGCACCTCCGAATGTTGGGACTGGCAGATTGGGCCTGCGCCATCACCCGGTCCATGACCGCCCAGGCCCCCCGCTCCTCCTCGACCTCCGGGACGGCCCGACCCGAGGGGCTCACACCCCCTCCCGCCAGCAGCGAGGAGGAGGCGGACACCGACCCCGGGCCCAGCGAATCCTCCCCCGAAGACATGGCTTCTCCGAGCGCCCTACCAGAACTGACGCAATGGCAACATGAAGGGGGCCCCACCCGAGAGCAGTTCCAGCAAGAGCAACAGTCCTGTCCCTCTCTCGAAGGGGTCCGACAGCAGGCGACCGCGCAAGCCAACGGTGACCAGACCGGCACCCACTGGATCTACTGGGCCGAGGGCCTGTTGTACAGTGAACAGAAAGTGGCAGAACTCGGGGCCGGCCGCGTGTTGGTGGTCCCCCTCCGCTTCCGGGAGTTCCTTCTCAACCTGGCCCATGATGTGCCCCTCGCCGGACACTTGGGGCAAGACAAAACGTACAGTCGTCTGGTGACCCACTTCTACTGGCCTCGGATGCGGAGAGATGTGGACAACCACTGCCGGTCCTGCCAGACCTGCCAAGCCAGCGGGAAGACGGGGGGTCGGGTCAAGGCCCCCCTCCAGCCCTTTCCCGCCGTCAGCACCCCGTTTGAACGAGTCGGAATCGACATTGTGGGACCCCTGGACCCCCAAACCGCCCTGGGCCACCGCTTCATCCTGGTCCTCGTGGACCACGCCACCAGGTACCCGGAGGCGGTCCCGCTCAGAACTATAACGGCCCCTGTGGTAGGCCGGGCCTTGATGGGGATCTTCTCCCGAGTGGGATTCCCCAGCGAAGTGGTGAGCGACCGTGACACGAACTTTATCTCCAGGTACATGCGGTCCCTGTGGCAACAATGCGGGGTCACATACAAGTTCACGACCCCATATCACCCTCAGGGGAACGGGCTGGTTGAGCGGTTCAACCGAACATTGAAAGGGATGATCCAGGGCCTGGAAGAACCCCTCAGGCGGAAATGGGATGTCCTGCTGCCCTGCCTCCTGTTTGCCTATCGGGAGGTCCCGCAGAAGTCCCTGGGGTTCAGCCCGTTTGAACTATTGTATGGGCACCCGGTCCGCGGACCACTCAGCCTGGTCAAGGAGGGCTGGGAGATGAAGCCCCGAGGCGCCCCTCCTGACGTCTACCGATACCTCCTGACCCTCCGAAACCAGACCCGCAAGTTCCGAGCCATAGCCGAAGCCAACCTCGAGGCCAGCCAGGAGGACATGAAGCGGTGGTACGATCGCAACACTTCTACGGTAGAATTCGAGCCAGGTCAGAAAGTATGGGTCATGGCCCCGGTCGAACCCGGCGCCCTCCAGGACAAGTGGACCGGGCCCTTCAAGGTGGTGGAGAAGAAAAGTCCCGTCACCTACCTGGTCGATCTGGAGTCCCCCCGGAACCCCCTCCGGGTCCTACATGCGAACAGGCTAAAACCCCACTTCGCCCGGACCGAACTGAGCCTGCTGCTGGCGACCGACGAGGGGAGCGAGGACGACTCCGAGCCCTTGCCCGACCTCTTGCAATCCAACAGTCACGATGGATCGATCGAAGGGGTCCAACTCGCCTCGTCCCTGACCCCGGAGCAGCGCAACGACTGCCAGCGATTACTGCGGGACTACGCAGCCCTCTTCTCTCTCACCCCGGGGGTGACCCACTGGTGCGTCCACGACGTCGACACCGGGGAGAACCCCCCCATACGACACAGAGCCTACCGGGTGCCTGACCGAGTGCGGGCCTGCATCCAGGCCGAAGTAGCGAAGATGCTGGCCCTGGGGGTCATCGAGCCTTCCGACAGCCCGTGGGCCAGCCCTGTCGTCCTGGTGCCCAAGGCCGCAGCTCCCGGTCACCCCCCGGAGTTGCGATTCTGCGTGGACTACCGAGCCCTGAATGTAGTAACCAAGACAGACGCACACCCGATACCCCGGGCCGACGAACTGATCGACCGCCTAGGGGCCGCTCGCTACTTGAGAACGCTGGACCTCACCGCCGGGTACTGGCAAATCCAGCTCACCCCCGGCGCCCAAGAAAGATCCGCCTTTTCGACCCCGGATGGGCATTACCACTTTCGGGTGATGCCCTTCGGAATGAAGAACGCCCCGGCCACCTTCCAAAGACTGGTGAACAAGGTTTTGGCCGGGCTTGAGGCCTTCAGCGCGGCCTACTTAGATGACATTGCCGTGTACAGCAACCACTGGGCCGAGCACCTTCTCCACCTGAAGGCCGTCCTGGCCGCCCTTCAGCGGGCCGGGCTCACAATCAAGGCCAGCAAATGCCAAATCGGCCACGGATCCGTGACCTACCTGGGCCATCAAGTGGGGAGCGGGCAGGTGGCCCCCCTCCAAGCAAAGATAGATGCCATCCAGACCTGGGAACCCCCCACTACCCAGACCGCTGTCCGGGCCTTCCTGGGCCTCACCGGATACTACCGGCGGTTTATCCGAGACTATGGGAGCATTGTTGGCCCCCTCACAGAGTTAAAGTCCAAAAAGCAGCCCAAGAAGGTACACTGGACACCCCGCTGCCAAACAGCCTTCGACACCCTAAAGACAGCCATGTGTACTGCTCCGGTGCTGCAGGCCCCGGACTACCAGAAGGAGTTCGTGGTACAGACGGACGCCTCCGAGTATGGGATCGGGGCCGTCCTATCCCAAGCCGACGAAAAGGGGCTCGACCGACCAGTGGCCTTCATCAGCCGACGACTACTGCCCCGAGAGCAACGCTGGAGCACTATTGAGCGTGAGGCCTTCGCTGTGGTGTGGGCCCTCAAGAAGCTCCGGCCCTACCTCTTTGGCACCCACTTCCGGGTCCAGACCGACCACCGGCCCTTGCAATGGCTAATGCAAATGCGGGGCGAGAACCCCAAGCTGCTGCGGTGGTCCATCTCGCTACAAGGGATGGACTTTGACGTCGAACACCGGCCCGGCAATGACCACGCCAACGCCGACGGCCTGTCCCGCTTCTTCCGCCTTGACGAGGAGAATCCCCAAGGAGATGGGTGACTCTCCATGCCTTCGGCTGGGGGGGACGCCTGTTGGACCCGGCCTCGTGGCGTGGTCCTTAACCCCCTGGATTGTGCCCGTTCCCCGCCCCGGCCGTCACGGGCCACCCGTCTGAACTGCACCAAGGCCCTTCACCCGGAGCTGCACGTGGACGCATACTCCTCGTGGCTCCGCCATCTTGTTGGCATCCACGTCACACCGTGCACCAGCCGGCGCGACCCCGCTCAACCCGGCCTCGACCCCAGCGAAGCCCCGACATCGAGGCACCACGAACTAGCCAGGGGGTGCCACAGGAACCATTCATCGCCCCCGGTGGAGGACAGTATCGATGGGACCCCCAACTGTCCTCCCCTCTCGAGGTGTGATCGCCCTGCAACTCCCATGGGCCTGGCGCCTCTCCTGCTGGGCGTCTGGCCACCTCCACCCGGCCACTCCGCCCCCTCGGGCGCATAGGTCCGGACATCAAAGGGCTCCAGACCTATATCTGGGGCGACCCCACCACAGCTCGGCAGTTGTATCCCGGAGTCGAGAGCCCTGCTGATTGAATCGCGGCTGACCCTACGGAGAAGAACTCTTGTCGGAACCATCACGAGCCCTGCTGACTGCGTCGCGGCTCCCTCCTGTGAACCCTTTTCTGAACCACCTGGAACATCGGAGCCCTGCAGACGCCGTCGCGGCCCAACCTCGCTGGAACCTTCCTCGGAGCCCTGCTGACGACGTCGCGGCTCGAGCTGAACAGAGACCATCTTGAGAGCCCTGCTGATTGAATCGCGGCTCTCCACGAACTGTACGCCAGAGCCCTGCTGACGCCGTCGCGGCTCGACCCCTCCGAGATCGGAGGTCCTCCAGCGTGAGGATAAGAACTGGGCCCCAGGTACCCTCGTACCACATTCCTGCCAAAGACTGTCCCGCTACCCTAACCCTTCCAAAGAGACATTGAGACTTTTGGTGGATCCCTCGATCCCTTCGTGTAAATATTGAGCTCGTAACCTTTTATTGATGATAAAGAATTGCTTGTCTTGAGACAACCTCCTTGAGTCCGGTGTGGTGGTGTTACTGTGCTAGTACGGGATAGGAGAAGGATCTCTCAGGAGACTTCTCGGCAGCGCTCGGCTACTTCGTGCAGTGAGAGGGCCCCCCCCTTGGTGGTCTCACCGACTCCTCGGGGTCCGCCTTCCAACAATAGCTTCCTGGGCCTGTAAGAAGAGAGGGAGTGCAGCAGGAGAGAGGTAGAAGGGAGTGCTGCAGAGGCATGGGATGAGGAGGGCTTCCTGATCTGTAAGGAGAGAGGGAATGCGGCAGCAGCCAGGAGGGAGGTAGAAGGGAGTGCAGCAGAGGCATGGTAGGAGGAGGGCTTCCTGGGCCTGTAAGAACAGAGGGAGTGCGGCAGGAGGGAGGTAGAAGGGAGTGCTGCAGAGGCATGGAATGAGGAGGGCTTCCTGGGCCTGTAAGAAGAGAGGGAGTGTGGCAGCAGCCGGGAGAGAGGTAGAAGGGAGTGCTGCAGAGGCATGGGATGAGGAGAGCTTCCTGGGCCTGTAAGAAGAGAGGGAGTGCAGCAGCAGCCAGGAGGGAGGTAGAAGGGTGTGCTGCAAAGGCATGGGATGAGGAGGGCTTCCTGGGCTTGTAAGAGGAGAGGGAGTGCGTCAGCAGCCGGGAGGGAGGTAGAAGGGAGTGCTGCATAGGCATGGGATGAGGAGGGATTCCTGGTCCTGTAAGAAGAGAGGGAGTGCAGCAACATCCAGGAGTGAGGTAGAAGGAAGTGCTGCAGAGGCATGGGATGAGGAGGGCTTCCTGGGCCTGTAAGAAGAGAGGGAGTGCAGCAGCAGCCAGGAGGGAGGTAGAAGGGAGTGCTGCAGAGGCATGGGATGAGGAGGGATTCCTGGGCCTGTAAGAAGAGAGGGAGTGCAGCAGCAGCCAGGAGGGAGGTAGAAGGGAGTGCTGCAGAGGCATGGGAGGAGAAGGGCTTCCTGATCTGTAAGGAGAGAGGGAGTGCGGCAGCAGCCAGGAGGGAGGTAGAAGGGAGTGCTGCAGAGGCATGGTAGGAGGAGGGCTTTTTGATCTGTAAGGAGAGAGGGAGTGCGGCAGCAGCCAGGAGTGAGGTAGAAGGGAGTGCTGCAGAGACATGGGATAAGGAGGGCTTCCCGGGCCTGTAAGGAGAGCGGGAGTGCAGGCATGGGATGAGGAGGGCATCCTGGGCTTGTAAGAGGAGAGGGAGTGCGTCAGCAGCCGGGAGGGAGGTAGAAGGGAGTGCTGCATAGGCATGGGATGAGGAGGGATTCCTGGTCCTGTAAGAAGAGAGGGAGTGCAGCAACATCCAGGAGTGAGGTAGAAGGAAGTGCTGCAGAGGCATGGGATGAGGAGGGCTTCCTGGGCCTGTAAGAGGAGAGGGAGTGCGGCAGCAGCCGGGAGGGAGGTAGAAGGGAGTGCTGCAGAGGCATGGGAGGTAGAAGGGAGTGCTGCAGAGGCATGGGATGAGGAGGGCTTCCTGGGCCTGTTAGAAGAGAGGGAGTGCAGAAGCAGCCAGGAGAGAGGTAGAAGCGAGTGCTGCAGAGGCATGGGATGAGGAGGGCTTCCTGTTATGTAAGGAGAGAGGGAGTGCAGCAGCAGCCAGGAGGGATGTAGAAAGGAGTGCTGCAGAGGCATGGGATAAGGAGGGCTTCCTGGGCCTGTAAGAAGAGAGGGAGTGCGTCAGAAGCCAGGAGGGAGGTAGAAGGGAGTGCTGCAGAGGCATGGGATGAGGATAGCTTCCTGGGCCTGTAAGAAGAGAGGGAGTGCGGCAGCAGCCAGGAGGGAGGTAGAAGGGTGTGCTGCAGAGGCGTGGGTTGAGGAGAGCTTCCTGGGTGTGTAAGAAGAGAGGGAGTGCAGCAGCAGCCAGGAGGGAGGTAGAAGGGAGTGCTGCAGAGGCGTGGGTTGAGGAGAGCTTCCTGGGTGTGTAAGAAGAGAGGGAGTGCAGCAGCAGCCAGGAGGGAGGTAGAAGGGAGTGCTGCAGAGGCATGGGATGAGGAGGGCTTCCTGGGCCTGTAAGAACAGAGGGAGTGTGGCAGGAGGGAGGTAGAAGGGAGTGCTGCAGAGGCATGGAATGAGGAGGGCTTCCTGGGCCTGTAAGAAGAAAGGGAGTGTGGCAGCAGCCGGGAGGGAGGTAGAAGGGAGTGCAGCAGAGGCATGGGATGAGGAGGGCTTCCTGGGCCTGTAAGAAGAGAGAGAGTGCGTCAGAAGCCAGGAGGGAGGTAGAAGGGAGTGCTGCAGAGGCATGGGATGAGGAGGGCTTCCTGGGCCTGTATGAAGAGAGGGAGTGCAGCATCAGCCAGGAGGGAGGTAGAAGGGAGTGCTGCAGAGGCATGGGATGAGGAGGGCTTCCTGGGCCTGTAAGAGGAGAGGGAGTGCGGCAGCAGCTGGGAGGGAGGTAGAAGGGAGTGCTGCAGAGGCATGTGAGGTAGAAGGCAGTGCTGCAGAGGCATGGGATGAGGAGGGCTTCCTGGGCCTGTAAGAAGAGAGGGAGTGTGGCACCAGCCAGGAGGGAAGTTAAAGGGAGTGCAGCAGAGGCATGGGATGAGGAGGGCTTCCTGGGCCTGTAAGAACAGAGGGAGTGCGGCAGGAGGGAGGTAGAAGGAAGTGCTGCAGAGGCATGGAATTAGGAGGGCTTCCTGGGCCTGTAAGAAGAGAGGGAGTGTGGCAGTAGCGGGGAGGGAGGTAGAAGGGAGTGCAACAGAGGCATGGGATAAGGAGGGATTCCTGGGCCTGTAAAAAGAGAGGTAGTGCATAAGAAGCCAGGAGGGAGGTTGAGGGGATGGCTGCAGAGGAATGGGATGAGGAGGGCTTCCTGGGCCTGTAAGAAGAGAGGGAGTGCAGCAGCAGCCAGGAGGGAGGTAGAGGGGAGTGCTGCAGAGGCATGGGATGAGGAGGGCTTCCTGGGCCTGTAAGAAGAGAGGGAGTGCAGCAGCAGCCAGGAGGGAGGTAGAGGGGAGTACTGCAGAGGCATGGGATGAGGAGGGCTTCCTGGGCTTGTAAGAAGAGAGGGAGTGCAGCAGCAGCCAGGAAGGAGGTAGAAGGGAGTGCAGCAGAGGCATAGGATTAGGAGGGCTTCCTGGGCCTGTAAGAAGAGAGGGAGTGCGTCAGAAGCCGGGAAGGAGGTAGAAGGGAGTGCTGCAGAGGCATGGGATGAGGAGGGATTCCTGGGCCTGTAAGAAGAGAGGGAGTGCAGCAGCAGCCAGGAGGGAGGTAGAAGGGAGTGCTGCAGAGGCATGGGAGGAGAAGGGCTTCCTGATCTGTAAGGAGAGAGGGAGTGCGGCAGCAGCCAGGAGGGAGGTAGAAGGGAGTGCTGCAGAGGCATGGTAGGAGGAGGGCTTTTTGATCTGTAAGGAGAGAGGGAGTGCGGCAGCAGCCAGGAGTGAGGTAGAAGGGGGTGCTGCAGAGACATGGGATAAGGAGGGCTTCCCGGGCCTGTAAGGAGAGCGGGAGTGCAGGCATGGGATGAGGAGGGCATCCTGATCTGTAAGGAGAGAGGGAGTGCAGCAGCAGCCAGGAGGGAGGTAGAAGGGAGTGCTGCAGAGACATGGGATAAGGAGGGCTTCCCGGGCCTGTAAGGAGAGCGGGAGTGCAGGCATGGGATGAGGAGGGCATCCTGATCTGTAAGGAGAGAGGGAGTGCAGCAGCAGCCAGGAGGGAAGTTAAAGGGAGTGCTGCAGAGGCATGGGATGAGGAGGGCTTCTTGGGCCTGTAAGAACAGAGGGAGTGCGGCAGGAGGGAGGTAGAAGGGAGTGCTGCAGAGGCATGGAATGAGGAGGGCTTCCTGGGCCTGTAAGAAGAGAGGGAGTGTGGCAGCAGCCGGGAGGGAGGTAGAAGGGAGTGCAGCAGAGGCATGGGATAAGGAGGGCTTCCTGGGCCTGTAAGAAGAGAGGGAGTGTGTCAGAAGCCATTAGGGAGGTAGAGGGGAGTGCTGCAGAGGCATGGGATGAGGAGGGCTTCCTGGGCCTGTAAGAAGAGAGGGAGTGCAGCAGCAGCCAGGAAGGAGGTAGAGGGGAGTGCTGCAGAGGTATGGGATGAGGAGGGCTTCCTGGGCCTGTAAGAAGAGAGGGAGTGCAGCAGCAGCCAGGAGGGAGGTAGAGGGGAGTGCTGCAGAGGATTGGGATTAGGAGGGCTTCCTGGGCCTGTAAGAAGAGAGGGAGTGCGTCAGAAGCCGGGAAGGAGGTAGAAGGGAGTGCTGCAGAGGCATGGGATGAGGAGGGCTTCCTGGGCCTGTAACAAGAGAGGGAGTGCAGCAGCAGCCAGGAGGGAGGTAGAAGGGAGTGCTGCAGAGGCATGGGAGGTGGAGGGCTTCCTGATCTGTAAGGAGAGAGGGAGTGCGGCAGCAGCCAGGAGGGAGGTAGAAGGGAGTGCTGCAGAGGCATGGTAGGAGGAGGGCTTCCTGATCTGTAAGGAGAGAGGGAGTGCGGCAGCAGCCAGGAGTGAGGTAGAAGGGAGTGCTGCAGAGGCATGGGATAAGGAGGGCTTCCCGGGCCTGTAAGGAGAGCGGGAGTGCAGGCATGGGATGAGGAGGGCTTCCTGATCTGTAAGGAGAGAGGGAGTGCAGCAGCAGCCAGGAGGGAGGTAGAAGGGTGTGCTGCAGAGGCATGGGATGAGGAGGGCTTCTTGGGCCTGTAAGAACAGAGGGAGTGCGGCAGGAGGGAGGTAGAAGGGAGTGCTGCAGAGGCATGGAATGAGGAGGGCTTCCTGGGCCTGTAAGAAGAGAGGGAGTGTGGCAGCAGCCGGGAGGGAGGTAGAAGGGAGTGCAGCAGAGGCATGGGATAAGGAGGGCTTCCTGGGCCTGTAAGAAGAGAGGGAGTGTGTCAGAAGCCATTAGGGAGGTAGAGGGGAGTGCTGCAGAGGCATGGGATGAGGAGGGCTTCCTGGGCCTGTAAGAAGAGAGGGAGTGCAGCAGCAGCCAGGAAGGAGGTAGAGGGGAGTGCTGCAGAGGTATGGGATGAGGAGGGCTTCCTGGGCCTGTAAGAAGAGAGGGAGTGCAGCAGCAGCCAGGAGGGAGGTAGAGGGGAGTGCTGCAGAGGATTGGGATTAGGAGGGCTTCCTGGGCCTGTAAGAAGAGAGGGAGTGCGTCAGAAGCCGGGAAGGAGGTAGAAGGGAGTGCTGCAGAGGCATGGGATGAGGAGGGCTTCCTGGGCCTGTAACAAGAGAGGGAGTGCAGCAGCAGCCAGGAGGGAGGTAGAAGGGAGTGCTGCAGAGGCATGGGAGGTGGAGGGCTTCCTGATCTGTAAGGAGAGAGGGAGTGCGGCAGCAGCCAGGAGGGAGGTAGAAGGGAGTGCTGCAGAGGCATGGTAGGAGGAGGGCTTCCTGATCTGTAAGGAGAGAGGGAGTGCGGCAGCAGCCAGGAGTGAGGTAGAAGGGAGTGCTGCAGAGGCATGGGATAAGGAGGGCTTCCCGGGCCTGTAAGGAGAGCGGGAGTGCAGGCATGGGATGAGGAGGGCTTCCTGATCTGTAAGGAGAGAGGGAGTGCAGCAGCAGCCAGGAGAGAGGTAGAAGGGAGTGCTGCAGAGGCATGGTAGGAGGAGGGCTTCCTGGGCCTGTAAGAACAGAGGGAGTGCGGCAGGAGGGAGGTAGAAGGGAGTGCTGCAGAGGCATGGAATGAGGAGGGCTTCCTGGGCCTGTAAGAAGAGAGGGAGTGCAGCAGCAGCCAGGAGGGAGGTAGAAGGGTGTGCAGCAGAGGCATGGGATAAGGAGGGCTTCCTGGGCCTGTAAGAAGAGAGGGAGTGTGTCAGAAGCCATTAGGGAGGTAGAGGGGAGTGCTGCAGAGGCATGGGATGAGGAGGGCTTCCTGGGCCTGTAAGAAGAGAGGGAGTGCAGCAGCAGCCAGGAAGGAGGTAGAGGGGAGTGCTGCAGAGGTATGGGATGAGGAGGGCTTCCTGGGCCTGTAAGAAGAGAGGGAGTGCAGCAGCAGCCAGGAGGGAGGTAGAGGGGAGTGCTGCAGAGGATTGGGATTAGGAGGGCTTCCTGGGCCTGTAAGGAGAGCGGGAGTGCAGGCATGGGATGAGGAGGGCTTCCTGATCTGTAAGGAGAGAGGGAGTGCAGCAGCAGCCAGGAGGGAGGTAGAAGGGAGTGCTGCAGAGGCATGGGATGAGGAGGGCTTCTTGGGCCTGTAAGAACAGAGGGAGTGCGGCAGGAGGGAGGTAGAAGGGAGTGCTGCAGAGGCATGGAATGAGGAGGGCTTCCTGGGCCTGTAAGAAGAGAGGGAGTGTGGCAGCAGCCGGGAGGGAGGTAGAAGGGAGTGCAGCAGAGGCATGGGATAAGGAGGGCTTCCTGGGCCTGTAAGAAGAGAGGGAGTGTGTCAGAAGCCATTAGGGAGGTAGAGGGGAGTGCTGCAGAGGCATGGGATGAGGAGGGCTTCCTGGGCCTGTAAGAAGAGAGGGAGTGCAGCAGCAGCCAGGAAGGAGGTAGAGGGGAGTGCTGCAGAGGTATGGGATGAGGAGGGCTTCCTGGGCCTGTAAGAAGAGAGGGAGTGCAGCAGCAGCCAGGAGGGAGGTAGAGGGGAGTGCTGCAGAGGATTGGGATTAGGAGGGCTTCCTGGGCCTGTAAGAAGAGAGGGAGTGCGTCAGAAGCCGGGAAGGAGGTAGAAGGGAGTGCTGCAGAGGCATGGGATGAGGAGGGCTTCCTGGGCCTGTAACAAGAGAGGGAGTGCAGCAGCAGCCAGGAGGGAGGTAGAAGGGAGTGCTGCAGAGGCATGGGAGGTGGAGGGCTTCCTGATCTGTAAGGAGAGAGGGAGTGCGGCAGCAGCCAGGAGGGAGGTAGAAGGGAGTGCTGCAGAGGCATGGTAGGAGGAGGGCTTCCTGATCTGTAAGGAGAGAGGGAGTGCGGCAGCAGCCAGGAGTGAGGTAGAAGGGAGTGCTGCAGAGGCATGGGATAAGGAGGGCTTCCCGGGCCTGTAAGGAGAGCGGGAGTGCAGGCATGGGATGAGGAGGGCTTCCTGATCTGTAAGGAGAGAGGGAGTGCAGCAGCAGCCAGGAGAGAGGTAGAAGGGAGTGCTGCAGAGGCATGGTAGGAGGAGGGCTTCCTGGGCCTGTAAGAACAGAGGGAGTGCGGCAGGAGGGAGGTAGAAGGGAGTGCTGCAGAGGCATGGAATGAGGAGGGCTTCCTGGGCCTGTAAGAAGAGAGGGAGTGCAGCAGCAGCCAGGAGGGAGGTAGAAGGGTGTGCTGCAAAGGCATGGGATGAGGAGGGCTTCCTGGGCCTGTAAGAAGAGAGGGAGTGCGTCAGAAGCCGGGAAGGAGGTAGAAGGGAGTGCTGCAGAGGCATGGGATGAGGAGGGATTCCTGGGCCTGTAAGAAGAGAGGGAGTGTGGCACCAGCCAGGAGGGAAGTTAAAGGGAGTGCAGCAGAGGCATGGGATGAGGAGGGCTTCCTGGGCCTGTAAGAACAGAGGGAGTGCGGCAGGAGGGAGGTAGAAGGGAGTGCTGCAGAGGCATGGAATAAGGAGGGCTTCCTGGGCCTGTAAGAAGAGAGGTAGTGTGGCAGCAGCCGGGAGGGAGGTAGAAGGGAGTGCAGCAGAGGCATGGGATAAGGAGGGCTTCCTGGGCCTGTAAGAAGAGAGGGAGTGCGTAAGAAGCCAGGAGGGAGGTTGAGGGGAGTGCTGCAGAGGCATGGGATGAGGAGGGCTTCCTGGGCCTGTAAGAAGAGAGGGGGTGCAGCAGCAGCCAGGAGGGAGGTAGAGGGGAGTGCTGCAGAGGCATGGGATGAGGAGGGCTTCCTGGGCCTGTAGGAAGAGAGGGGGTGCAGCAGCAGCCAGGAGGGAGGTAGAGGGGAGTGCTGCAGAGGCATGGGACGAGGAGGGCTTCCTGGGCCTGTAAGAAGAGAGGGAGTGCAGCAGCAGCCAGGAAGGAGGTAGAAGGGAGTGCAGCAGAGGCATAGGATTAGGAGGGCTTCCTGGGCCTGTAAGAAGAGAGGGAGTGCGTCAGAAGCCGGTAAGGAGGTAGAAGGGAGTGCTGCAGAGGCATGGGAGGAGAAGGGCTTCCTGTTCTGTAAGGAGAGAGGGAGTGCGGCAGCAGCCAGGAGGGAGGTAGAAGGGAGTGCTGCAGAGGCATGGTAGGAGGAGGGCTTTTTGATCTGTAAGGAGAGAGGGAGTGCGGCAGCAGCCAGGAGGGAGGTAGAAGGGAGTGCTGCAGAGGCATGGGAGGAGGAGGGCTTCCTGATCTGTAAGGAGAGAGGGAGTGCGGCAGCAGCCAGGAGGGAGGTAGAAGGGAGTGCTGCAGAGGCATGGTAGGAGGAGGGCTTCCTGATCTGTAAGGAGAGAGGGAGTGCGGCAGCAGCCAGGAGTGAGGTAGAAGGGAGTGCTGCAGAGGCATGGGATAAGGAGGGCTTCCCGGGCCTGTAAGGAGAGCAGGAGTGCAGGCATGGGATGAGGAGGGCTTCCTGATCTGTAAGGAGAGAGGGAGTGCAGCAGCAGCCAGGAGGGAGGTAGAAGGGAGTGCTGCAGAGGCATGGGATGAGGATAGCTTCCTGGGCCTGTAAGAAGAGAGGGAGTGCAGCAGCAGCCAGGAGAGAGGTAGAAGGGAGTGCTGCAGAGGCATGGTAGGAGGAGGGCTTCCTGGGCCTGTAAGAACAGAGGGAGTGCGGCAGGAGGGAGGTAGAAGGGAGTGCTGCAGAGGCATGGAATGAGGAGGGCTTCCTGGGCCTGTAAGAAGAGAGGGAGTGCAGCAGCAGCCAGGAGGGAGGTAGAAGGGTGTGCTGCAAAGGCATGGGATGAGGAGGGCTTCCTGGGCCTGTAAGAAGAGAGGGAGTGCGTCAGAAGCCGGGAAGGAGGTAGAAGGGAGTGCTGCAGAGGCATGGGATGAGGAGGGATTCCTGGGCCTGTAAGAAGAGAGGGAGTGTGGCACCAGCCAGGAGGGAAGTTAAAGGGAGTGCAGCAGAGGCATGGGATGAGGAGGGCTTCCTGGGCCTGTAAGAACAGAGGGAGTGCGGCAGGAGGGAGTTAGAAGGGAGTGCTGCAGAGGCATGGAATAAGGAGGGCTTCCTGGGCCTGTAAGAAGAGAGGTAGTGTGGCAGCAGCCGGGAGGGAGGTAGAAGGGAGTGCAGCAGAGGCATGGGATAAGGAGGGCTTCCTGGGCCTGTAAGAAGAGAGGGAGTGCGTAAGAAGCCAGGAGGGAGGTTGAGGGGAGTGCTGCAGAGGCATGGGATGAGGAGGGCTTCCTGGGCCTGTAAGAAGAGAGGGGGTGCAGCAGCAGCCAGGAGGGAGGTAGAGGGGAGTGCTGCAGAGGCATGGGATGAGGAGGGCTTCCTGGGCCTGTAGGAAGAGAGGGGGTGCAGCAGCAGCCAGGAGGGAGGTAGAGGGGAGTGCTGCAGAGGCATGGGACGAGGAGGGCTTCCTGGGCCTGTAAGAAGAGAGGGAGTGCAGCAGCAGCCAGGAAGGAGGTAGAAGGGAGTGCAGCAGAGGCATAGGATTAGGAGGGCTTCCTGGGCCTGTAAGAAGAGAGGGAGTGCGTCAGAAGCCGGTAAGGAGGTAGAAGGGAGTGCTGCAGAGGCATGGGATGAGGAGGGATTCCTGGGCCTGTAAGAAGAGAGGGAGTGCAGCAGCAGCCAGGAGGGAGGTAGAAGGGAGTGCTGCAGAGGCATGGGAGGAGGAGGGCTTCCTGATCTGTAAGGAGTGTGGGAGTGCGGCAGCAGCCAGGAGTGAGGTAGAAGGGAGTGCTGCAGAGGCATGGGATAAGGAGGGCTTCCCGGGCCTGTAAGGAGAGCGGGAGTGCAGGCATGGGATGAGGAGGGCTTCCTGATCTGTAAGGAGAGAGGGAGTGCAGCAGCAGCCAGGAGGGAGGTAGAAGGGAGTGCTGCAGAGGCATGGGATGAGGAGGGCTTCCTGGGCCTGTAAGAAGAGAGGGAGTGTGGCACCAGCCAGGAGGGAAGTTAAAGGGAGTGCAGTAGAGGCATGGGATGAGGTGGGCTTCCTGGGTCTGTAAGAACAGAGGGAGTGCGGCAGGAGGGAGGTAGAAGGGAGTGCTGCAGAGGCATGGAATGAGGAGGGCTTCCTGGGCCTGTAAGAAGAGAGGGAGTGTGGCAGCAGTCGGGAGGGAGGTAGAAGGGAGTGCAGCAGAGGCATGGGATAAGGAGGGCTTCCTGGGCCTGTAAGAAGAGAGGGAGTGCGTCAGAAGCCATTAGGGAGGTAGAGGGGAGTGCTGCAGAGGCATGGGATGAGGAGGGCTTCCTGGGCCTGTAAGAAGAGAGGGAGTGAAGCAGCAGCCAAGAGGGAGGTAGAGGGGAGTGCTGCAGAGGTATGGGAGGAGGAGGGCTTCCTGGGCCTGTAAGGAGAGAGGTAGTGCAGCAGCAGCCAGGAAGGAGGTAGAAGGGAGTGCAGCAGAGGCATGGGATTAGGAGGGCTTCCTGGGCCTGTAAGAAGAGAGGAAGTGCGTCAGAAGCCGGGAAGGAGGTAGAAGGGAGTGCTGCAGAGGCATGGGATGAGGAGGGCTTCCTGGGCCTGTAAGAAGAGAGGGAGTGAAGCAGCAGCCAGGAGGGAGGTAGAGGGGAGTGCTGCAGAGGCATGGGATGAGGAGGGCTTCCTGGGCCTGTAAGAAGAGAGGGAGTGCAGCAGCAGCCAGGAAGGAGGTAGAAGGGAGTGCTGCAGAGGCATGGGAGGAGGAGGGCTTCCTGATCTGTAAGGAGAGAGGGAGTGCGGCAGCAGCCAGGAGGGAGGTAGAAGGGAGTGCTGCAGAGGCATGGTAGGAGGAGGGCTTCCTGATCTGTAAGGAGAGAGGGAGTGCGGCAGCAGCCAGGAGTGAGGTGAAGGGAGTGCTGCAGAGGCATGGGATAAGGAGGGCTTCCCGGGCCTGTAAGAAGAGAGGGAGTGCAGCAGCAGCCAGGAGAGAGGTAGAAGGGAGTGCTGCAGAGGCATGGGATGAGGAGGGCTTCCTGATCTGTAAGGAGAGAGGGAATGCGGCAGCAGCCAGGAGGGAGGTAGAAGGGAGTGCTGCAGAGGCGTGGGATGAGGATAGCTTCCTGGGCCTGTAAGAAGAGAGGGAGTGCAGCAGCAGCCAGGAGAGAGGTAGAAGGGAGTGCTGCAGAGGCATGGGATGAGGAGGGCTTCCTGATCTGTAAGTAGAGAGGGAGTGCAGCAGCAGCCAGGAGGGAGGTAGAAGGGAGTGCTGCAGAGGCGTGGGATGAGGATAGCTTCCTGGGCCTGTAAGAAGAGAGGGAGTGCAGCAGGAGAGAGGTAGAAGGGAGTGCTGCAGAGGCATGGGATGAGGAGGGCTTCCTGATCTGTAAGGAGAGAGGGAATGCGGCAGCAGCCAGGAGGGAGGTAGAAGGGAGTGCAGCAGAGGCATGGTAGGAGGTGGGCTTCCTGGGCCTGTAAGAACAGAGGGAGTGCGGCAGGAGGGAGGTAGAAGGGAGTGCTGCAGAGGCATGGAATGAGGAGGGCTTCCTGGGCCTGTAAGAAGAGAGGGAGTGTGGCAGCAGCCGGGAGAGAGGTAGAAGGGAGTGCTGCAGAGGCATGGGATGAGGAGGGCTTCCTGGGCCTGTAAGAAGAGAGGGAGTGCAGCAGCAGCCAGGAGGGAGGTAGAAGGGTGTGCTGCAAAGGCATGGGATGAGGAGGGCTTCCTGGGCTTGTAAGAGGAGAGGGAGTGCGTCAGCAGCCGGGAGGGAGGTAGAAGGGAGTGCTGCATAGGCATGGGATGAGGAGGGATTCCTGGTCCTGTAAGAAGAGAGGGAGTGCAGCAACATCCAGGAGTGAGGTAGAAGGAAGTGCTGCAGAGGCATGGGATGAGGAGGGCTTCCTGGGCCTGTAAGAAGAGAAGGAGTGCAGCAGCAGCCAGGAGGGAGGTAGAAGGGAGTGCTGCAGAGGCATGGGATGAGGAGGGATTCCTGGGCCTGTAAGAAGAGAGGGAGTGCAGCAGCAGCCAGGAGGGAGGTAGAAGGGAGTGCTGCAGAGGCATGGGAGGAGAAGGGCTTCCTGTTCTGTAAGGAGAGAGGGAGTGCGGCAGCAGCCAGGAGGGAGGTAGAAGGGAGTGCTGCAGAGGCATGGTAGGAGGAGGGCTTTTTGATCTGTAAGGAGAGAGGGAGTGCGGCAGCAGCCAGGAGTGAGGTAGAAGGGAGTGCTGCAGAGACATGGGATAAGGAGGGCTTCCCGGGCCTGTAAGGAGAGCGGGAGTGCAGGCATGGGATGAGGAGGGCATCCTGGGCTTGTAAGAGGAGAGGGAGTGCGTCAGCAGCCGGGAGGGAGGTAGAAGGGAGTGCTGCATAGGCATGGGATGAGGAGGGATTCCTGGTCCTGTAAGAAGAGAGGGAGTGCAGCAACATCCAGGAGTGAGGTAGAAGGAAGTGCTGCAGAGGCATGGGATGAGGAGGGCTTCCTGGGCCTGTAAGAGGAGAGGGAGTGCGGCAGCAGCCGGGAGGGAGGTAGAAGGGAGTGCTGCAGAGGCATGGGAGGTAGAAGGGAGTGCTGCAGAGGCATGGGATGAGGAGGGCTTCCTGGGCCTGTTAGAAGAGAGGGAGTGCAGAAGCAGCCAGGAGAGAGGTAGAAGCGAGTGCTGCAGAGGCATGGGATGAGGAGGGCTTCCTGTTATGTAAGGAGAGAGGGAGTGCAGCAGCAGCCAGGAGGGATGTAGAAAGGAGTGCTGCAGAGGCATGGGATAAGGAGGGCTTCCTGGGCCTGTAAGAAGAGAGGGAGTGCGTCAGAAGCCAGGAGGGAGGTAGAAGGGAGTGCTGCAGAGGCATGGGATGAGGATAGCTTCCTGGGCCTGTAAGAAGAGAGGGAGTGCGGCAGCAGCCAGGAGGGAGATAGAAGGGTGTGCTGCAGAGGCGTGGGTTGAGGAGAGCTTCCTGGGTGTATAAGAAGAGAGGGAGTGCAGCAGCAGCCAGGAGGGAGGTAGAAGGGAGTGCTGCAGAGGCGTGGGTTGAGGAGAGCTTCTTGGGTGTGTAAGAAGAGAGGGAGTGCAGCAGCAGCCAGGAGGGAGGTAGAAGGGAGTGCTGCAGAGGCATGGGATGAGGAGGGCTTCCTGGGCCTGTAAGAACAGAGGGAGTGTGGCAGGAGGGAGGTAGAAGGGAGTGCTGCAGAGGCATGGAATGAGGAGGGCTTCCTGGGCCTGTAAGAAGAAAGGGAGTGTGGCAGCAGCCGGGAGGGAGGTAGAAGGGAGTGCAGCAGAGGCATGGGATGAGGAGGGCTTCCTGGGCCTGTAAGAAGAGAGAGAGTGCGTCAGAAGCCAGGAGGGAGGTAGAAGGGAGTGCTGCAGAGGCATGGGATGAGGAGGGCTTCCTGGGCCTGTAAGAGGAGAGGGAGTGCGGCAGCAGCTGGGAGGGAGGTAGAAGGGAGTGCTGCAGAGGCATGGGAGGTAGAAGGCAGTGCTGCAGAGGCATGGGATGAGGAGGGCTTCCTGGGCCTGTAAGAAGAGAGGGAGTGTGGCACCAGCCAGGAGGGAAGTTAAAGGGAGTGCAGCAGAGGCATGGGATGAGGAGGGCTTCCTGGGCCTGTAAGAACAGAGGGAGTGCGGCAGGAGGGAGGTAGAAGGAAGTGCTGCAGAGGCATGGAATGAGGAGGGCTTCCTGGGCCTGTAAGAAGAGAGGGAGTGTGGCAGTAGCGGGGAGGGAGGTAGAAGGGAGTGCAGCAGAGGCATGGGATAAGGAGGGATTCCTGGGCCTGTAAAAAGAGAGGTAGTGCATAAGAAGCCAGGAGGGAGGTTGAGGGGATGGCTGCAGAGGCATGGGATGAGGAGGGCTTCCTGGGCCTGTAAGAAGAGAGGGAGTGCAGCAGCAGCCAGGAGGGAGGTAGAGGGGAGTGCTGCAGAGGCATGGGATGAGGAGGGCTTCCTGGGCCTGTAAGAAGAGAGGGAGTGCAGCAGCAGCCAGGAGGGAGGTAGAGGGGAGTGCTGCAGTGGCATGGGATGAGGAGGGCTTCCTGGGCTTGTAAGAAGAGAGGGAGTGCAGCAGCAGCCAGGAAGGAGGTAGAAGGGAGTGCAGCAGAGGCATAGGATTAGGAGGGCTTCCTGGGCCTGTAAGAAGAGAGGGAGTGCGTCAGAAGCCGGGAAGGAGGTAGAAGGGAGTGCTGCAGAGGCATGGTAGGAGGAGGGCTTTTTGATCTGTAAGGAGAGAGGGAGTGCGGCAGCAGCCAGGAGTGAGGTAGAAGGGAGTGCGGCAGAGACATGGGATAAGGAGGGCTTCCCGGGCCTGTAAGGAGAGCGGGAGTGCAGGCATGGGATGAGGAGGGCATCCTGATCTGTAAGTAGAGAGGGAGTGCAGCAGCAGCCAGGAGGGAGGTAGAAGGGAGTGCTGCAGAGACATGGGATAAGGAGGGCTTCCCGGGCCTGTAAGGAGAGCGGGAGTGCAGGCATGGGATGAGGAGGGCATCCTGATCTGTAAGGAGAGAGGGAGTGCAGCAGCAGCCAGGAGGGAAGTTAAAGGGAGTGCTGCAGAGGCATGGGATGAGGAGGGCTTCTTGGGCCTGTAAGAACAGAGGGAGTGCGGCAGGAGGGAGGTAGAAGGGAGTGCTGCAGAGGCATGGAATGAGGAGGGCTTCCTGGGCCTGTAAGAAGAGAGGGAGTGTGGCAGCAGCCGGGAGGGAGGTAGAAGGGAGTGCAGCAGAGGCATGGGATAAGGAGGGCTTCCTGGGCCTGTAAGAAGAGAGGGAGTGTGTCAGAAGCCATTAGGGAGGTAGAGGGGAGTGCTGCAGAGGCATGGGATGAGGAGGGCTTCCTGGGCCTGTAAGAAGAGAGGGAGTGCAGCAGCAGCCAGGAAGGAGGTAGAGGGGAGTGCTGCAGAGGTATGGGATGAGGAGGGCTTCCTGGGCCTGTAAGAAGAGAGGGAGTGCAGCAGCAGCCAGGAGGGAGGTAGAGGGGAGTGCTGCAGAGGATTGGGATTAGGAGGGCTTCCTGGGCCTGTAAGAAGAGAGGGAGTGCGTCAGAAGCCGGGAAGGAGGTAGAAGGGAGTGCTGCAGAGGCATGGGATGAGGAGGGCTTCCTGGGCCTGTAACAAGAGAGGGAGTGCAGCAGCAGCCAGGTGGGAGGTAGAAGGGAGTGCTGCAGAGGCATGGCAGAAAGAGGGCTTCCTGATCTGTAAGGAGAGACGGAGTGCGGCAGCAGCCAGGAGGGAGGTAGAAGGGAGTGCTGCAGAGGCATGGTAGGAGGAGGGCTTCCTGATCTGTAAGGAGAGAGGGAGTGCGGCAGCAGCCAGGAGTGAGGTAGAAGGGAGTGCTGCAGAGGCATGGGATAAGGAGGGCTTCCCGGGCCTGTAAGAAGAGAGGGAGTGCAGCAGCAGCCAGGAGGGAGGTAGAAGGGTGTGCTGCAGAGGCATGGCAGGAAGAGGGCTTCCTGATCTGTAAGGAGAGACGGAGTGCGGCAGCAGCCAGGAGGGAGGTAGAAGGGAGTGCTGCAGAGGCATGGTAGGAGGAGGGCTTCCTGATCTGTAAGGAGAGAGGGAGTGCGGCAGCAGCCAGGAGTGAGGTAGAAGGGAGTGCTGCAGAGGCATGGGATAAGGAGGGCTTCCCGGGCCTGTAAGGAGAGCGGGAGTGCAGGCATGGGATGAGGAGGGCTTCCTGATCTGTAAGGAGAGAGGGAGTGCAGCAGCAGCCAGGAGGGAGGTAGAAGGGAGTGCTGCAGAGGCGTGGGATGAGGATAGCTTCCTGGGCCTGTAAGAAGAGAGGGAGTGCAGCAGCAGCCAGGAGAGAGGTAGAAGGGAGTGCTGCAGAGGCATGGGATGAGGAGGGCTTCCTGATCTGTAAGGAGAGAGGGAATGCGGCAGCAGCCAGGAGGGAGGTAGAAGGGAGTGCTGCAGAGGCGTGGGATGAGGAGAGCTTCCTGGGTGTGTAAGAAGAGAGGGAGTGCAGCAGCAGCAGCCAGGAGGGAGGTAGAAGGGAGTGCTGCAGAGGCATGGGATGAGGAGGGCTTCCTGGGCCTGTAAGAAGAGAGGGAGTGCAGCAGCAGCCAGGAGGGAGGTAGAAGGGTGTGCTGCAGAGGCGTGGGATGAGGAGAGCTTCCTGGGTGTGTAAGAAGAGAGGGAGTGCAGCAGCAGCAGCCAGGAGGGAGGTAGAAGGGAGTGCTGCAGAGGCATGGGATGAGGAGGGCTTCCTGGGCCTGTAAGAAGAGAGGGAGTGCAGCAGCAGCCAGGAGGGAGGTAGAAGGGTGTGCTGCAGAGGCATGGCAGGAAGAGGGCTTCCTGATCTGTAAGGAGAGACGGAGTGCGGCAGCAGCCAGGAGGGAGGTAGAAGGGAGTGCTGCAGAGGCATGGTAGGAGGAGGGCTTCCTGATCTGTAAGGAGAGAGGGAGTGCAGCAGCAGCCAGGAGGGAGGTAGAAGGGAGTGCTGCAGAGGCGTGGGATGAGGAGAGCTTCCTGGGTGTGTAAGAAGAGAGGCAGTGCAGCAGCAGCAGCCAGGAGGGAGGTAGAAGGGAGTGCTGCAGAGGCATGGGATGAGGAGGGCTTCCTGGGCCTGTAAGAAGAGAGGGAGTGCAGCAGCAGCCAGGAGGGAGGTAGAAGGGTGTGCTGCAGAGGCATGGCAGGAAGAGGGCTTCCTGATCTGTAAGGAGAGACGGAGTGCGGCAGCAGCCAGGAGGGAGGTAGAAGGGAGTGCTGCAGAGGCATGGTAGGAGGAGGGCTTCCTGATCTGTAAGGAGAGAGGGAGTGCGGCAGCAGCCAGGAGTGAGGTAGAAGGGAGTGCTGCAGAGGCATGGGATAAGGAGGGCTTCCCGGGCCTGTAAGGAGAGCGGGAGTGCAGGCATGGGATGAGGAGGGCTTCCTGATCTGTAAGGAGAGAGAGAGTGCAGCAGCAGCCAGGAGGGAAGTTAAAGGGAGTGCAGCAGAGGCGTGGGATGAGGAGAGCTTCCTGGGTGTGTAAGAAGAGAGGGAGTGCAGCAGCAGCCAGGAGGGAGGTAGAAGGGAGTGCTGCAGAGGCATGGGATGAGGAGGGCTTCCTGGGCCTGTAAGAAGAGAGGGAGTGTGGCAGCAGCCAGGAGTGAGGTAGAAGGGAGTGCTGCAGAGGCATGGGAAAAGGAGGGCTTCCCGGGCCTGTAAGGAGAGCGGGAGTGCAGGCATGGGATGAGGAGGGCTTCCTGATCTGTATGGAGAGAGGGAGTGCAGCAGCAGCCAGGAGGGAGGTAGAAGGGAGTGCTGCAGAGGCGTGGGTTGAGGAGAGCTTCCGGGGGGGTGTAAGAAGAGAGGGAGTGCATCAGCAGCCAGGAGGGAGGTAGAAGGGAGTGCTGCAGAGGCATGGGATGAGGAGGGCTTCCTGGCCCTGTAAGAACAGAGGGAGTGTGGCAGGAGGAAGGTAGAAAGAAGTGCTGCAGAGGCATGGAATGAGGAGGGCTTCCTGGGCCTGTAAGAAGAGAGGGAGTGTGGCAGCAGCCGGGAGGGAGGTAGAAGGGAGTGCAGCAGAGGCATGGGATGAGGAGGGCTTCCTGGGCCTGTAAGAAGAGAGAGAGTGCAGCAGCAGCCAGGAGCGAGGTAGAAGGGAGTGCTGCAGAGGCATGGGATGAGGAGGGCTTCCTGGGCTTGTAAGAAGAGAGGGAGTGCAGCAACAGCCAGGAGGGAGGTAGAAGGGAGTGCTGCAGAGGCATGGGATGAGGAGGGCTTCCTGGGCCTGTAAGAGGAGAGGGAGTGCGGCAGCAGCCGGGAGGGAGGTAGAAGGGAGTGCTGCAGAGGCATGGGATGAGGATAGCTTCCTGGGCCTGTAAGAAGAGAGGGAGTGCGGCAGCAGCCAGGAGGGAGGTAGAAGGGTGTGCTGCAGAGGCGTGGGTTGAGGAGAGCTTCCTGGGCCTGTATGAAGAGAGGGAGTGCAGCAGCAGCCAGGAGCGAGGTAGAAGGGAGTGCTGCAGAGGCATGGGATGAGGAGGGCTTCCTGGGCTTGTAAGAAGAGAGGGAGTGCAGCAACAGCCAGGAGGGAGGTAGAAGGGAGTGCTGCAGAGGCATGGGATGAGGAGGGCTTCCTGGGCCTGTAAGAGGAGAGGGAGTGCGGCAGCAGCCGGGAGGGAGGTAGAAGGGAGTGCTGCAGAGGCATGGGATGAGGATAGCTTCCTGGGCCTGTAAGAAGAGAGGGAGTGCGGCAGCAGCCAGGAGGGAGGTAGAAGGGTGTGCTGCAGAGGCGTGGGTTGAGGAGAGCTTCCTGGGTGTGTAAGAAGAGAGGGAGTGCAGCAGCAGCCAGGAGGGAGGTAGAAGGGAGTGCTGCAGAGGCGTGGGTTGAGGAGAGCTTCCTGGGTGTGTAAGAAGAGAGGGAGTGCAGCAGCAGCCAGGAGGGAGGTAGAAGGGAGTGCTGCAGAGGCATGGGATGAGGAGGGCTTCCTGGGCCTGTAAGAACAGAGGGAGTGTGGCAGGAGGGAGGTAGAAGGGAGTGCTGCAGAGGCATGGAATGAGGAGGGCTTCCTGGGCCTGTAAGAAGAAAGGGAGTGTGGCAGCAGCCGGGAGGGAGGTAGAAGGGAGTGCAGCAGAGGCATGGGATGAGGAGGGCTTCCTGGGCCTGTAAGAAGAGAGAGAGTGCGTCAGAAGCCAGGAGGGAGGTAGAAGGGAGTGCTGCAGAGGCATGGGATGAGGAGGGCTTCCTGGGCCTGTATGAAGAGAGGGAGTGCAGCAGCAGCCAGGAGCGAGGTAGAAGGGAGTGCTGCAGAGGCATGGGATGAGGAGGGCTTCCTGGGCTTGTAAGAAGAGAGGGAGTGCAGCAACAGCCAGGAGGGAGGTAGAAGGGATTGCTGCAGAGGCATGGGATGAGGAGGGCTTCCTGGGCCTGTAAGAGGAGAGGGAGTGCGGCAGCAGCCGGGAGGGAGGTAGAAGGGAGTGCTGCAGAGGCATGGGATGAGGATAGCTTCCTGGGCCTGTAAGAAGAGAGGGAGTGCGGCAGCAGCCAGGAGGGAGGTAGAAGGGTGTGCTGCAGAGGCGTGGGTTGAGGAGAGCTTCCTGGGTGTGTAAGAAGAGAGGGAGTGCAGCAGCAGCCAGGAGGGAGGTAGAAGGGAGTGCTGCAGAGGCGTGGGTTGAAGAGAGCTTCCTGGGTGTGTAAGAAGAGAGGGAGTGCAGCAGCAGCCAGGAGGGAGGTAGAAGGGAGTGCTGCAGAGGCATGGGATGAGGAGGGCTTCCTGGGCCTGTAAGAACAGAGGGAGTGTGGCAGGAGGGAGGTAGAAGGGAGTGCTGCAGAGGCATGGAATGAGGAGGGCTTCCTGGGCCTGTAAGAAGAAAGGGAGTGTGGCAGCAGCCGGGAGGGAGGTAGAAGGGAGTGCAGCAGAGGCATGGGATGAGGAGGGCTTCCTGGGCCTGTAAGAAGAGAGAGAGTGCGTCAGAAGCCAGGAGGGAGGTAGAAGGGAGTGCTGCAGAGGCATGGGATGAGGAGGGCTTCCTGGGCATGTATGAAGAGAGGGAGTGCAGCAGCAGCCAGGAGGGAGGTAGAAGGGAGTGCTGCAGAGGCATGGGATGAGGAGGGCTTCCTGGGCTTGTAAGAAGAGAGGGAGTGCAGCAACAGCCAGGAGGGAGGTAGAAGGGAGTGCTGCAGAGGCATGGGATGAGGAGGGCTTCCTGGGCCTGTAAGAGGAGAGGGAGTGCGGCAGCAGCTGGGAGGGAGGTAGAAGGGAGTGCTGCAGAGGCATGGGAGGTAGAAGGCAGTGCTGCAGAGGCATGGGATGAGGAGGGCTTCCTGGGCCTGTAAGAAGAGAGGGAGTGTGGCACCAGCCAGGAGGGAAGTTAAAGGGAGTGCAGCAGAGGCATGGGATGAGGAGGGCTTCCTGGGCCTGTAAGAACAGAGGGAGTGCGGAAGGAGGGAGGTAGAAGGAAGTGCTGCAGAGGCATGGAATGAGGAGGGCTTCCTGGGCCTGTAAGAAGAGAGGGAGTGTGGCAGCAGCGGGGAGGGAGGTAGAAGGGAGTGCAGCAGAGGCATGGGATAAGGAGGGATTCCTGGGCCTGTAAAAAGAGAGGTAGTGCATAAGAAGCCAGGAGGGAGGTTGAGGGGATGGCTGCAGAGGCATGGGATGAGGAGGGCTTCCTGGGCCTGTAAGAAGAGAGGGAGTGCAGCAGCAGCCAGGAGGGAGGTAGAGGGGAGTGCTGCAGAGGCATGGGATGAGGAGGGCTTCCTGGGCCTGTAAGAAGAGAGGGAGTGCAGCAGCAGCCAGGAGGGAGGTAGAGGGGAGTGCTGCAGAGGCATGGGATGAGGAGGGCTTCCTGGGCTTGTAAGAAGAGAGGGAGTGCAGCAGCAGCCAGGAAGGAGGTAGAAGGGAGTGCAGCAGAGGCATAGGATTAGGAGGGCTTCCTGGGCCTGTAAGAAGAGAGGGAGTGCGTCAGAAGCCGGGAAGGAGGTAGAAGGAAGTGCTGCAGAGGCATGGGATGAGGAGGGATTCCTGGGCCTGTAAGAAGAGAGGGAGTGCAGCAGCAGCCAGGAGGGAGGTAGAAGGGAGTGCTGCAGAGGCATGGGAGGAGAAGGGCTTCCTGATCTGTAAGGAGAGAGGGAGTGCGGCAGCAGCCAGGAGGGAGGTAGAAGGGAGTGCTGCAGAGACATGGGATAAGGAGGGCTTCCCGGGCCTGTAAGGAGAGCGGGAGTGCAGGCATGGGATGAGGAGGGCATCCTGATCTGTAAGGAGAGAGGGAGTGCAGCAGCAGCCAGGAGGGAGGTAGAAGGGAGTGCTGCAGAGACATGGGATAAGGAGGGCTTCCCGGGCCTGTAAGGAGAGCGGGAGTGCAGGCATGGGATGAGGAGGGCATCCTGATCTGTAAGGAGAGAGGGAGTGCAGCAGCAGCCAGGAGGGAAGTTAAAGGGAGTGCTGCAGAGGCATGGGATGAGGAGGGCTTCTTGGGCCTGTAAGAACAGAGGGAGTGCGGCAGGAGGGAGGTAGAAGGGAGTGCTGCAGAGGCATGGAATGAGGAGGGCTTCCTGGGCCTGTAAGAAGAGAGGGAGTGTGGCAGCAGCCGGGAGGGAGGTAGAAGGGAGTGCAGCAGAGGCATGGGATAAGGAGGGCTTCCTGGGCCTGTAAGAAGAGAGGGAGTGTGTCAGAAGCCATTAGGGAGGTAGAGGGGAGTGCTGCAGAGGCATGGGATGAGGAGGGCTTCCTGGGCCTGTAAGAAGAGAGGGAGTGCAGCAGCAGCCAGGAGGGAGGTAGAGGGGAGTGCTGCAGAGGTATGGGATGAGGAGGGCTTCCTGGGCCTGTAAGAAGAGAGGGAGTGCAGCAGCAGCCAGGAGGGAGGTAGAGGGGAGTGCTGCAGAGGATTGGGATTAGGAGGGCTTCCTGGGCCTGTAAGAAGAGAGGGAGTGCGTCAGAAGCCGGGAAGGAGGTAGAAGGGAGTGCTGCAGAGGCATGGGATGAGGAGGGCTTCCTGGGCCTGTAACAAGAGAGGGAGTGCAGCAGCAGCCAGGAGGGAGGTAGAAGGGTGTGCTGCAGAGGCATGGCAGGAAGAGGGCTTCCTGATCTGTAAGGAGAGACGGAGTGCGGCAGCAGCCAGGAGGGAGGTAGAAAGGAGTGCTGCAGAGGCATGGTAGGAGGAGGGCTTCCTGATCTGTAAGGAGAGAGGGAGTGCGGCAGCAGCCAGGAGTGAGGTAGAAGGGAGTGCTGCAGAGGCATGGGATAAGGAGGGCTTCCCGGGCCTGTAAGGAGAGCGGGAGTGCAGGCATGGGATGAGGAGGGCTTCCTGATCTGTAAGGAGAGAGAGAGTGCAGCAGCAGCCAGGAGGGAGGTAGAAGGGAGTGCTGCAGAGGCGTGGGATGAGGAGAGCTTCCTGGGTGTGTAAGAAGAGAGGGAGTGCAGCAGCAGCCAGGAGGGAGGTAGAAGGGAGTGCTGCAGAGGCATGGGATGAGGAGGGCTTCCTGGGCCTGTAAGAAGAGAGGGAGTGCAGCAGCAGCCAGGAGGGAGGTAGAGGGGAGTGATGCAGAGGCATGGGATGAGGAGGGCTTCCTGGGCCTGTAAGAAGAGAGGGAGTGTGGCACCAGCCAGGAGGGAAGTTAAAGGGAGTGCAGCAGAGGCGTGGGATGAGGAGAGCTTCCTGGGTGTGTAAGAAGAGAGGGAGTGCAGCAGCAGCCAGGAGGGAGGTAGAAGGGAGTGCTGCAGAGGCATGGGATGAGGAGGGCTTCCTGGGCCTGTAAGAAGAGAGGGAGTGTGGCAGCAGCCGGGAGGGAGGTAGAAGGGGGTGCAGCAGAGGCATGGGATAAGGAGGGCTTCCTGGGCCTGTAAGAAGAGAGGGAGTGCGTCAGAAGCCAGGAGGGAGGTAGGAGGGAGTGCTGCAGAGGCATGGGATGAGGATAGCTTCCTGGGCCTGTAAAAAGAGAGGGAGTGCAGCAGCAGCCAGGAGGGAGGTAGAAGGGAGTGCTGCAGAGGCATGGGATGAGGAGGGCTTCCTGATCTGTAAGAAGAGAGGGAGTGCAGCAGCACCCCAGGAGAGAGGTAGAAGGGAGTGCTGCAGAGGCATGGTAGGAGGAGGGCTTCCTCGGCCTGTAAGTAGAGAGGGAGTGCGGCAGCAGCCAGGAGTGAGGTAGAAGGGAGTGCTGCAGAGGCATGGGATAAGGAGGGCTTCCCGGGCCTGTAAGGAGAGCGGGAGTGCAGGCATGGGATGAGGAGGGCTTCCTGATCTGTAAGGAGAGAGGGAGTGCAGCAGCAGCCAGGAGGGAGGTAGAAGGGAGTGCTGCAGAGGCGTGGGTTGAGGAGAGCTTCCTGGGTGTGTAAGAAGAGAGGGAGTGCAGCAGCAGCCAGGAGGGAGGTAGAAGGGAGTGCTGCAGAGGCATGGGATGAGGAGGGCTTCCTGGGCCTGTAAGAACAGAGGGAGTGTGGCAGAAGGGAGGTAGAAGGGAGTGCTGCAGAGGCATGGGATGAGGAGGGCTTCCTGGGCCTGTATGAAGAGAGGGAGTGCAGCAGCAGCCAGGAGGGAGGTAGAAGGGAGTGCTGCAGAGGCATGGGATGAGGAGGGCTTCCTGGGCTTGTAAGAAGAGAGAGAGTGCAGCAACAGCCAGGAGGGAGGTAGAAGGGAGTGCAGCAGAGGCATGGGATAAGGAGGGCTTCCTGGGCCTGTAAGAAGAGAGGGAGTGCGTCAGACGCCAGGAGGGAGGTAGAAGGGAGTGCTGCAGAGGAATGGGATGAGGAGGGCTTCCTGGGCCTGTATGAAGAGAGGGAGTGCAGCAGCAGCCAGGAGGGAGGTAGAAGGGAGTGCAGCAGAGGCATAGGATTAGGAGGGCTTCCTGGGCCTGTAAGAAGAGAGGGAGTGCGTCAGAAGCCGGGAAGGAGGTAGAAGGGAGTGCTGCAGAGGCATGGGATGAGGAGGGATTCCTGGGCCTGTAAGAAGAGAGGGAGTGCAGCAGCAGCCAGGAGGGAGGTAGAAGGGAGTGCTGCAGAGGTATGGGAGGAGAAGGGCTTCCTGATCTGTAAGGAGAGAGGGAGTGCGGCAGCAGCCAGGAGGGAGGTAGAAGGGAGTGCTGCAGAGGCATGGTAGGAGGAGGGCTTTTTGATCTGTAAGGAGAGAGGGAGTGCGGCAGCAGCCAGGAGTGAGGTAGAAGGGAGTGCTGCAGAGACATGGGATAAGGAGGGCTTCCCGGGCCTGTAAGGAGAGCGGGAGTGCAGGCATGGGATGAGGAGGGCATCCTGATCTGTAAGGAGAGAGGGAGTGCAGCAGCAGCCAGGAGGGAGGTAGAAGGGAGTGCTGCAGAGGCATGGGATGAGGAGGGCTTCCTGGGCCTGTAAGAAGAGAGGGAATGTGGCACCAGCCAGGAGGGAAGTTAAAGGGAGTGCAGCAGAGGCATGGGATGAGGAGGGCTTTTGGGCCTGTAAGAACAGAGGGAGTGCGGCAGGAGGGAGGTAGAAGGGAGTGCTGCAGAGGCATGGAATGAGGAGGGCTTCCTGGGCCTGTAAGAAGAGAGGGAGTGTGGCAGCAGCCGGGAGGGAGTTAGAAGGGAGTGCAGCAGAGGCATGGGATAAGGAGGGCTTCCTGGGCCTGTAAGAAGAGAGGGAGTGCGTCAGAAGCCATTAGGGAGGTAGAGGGGGTGCTGCAGAGGCATGGGATTAGGAGGGCTTCCTGGGCCTGTAAGAAGAGAGGGAGTGCAGCAGCAGCCAGGAGGGAGGTAGAGGGGAGTGCTGCAGAGGTATGGGATGAGGAGGGCTTCCTGGGCCTGTAAGAAGAGAGGGAGTGCAGCAGCAGCCAGGAGGGAGGTAGAGGGGAGTGCTGCAGAGGCATGGGATTAGGAGGGCTTCCTGGGCCTGTAAGAAGAGAGGGAGTGCGTCAGAAGCCGGGAAGGAGGTAGAAGGGAGTGCTGCAGAGGCATGGGATGAGGAGGGCTTCCTGGGCCTGTAACAAGAGAGGGAGTGCAGCAGCAGCCAGGAGGGAGGTAGAAGGGAGTGCTGCAGAGGCATGGGAGGAGGAGGGCTTCCTGATCTGTAAGGAGAGACGGAGTGTGGCAGCAGCCAGGAGGGAGGTAGAAGGGAGTGCTGCAGAGGCATGGTAGGAGGAGGGCTTCCTGATCTGTAAGGAGAGAGGGAGTGCGGCAGCAGCCAGGAGTGAGGTAGAAGGGAGTGCTGCAGAGGCATGGGATAAGGAGGGCTTCCCGGGCCTGTAAGGAGAGCGGTAGTGCAGGCATGGGATGAGGAGGGCTTCCTGATCTGTAAGGAGAGAGGGAGTGCAGCAGCAGCCAGGAGGGAGGTAGAAGGGAGTGCTGCAGAGGCGTGGGATGAGGAGAGCTACCTGGGTGTGTAAGAAGAGAGGGAGTGCAGCAGCAGCCAGGAGGGAGGTAGAAGGGAGTGCTGCAGAGGCATGGGATGAGGAGGGCTTCCTGGGCCTGTAAGAAGAGAGGGAGTGTGGCACCAGCCAGGAGGGAAGTTAAAGGGAGTGCTGCAGAGGCATGGGATGAGGAGGGCTTCCTGGGCCTGTAAGAGGAGAGGGAGTGTGGCAGCAGCCGGGAGGGAGGTAGAAGGGAGTGCAGCAGAGGCATGGGATAAGGAAGGCTTCCTGGGCCTGTAAGAAGAGAGGGAGTGCGTCAGAAGCCAGGAGGGAGGTAGGAGGGAGTGCTGCAGAGGCATGGGATGAGGATAGCTTCCTGGGCCTGTAAAAAGAGAGGGAGTGCAGCAGCAGCCAGGAGGGAGGTAGAAGGGAGTGCTGCAGAGGCATGGGATGAGGAGGGCTTCCTGATCTGTAAGAAGAGAGGGAGTGCAGCTGCACCCCAGGAGAGAGGTAGAAGGGAGTGCTGCAGAGGCATGGTAGGAGGAGGGCTTCCTCGGCCTGTAAGTAGAGATGGAGTGCGGCAGCAGCCAGGAGTGAGGTAGAAGGGTGTGCTGCAGAGGCATGGGATAAGGAGGGCTTCCCGGGCCTGTAAGGAGAGCGGGAGTGCAGGCATGGGATGAGGAGGGCTTCCTGATCTGTAAGGAGAGAGGGAGTGCAGCAGCAGCCAGGAGGGAGGTAGAAGGGAGTGCTGCAGAGGCGTGGGTTGAGGAGGGCTTCCTGGGCCTGTAAGAACAGAGGGAGTGTGGCAGGAGGGAGGTAGAAGGGAGTGCTGCAGAGGCATGGGATGAGGAGGGCTTCCTGGGCCTGTAAGAACAGAGGGAGTGTGGCAGGAGGGAGGTAGAAGGGAGTGCTGCAGAGGCATGGGATGAGGAGGGCTTCCTGGGCCTGTATGAAGAGAGGGAGTGCAGCAGCAGCCAGGAGGGAGGTAGAACGGAGTGCTGCAGAGGCATGGGATGATGAGGGCTTCCTGGGCTTGTAAGAAGAGAGGGAGTGCAGCAACAGCCAGGAGGGAGGTAGAAGGGAGTGCAGCAGATGCATGGGATAAGGAGGGCTTCCTGGGCCTGTAAGAAGAGAGGGAGTGCGTCAGAAGCCAGGAGGGAGGTAGAAGGGAGTGCTGCAGAGGCATGGGATGAGGATAGCTTCCTGGGCCTGTAAGAAGAGAGGGAGTGCAGCAGCAGCCAGGAGAGAGGTAGAAGGGAGTGCTACAGAGGCATGGGATGAGGAGGGCTTCCTGATCTGTAAGGAGAGAGGGAATGCGGTAGCAGCCAGGAGGGAGGTGAAAAGGAGTGCTGCAGAGGCATGGTAGGAGGAGGGCTTCCTCGGCCTGCAAATAGAGAAGGAGTGCGGCAGCAGCCAGAAGTGAGGTAGAAGGGTGTGCTGCAGAGGCATGGGATACGGAGGGCTTCCCGGGCCTGTAAGGAGAGCGGGAGTGCAGGCATGGGATGAGGAGGGCTTCCTGATCTGTACGGAGAGAGGGAGTGCAGCAGCAGCCAGGAGGGAGGTAGAAGGGAGTGCTGCAGAGGCGTGGGTTGAGGAGAGCTTCCTGGGTGTGTAAGAAGAGAGGGAGTGCAGCAGCAGGCAGGAGGGAGGTAGAAGGGAGTGCTGCAGAGGCATGGGATGAGGAGGGCTTCCTGAGCCTGTAAGAACAGAGGGAGTGTGGCAGGAGGGAGGTAGAAGGGAGTGCTGCAGAGGCATGGAATGAGGAGGGCTTCCTGGGCCTGTAAGAAGAGAGGGAGTGCAGCAGCCAGGAGGGAGGTAGAAGGGAGTGCAGGAGAGGCATGGGATGAGGAGGGCTTCCTGGGCCTGTAATAAGAGAGAGAGTGCGTCAGAAGCCAGGAGGGAGGTAGAAGGGAGTGCTGCAGAGGCATGGGATGAGGAGGGCTTCCTGGGCCTCTATGAAGAGAGGGAGTGCAGCAGCAGCCAGGAGGGAGGTAGAAGGGAGTGCTGCAGAGGCATGGGATGAGGAGGGCTTCCTGGGCTTGTAAGGAGAGAGGGAGTGCAGCAACAGCCAGGAGGGAGGTAGAAGGGAGTGCTGCAGAGGCATGGGATGAGGAGGGCTTCCTGGGCCTGTAAGAAGAGAGGGAGTGTGGCACCAGCCAGGAGGGAAGTTAAAGGGAGTGCAGCAGAGGCATGGGATGAGGAGGGCTTCCTGGGCCTGTAAGAACAGAGGGAGTGCGGCAGGAGGAAGGTAGAAGGGAGTGCTGCAGAGGCATGGAATGAGGAGGGCTTCCTGGGCCTGTAAGAAGAGAGGGAGTGTGGCAGCAGCCGGGAGAGAGGTAGAAGGGAGTGCTGCAGAGGCATGGGATGAGGAGGGCTTCCTGGGCTTGTAAGAAGAGAGGGAGTGCGTCAGCAGCCGGGAGGGAGGTAGAAGGGATTGCTGCATAGGCATGGGATGAGGAGGGATTCCTGGTCCTGTAAGAAGAGAGGGAGTGCAGCAACATCCAGGAGTGAGGTAGAAGGAAGTGCTGCAGAGGCATGGGATGAGGAGGGCTTCCTGGGCCTGTAAGAGGAGAGGGAGTGCGGCAGCAGCCGGGAGGGAGGTAGAAGGGAGTGCTGCCGAGGCATGGGAGGTAGAAGGGAGTGCTGCAGAGACATGGGATGAGGAGGGCTTCCTGGGCCTGTAATAAGAGAGGGAGTGCAGCAGCAGCCAGGAGAGAGGTAGAAGGGTGTGCTGCAGAGGCATGGGATGAGGAGGGCTTCCTGATCTGTAAGGAGAGAGGGAGTGCGGCAGCAGCCAGGAGGGAGGTAGAAGGGAGTGCTGCAGAGGCATGGGAGGTAGAAGGGAGTGCTGCAGAGGCATGGGAGGTAGAAGGGAGTGCTGCAGAGGCATGGGATGAGGAGGGCTTCCTGGGCCTGTTAGAAGAGAGGGAGTGCAGAAGCAGCCAGGAGGGAGGTAGAAGGGAGTGCTGCAGAGGCATGGGATGAGGAGGGCTTCCTGATCTGTAAGGAGAGAGGGAGTGCGGCAGCAGCCAGGAGGGAGGTAGAAGGGAGTGCTGCAGAGGCATGGTAGGAGGAGGGCATCCTGATCTGTAAGGAGAGAGGGAGTGCGGCAGCAGCCAGGAGGGAGGTAGAAGGGAGTGCTGCAGAGGCATGGGATGAGGAGGGCTTCCTGATCTGTAAGGAGAGAGGGAGTGCGGCAGCAGCCAGGAGGGAGGTAGAAGGGAGTGCTGCAGAGGCATGGTAGGAGGAGGGCATCCTGATCTGTAAGGAGAGAGGGAGTGCGGCAGCAGCCAGGAGGGAGGTAGAAGGGAGTGCTGCAGAGGCATGGTAGGAGGAGGGCTTCCTCGGCCTGTAAGTAGAGAGGGAGTGCGGCAGCAGCCAGGAGTGAGGTAGAAGGGAGTGCTGCAGAAGCATGGGATGAGGAGGGCTTCCCAGGCCTGTAAGGAGAGCAGGAGTGCAGCAGCAGCCAGGAGGGAGGTAGAAGGGAGTGCTGCCGAGGCATGGGATGAGGAGGGCTTCCTGGGTCTTTAAGAAGAGAGGGAGTGCAGCAGCAGCCAGGAGGGAAGTTAAAGGGAGTGCAGCAGAGGCATGGGATGAGGAGGGTTTCCTGAGCCTGTAGGAACAGAGGGAGTGTGGCAGGAGGGAGGTAGAAGGGAGTGCTGCAGAGGCATGGAATGAGGAGGGCTTCCTGGGCCTGTAAGAAGAGAGGGAGTGCAGCAGCAGCCAGGAGGGAGGTAGAGGGGAGTGCTGCAGAGGCATGGGATGAGGAGGGCTTCCTCGGCCTGCAAATAGAGAAGGAGTGCGGCAGCAGCCAGAAGTGAGGTAGAAGGGAGTGCTGCAGAGGCATGGGATAAGGAGAGCTTCCCGGGCCTGTAAGGAGAGCGGGAGTGCAGGCATGGGATGAGGAGGGCTTCCTGATCTGTACGGAGAGAGGGAGTGCAGCAGCAGCCAGGAGGGAGGTAGAAGGGAGTGCTGCAAAGGCGTGGGTTGAGGAGAGCTTCCTGGGTGTGTAAGAAGAGAGGGAGTGCAGCAGCAGCCAGGAGGGAGGTAGAAGGGAGTGCTGCAGAGGCATGGGATGAGGAGGGCTTCCTGGGCCTGTAAGAAGAGAGGGAGTGTGGCAGGAGGGAGGTAGAAGGGAGTGCTGCAGAGGCATGGAATGAGGAGGGCTTCCTGGGCCTGTAAGAAGAGAGGGAGTGTGGCAGCAGCCGGGAGGGAGGTAGACGGGAGTGCGGCAGAGGCATGGGATGAGGAGCGCTTCCTGGGCCTGTAAGAAGAGAGGGAGTGCAGATACAGCCAGGAGGGAGGTAGAAGGGAGTGCAGCAGAGGCATGGGATAAGGAGGGCTTCCTGGGCCTGTAAGAAGAGAGGGAGTGCGTCAGACGCCAGGAGGGAGGTAGAAGGGAGTGCTGCAGAGGCATGGGATGAGGATAGCTTCCTAGGCCTGTAAGAAGAGAGGGAGTGCAGCAGCAGCCAGGAGAGAGGTAGAAGGGAGTGCTGCAGAGGCATGGGATGAGGAGGACTTCCTGATCTGTAAGGAGAGAGGGAATGCGGTAGCAGCCAGGAGGGAGGTAAAAAGGAGTGCTGCAGAGGCATGGTAGGAGGAGGGCTTCCTCGGCCTGCAAGTAGAGAAGGAGTGCGGCAGCAGCCAGAAGTGAGGTAGAAGGGAGTGCTGCAGAGGCATGGGATAAGGAGGGCTTCCCGGGCCTGTAAGGAGAGCGGGAGTGCAGGCATGAGATGAGGAGGGCTTCCTGATCTGTATGGAGAGAGGGAGTGCAGCAGCAGCCAGGAGGGAGGTAGAAGGGAGTGCTGCAGAGGCGTGGGTTGAGGAGAGCTTCCGGGGGGTGTAAGAAGAGAGGGAGTGCAGCAGCAGCCAGGAGGGAGGTAGAAGGGAGTGCTTCAGAGGCATGGGATGAGGAGGGCTTCCTGGGCCTGTAAGAAGAGAGGGAGTGAAGCAGCAGCCAGGAGGGAGGTAGAGGGGAGTGCTGCAGAGGTATGGGATGAGGAGGGCTTCCTGGGCCTGTAAGGAGAGAGGTAGTGCAGCAGCAGCCAGGAGGGAGGTAGAGGGGAGTGCTGCAGAGGCATGGGATGAGGAGGGCTTCCTGGGCCTGTAAGAAGAGAGGGAGTGCAGCAGCAGCCAGGAAGGAGGTAGAAGGGAGTGCAGCAGAGGCATGGGATTAGGAGGGCTTCCTGGGCCTGTAAGAAGAGAGGGAGTGCGTCAGAAGCCGGGAAGGAGGTAGAAGGGAGTGCTGCAGAGGCATGGGATGAGGAGGGCTTCCTGGGCCTGTAAGAAGAGAGGGAGTGCAGCAGCAGCCAGGAGGGAGGTAGAAGGGTGTGCTGCAGAGGCATGGGAGGAGGAGGGCTTCCTGATCTATAAGGAGAGAGGGAGTACGGCAGCAGCCAGGAGGGAGGTAGAAGGGAGTGCTGCAGAGGCATGGTAGGAGGAGGGCTTCCTGATCTGTAAGGAGAGAGGGAGTGCGGCAGCAGCCAGGAGTGAGGTAGAAGGGAGTGCTGCAGAGGCATGGGATAAGGAGGGCTTCCCGGGCCTGTAAGGAGAGCGGGAGTGCAGGCATGGGATGAGGAGGGCTTCCTGATCTGTAAGGAGAGAGGGAGTGCAGCAGCAGCCAGGAGGGAGGTAGAAGGGAGTGCTGCAGAGGCGTGGGATGAGGATAGCTTCCTGGGCCTGTAAGAAGAGAGGGAGTGCAGCAGCAGCCAGGAGAGAGGTAGAAGGGAGTGCTGCAGAGGCATGGGATGAGGAGGGCTTCCTGATCTGTAAGGAGAGAGGGAATGCGGCAGCAGCCAGGAGGGAGGTAGAAGGGAGTGCAGCAGAGGCATGGTAGGAGGAGGGCTTCCTGGGCCTGTAAGAACAGAGGGAGTGCGGCAGGAGGGAGGTAGAAGGGGGTGCTGCAGAGGCATGGAATGAGGAGGGCTTCCTGGGCCTGTAAGAAGAGAGGGAGTGTGGCAGCAGCCGGGAGAGAGGTAGAAGGGAGTGCTGCAGAGGCATGGGATGAGGAGGGCTTCCTGGGCCTGTAAGAAGAGAGGGAGTGCAGTAGCAGCCAGGAGGGAGGTAGAAGGGTGTGCTGCAAAGGCATGGGATGAGGAGGGTTTCCTGGGCTTGTAAGAAGAGAGGGAGTGCGTCAGCAGCCGGGAGGGAGGTAGAAAGGAGTGCTGCATAGGCATGGGATGAGGAGGGATTCCTGGTCCTGTGAGAAGAGAGGGAGTGCAGCAACATCCAGGAGTGAGGTAGAAGGAAGTGCTGCAGAGGCATGGGATGAGGAGGGCTTCCTGGGCCTGTAAGAGGAGAGGGAGTGCGGCAGCAGCCGGGAGGGAGGTAGAAGGGAGAGCTGCAGAGGCATGGGAGGTAGAAGGGAGTGCTGCAGAGGCATGGGATGAGGAGGGCTTCCTGGGCCTGTTAGAAGAGAGGGAGTGCAGAAGCAGCCAGGAGAGAGGTAGAAGCGAGTGCTGCAGAGACATGGGATGAGGAGGGCTTCCTGTTCTGTAAGGAGAGAGGGAGTGCAGCAGCAGCCAGGAGGGAGGTAGAAGGGAGTGCTGCAGAGGCGTGGGTTGAGGAGAGCTTCCTGGGTGTGTAAGAAGAGAGGGAGTGCAGCAGCAGCCAGGAGGGAGGTAGAAGGGAGTGCTGCAGAGGCATGGGATGAGGAGGGCTTCCTGGGCCTGTAAGAACAGAGGGAGTGTGGCAGGAGGGAGGTAGAAGGGAGTGCTGCAGAGGCATGGAATGAGGAGGGCTTCCTGGGCCTGAAAAAAGAAAGGGAGTGTGGCAGCAGCCGGGAGGGAGGTAGAAGGGAGTGCAGCAGAGGCATGGGATGAGGAGGGCTTCCTGGGCCTGTAAGAAGAGAGAGAGTGCGTCAGAAGCCAGGAGGGAGGTAGAAGGGAGTGCTGCAGAGGCATGGGATGAGGAGGGCTTCCTGGGCCTGTATGAAGAGAGGGAGTGCAGCAGCAGCCAGGAGGGAGGTAGAAGGGAGTGCTGCAAAGGCATGGGATGAGGAGGGTTTCCTGGGCTTGTAAGGAGAGAGGGAGTGCGGCAGCAGCCAGGAGGGAGGTAGAAGGGAGTGCTGCATAGGCATGGGATGAGGAGGGATTCCTGGTCCTGTAAGAAGAGAGGGAGTGCAGCAACATCCAGGAGTGAGATAGAAGGAAGTGCTGCAGAGGCATGGGATGAGGAGGGCTTCCTGGGCCTGTAAGAGGAGAGGGAGTGCGGCAGCAGCCGGGAGGGAGGTAGAAGGGAGTGCTGCAGAGGCATGGGAGGTAGAAGGGAGTGCTGCAGAGGCATGGGATGAGGAGGGCTTCCTGGGCCTGTTAGAAGAGAGGGCGTGCAGAAGCAGCCAGGAGAGAGGTAGAAGCGAATGCTGCAGAGGCATGGGATGAGGAGGGCTTCCTGGGCTTGTAAGAAGAGAGGGAGTGCAGCAGCAGCCAGGAAGGAGGTAGAAGGGAGTGCTGCAGAGGCATTGGATAAGGAGGGCTTCCTGGGCCTGTAAGAAGAGAGGGAGTGCGTCAGAAGCCAGGAGGGAGGTAGAAGGGTGTGCTGCAGAGGCATGGGAAGAGGAGGGCTTCCTGATCTGTAAGGAGAGAGGGAGTGCAGCAGCAGCCAGGAGGGAGGTAGAAGGGAGTGCTGCAGAGGCGTGGGTTGAGGAGAGCTTCCTGGGTGTGTAAGAAGAGAGGGAGTGCAGCAGCAGCCAGGAGGGAGGTAGAAGGGAGTGCTGCAGAGGCATGGGATGAGGAGGGCTTCCTGGGCCTGTAAGAACAGAGGGAGTGTGGCAGGAGGGAGGTAGAAGGGAGTGCTGCAGAGGCATGGAATGAGGAGGGCTTCCTGGGCCTGTAAGAAGAAAGGGAATGTGGCAGCAGCCGGGAGGGAGGTAGAAGGGAGTGCAGCAGAGGCATGGGATGAGGAGGGCTTCCTGGGCCTGTAAGAAGAGAGAGAGTGCGTCAGAAGCCAGGAGGGAGGTAGAAGGGAGTGCTGCAGAGGCATGGGATGAGGAGGGCTTCCTGGGCCTGTATGAAGAGAGGGAGTGCAGCAGCAGCCAGGAGGGAGGTAGAAGGGAGTGCTGCAGAGGCATGGGATGAGGAGGGCTTCCTGGGCTTGTAAGAAGAGAGGGAGTGCAGCAACAGCCAGGAGGGAGGTAGAAGGGGGTGCTGCAGAGGCATGGGATGAGGAGGGCTTCCTGGGCCTGTAAGAGGAGAGGGAGTGCGGCAGCAGCTGGGAGGAAGGTAGAAGGGAGTGCTGCAGAGGCATGGGAGGTAGAAGGCAGTGCTGCAGAGGCATGGGATGAGGAGGGCTTCCTGGGCCTGTAAGAAGAGAGGGAGTGTGGCACCAGCCAGGAGGGAAGTTAAAGGGAGTGCAGCAGAGGCATGGGATGAGGAGGGCTTCCTGGGCCTGTAAGAACAGAGGGAGTGCGGCAGGAGGGAGGAAGAAGGAAGTGCTGCAGAGGCATGGAATGAGGAGGGCTTCCTGGGCCTGTAAGAAGAGAGGGAGTGTGGCAGCAGCCGGGAGGGAGGTAGAAGGGAGTGAAGCAGAGGCATGGGATAAGGAGGGATTCCTGGGCCTGTAAAAAGAGAGGGAGTGCGTAAGAAGCCAGGAGGGAGGTTGAGGGGATGGCTGCAGAGGCATGGGATGAGGAGGGCTTCCTGGGCCTGTAAGAAGAGAGGGAGTGCAGCAGCAGCCAGGAGGGAGGTAGAGGGGAGTGCTGCAGAGGCATGGGATGAGGAGGGCTTCCTGGGCCTGTAAGAAGAGAGGGAGTGCAGCAGCAGCCAGGAGGGAGGTAGAGGGGAGTGCTGCAGAGGCATGGGATGAGGAGGGCTTCCTGGGCTTGTAAGAAGAGAGGGAGTGCAGCAGCAGCCAGGAAGGAGGTAGAAGGGGGTGCAGCAGAGGCATAGGATTAGGAGGGCTTCCTGGGCCTGTAAGAAGAGAGGGAGTGCGTCAGAAGCCGGGAAGGAGGTAGAAGGGAGTGCTGCAGAGGCATGGGATGAGGAGGGATTCCTGGGCCTGTAAGAAGAGAGGGAGTGCAGCAGCAGCCAGGAGGGAGGTAGAAGGGAGTGCTGCAGAGGCATGAGAGGAGAAGGGCTTCCTGATCTGTAAGGAGAGAGGGAGTGCGGCAGCAGCCAGGAGGGAGGTAGAAGGGAGTGCTGCAGAGGCATGGTAGGAGGAGGGCTTTTTGACCTGTAAGGAGAGAGGGAGTGCGGCAGCAGCCAGGAGTGAGGTAGAAGGGAGTGCTGCAGAGACATGGGATAAGGAGGGCTTCCCGGGCCTGTAAGGAGAGCGGGAGTGCAGGCATGGGATGAGGAGGGCTTCCTGATCTGTAAGGAGAGAGGGAGTGCAGCAGCAGCCAGGAGGGAGGTAGAAGGCAGTGCTGCAGAGGCATGGGATGAGGAGGGCTTCCTGGGCCTGTAAGAAGAGAGGGAATGTGGCACCAGCCAGGAGGGAAGTTAAAGGGAGTGCAGCAGAGGCATGGGATGAGGAGGGCTTCTTAGGCCTGTAAGAACAGAGGGAGTGCGGCAGGAGGGAGGTAGAAGGGAGTGCTGCAGAGGCATGGAATGAGGAGGGCTTCCTGGGCCTGTAAGAAGAGAGGGAGTGTGGCAGCAGCCGGGAGGGAGGTAGAAGGGAGTGCAGCAGAGGCATTGGATAAGGAGGGCTTCCTGGGCCTGTAAGAAGAGAGGGAGTGCGTCAGAAGCCATTAGGGAGGTAGAGGGGAGTGCTGCAAAGGCATGGGATGAGGAGGGCTTCCTGGGCCTGTAAGAAGAGAGGGAGTGCAGCAGCAGCCAGGAGGGAGGTAGAGGGGAGTGCTGCAGAGGTATGGGATGAGGAGGGCTTCCTGGGCCTGTAAGAAGAGAGGGAGTGCAGCAGCAGCCAGGAGGGAGGTAGAGGGGAGTGCTGCAGAGGCATGGGATTAGGAGGGCTTCCTGGGCCTGTAAGAAGAGAGGGAGTGCGTCAGAAGCCGGGAAGGAGGTAGAAGGGAGTGCTGCAGAGGCATGGGATGAGGAGGGCTTCCTGGGCCTGTAACAAGAGAGGGAGTGCAGCAGCAGCCAGGAGGGAGGTAAAGGGAGTGCTGCAGAGGCATGGGAGGAGGAGGGCTTCCTGATCTGTAAGGAGAGACGGAGTGCGGCAGCAGCCAGGTGGGAGGTAGAAGGGAGTGCTGCAGAGGCGTGGGATGAGGAGAGCTTCCTGGGTGTGTAAGAAGAGAGGGAGTGCAGCAGCAGCCAGGAGGGAGGTAGAAGGGAGTGCTGAAGAGGCATGGGATGAGGAGGGCTTCCTGGGCCTGTAAGAAGAGAGGGAGTGTGGCACCAGCCAGGAGGGAAGTTAAAGGGAGTGCAGCAGAGGCATGGGATGAGGAGGGCTTCCTGGGCCTGTAAGAAGAGAGGGAGTGTGGCAGCAGCCGGGAGGGAGGTAGAAGGGAGTGCAGCAGAGGCATGGGATAAGGAGGGCTTCCTGGGCCTGTAAGAAGAGAGGGAGTGCGTCAGAAGCCAGGAGGGAGGTAGGAGGGAGTGCTGCAGAGGCATGGGATGAGGATAGCTTCCTGGGCCTGTAAAAAGAGAGGGAGTGCAGCAGCAGCCAGGAGGGAGGTAGAAGGGAGTGCTGCAGAGGCATGGGATGAGGAGGGCTTCCTGATCTGTAAGAAGAGAGGGAGTGCAGCAGCACCCCAGGAGAGAGGTAGAAGGGAGTGCTGCAGAGGCATGGGATGAGGAGGGCTTCCTGATCTGTAAGAAGAGAGGGAGTGCAGCAGCACCCCAGGAGAGAGGTAGAAGGGAGTGCTGCAGAGGCATGGTAGGAGGAGGGCTTCCTCGGCCTGTAAGTAGAGAGGGAGTGCGGCAGCAGCCAGGAGTGAGGTAGAAGGGAGTGCTGCAGAGGCATGGGATAAGGAGGGCTTCCCGGGCCTGTAAGGAGAGCGGGAGTGCAGGCATGGGATGAGGAGAGCTTCCTGGGTGTGTAAGAAGAGAGGGAGTGCAGCAGCAGCCAGGAGGGAGGTAGAAGGGAGTGCTGCAGAGGCATGGGATGAGGAGGGCTTCCTGGGCCTGTAAGAAGAGAGGGAGTGTGGCATGAGGGAGGTAGAAGGGAGTGCTGCAGAGGCATGCGATGAGGAGGGCTTCCTGGGCCTGTAAGAAGAGAGAGAGTGCGTCAGAAGCCAGGAGGGAGGTAGAAGGGAGTGCTGCAGAGGCATGGGATGAGGAGGGCTTCCTGGGCCTGTATGAAGAGAGGGAGTGCAGCAGCAGCCAGGAGGGAGGTAGAAGGGAGTGCTGCAGAGGCATGGGATGAGGAGGGCTTCCTGGGCTTGTAAGAAGAGAGGGAGTGCGTCAGACGCCAGGAGAGAGGTAGAAGGGAGTGCTGCAGAGGCATGGGATGAGGATAGCTTCCTGGGCCTGTAAGAAGAGAGGGAGTGCAGCAACAGCCAGGAGAGAGGTAGAAGGGTGTGCTGCAGAGGCATGGGATGAGGAGGGCTTCCTGATCTGTAAGGAGAGAGGGAGTGCGGCAGCAGCCAGGAGGGAGGTAGAAGGGAGTGCTGGTGAGGCATGGTAGGAGGAGGGCATCCTAGGCCTGTAAGAAGAGAGGGAGTGTGGCAGGAGGGAGGTAGAAGGGAGTGCTGCAGAGGCATGCGATGAGGAGGGCTTCCTGGGCCTGTAAGAAGAGAGAGAGTGCATCAGAAGCCAGGAGGGAGGTAGAAGGGAGTGCTGCAGAGGCATGGGATGAGGAGGGCTTCCTGGGCCTGTATGAAGAGAGGGAGTGCAGCAACAGCCAGGAGGGAGGTAGAAGGGAGTGCAGCAGAGGCATGGGATAAGGAGGGCTTCCTGGGCCTGTAAGAAGAGAGGGAGTGCGTCAGACGCCAGGAGGGAGGTAGAAGGGAGTGCTGCAGAGGCATGGGATGAGGATAGCTTCCTGGGCCTGTAAGAAGAGAGGGAGTGCGGCAGCAGCCAGGAGAGAGGTAGAAGGGTGTGCTGCAGAGGCATGGGATGAGGAGGGCTTCCTGATCTGTAAGGAGAGAGGGAGTGCGGCAGCAGCCAGGAGGGAGGTAGAAGGGAGTGCTGCAGAGGCATGGTAGGAGGAGGGCATCCTGATCTGTAAGGAGAGAGGGAGTGCGGCAGCAGCCCGGAGTGAGGTAGAAGGGTGTGCTGCAGAGGCATGGGATGAGGAGGGCTTCCTGATCTGTAAGGAGAGAGGGAGTGCGGCAGCAGCCAGGAGGGAGGTAGAAGGGTGTGCTGCAGAGGCATGGGATGAGGAGGGCTTCCTGATCTGTAAGGAGAGAGGGAGTGCAGCAGCAGCCAGGAGGGAGGTAGAAGGGAGTGCTGCCGAGGCATGGGATGAGGAGGGCTTCCTGGGTCTTTAAGAAGAGAGGGAGTGCAGCAGCAGCCAGGAGGGAAGTTAAAGGGAGTGCAGCAGAGGCATGGGATGAGGAGGGTTTCCTGAGCCTGTAGGAACAGAGGGAGTGCGGCAGGAGGGAGGTAGAAGGGAGTGCTGCAGAGGCATGGGATAAGGAGGGCTTCCCGGGCCTGTAAGGAGAGCGGGAGTGCAGGCATGGGATGAGGAGGGCTTCCTGATCTGTACGGAGAGAGGGAGTGCAGCAGCAGCCAGGAGGGAGGTAGAAGGGAGTGCTGCAGAGGCGTGGGTTGAGGAGAGCTTCCTGGGTGTGTAAGAAAAGAGGGAGTGCAGCAGCAGCCAGGAGGGAGGTAGAAGGGAGTGCTACAGAGGCATGGGATGAGGAGGGCATCCTGGGCCTGTAAGAAGAGAGGGAGTGTGGCAGGAGGGAGGTAGAAGGGAGTGCTGCAGAGGCATGGAATGAGGAGGGCTTCCTGGGCCTGTAAGAAGAGAGGGAGTGTGGCAGCAGCCGGGAGGGAGGTAGACGGGAGTGCGGCAGAGGCATGGGATGAGGAGGGCTTCCTGGGCCTGTAAGAAGAGAGAGAGTGCGTCAGAAGCCAGGAGGGAGGTAGAAGGGCGTGCTGCAGAGGCAGGGGATGAGGAGGGCTTCCTGGGCCTGTATGAAGAGAGGGAGTGCAGCAGCAGCCAGGAGGGAGGTAGAAGGGAGTGCTGCAGAGGCATGGGATGAGGAGGGCTTCCTGGGCTTGTAAGAAGAGAGGGAGTGCAGCAACAGCCAGGAGGGAGGTAGAAGGGAGTGCAGCAGAGGCATGGGATAAGGAGGGCTTCCTGGGCCTGTAAGAAGAGAGGGAGTGCGTCAGACGCCAGGAGGGAGGTAGAAGGGAGTGCTGCAGAGGCATGGGATGAGGATAGCTTCCTAGGCCTGTAAGAAGAGAGGGAGTGCAGCAGCAGCCAGGAGGGAGGTAGAAGGGAGTGCTGCAGAGGCGTGGGTTGAGGAGAGCTTCCGGGGGGGTGTAAGAAGAGAGGGAGTGCAGCAGCAGCCAGGAGGGAGGTAGAAGGGAGTGCTGCAGAGGCTTGGGATGAGGAGGGCTTCCTGGGCCTGTAAATACAGAGGGAGTGTGGCAAGAGGGAGGTAGAAGGGAGTGCTGCAGAGGCATGGAATGAGGAGGGCTTCCTGGGCCTGTAAGAAGAGAGGGAGTGTGGCAGCAGCCGGGAGGGAGGTAGAAGGGAGTGCAGCAGAGGCATGGGATGAGGAGGGCTTCCTGGGCCTGTAAGAAGAGAGAGAGTGCGTCAGAAGCCAGGAGGGAGGTAGAAGGGAGTGCTGCAGAGGCATGGGATGAGGAGGGCTTCCTGGGCCTGTATGAAGAGAGGGAGTGCAGCAGCAGCCAGGAGGGAGGTAGAAGGGAGTGCTGCAGAGGCATGGGATGAGGAGGGCTTCCTGGGCTTGTAAGAAGAGAGGGAGTGCAGCAACAGCCAGGAGGGAGGTAGAAGGGAGTGCTGCAGAGGCGTGGGATGAGGAGGGCTTCCTGGGCATGTAAGAGGAGAGGGAGTGCGGCAGCAGCCGGGAGGGAGGTAGAAGGGAGTGCTGCAGAGGCATGGGAGGTAGAAGGGAGTGCTGCAGAGGCATGGGATGAGGAGGGCTTCCTGGGCCTGTAAGAAGAGCGGGAGTGTGGCACCAGCCAGGAGGGAAGTTAAAGGGAGTGCAGCAGAGGCATGGGATGAGGAGGGCTTCCTGGGCCTGTAAGAACAGAGGGTGTGCAGCAGGAGGGAGGTAGAAGGGAGTGCTGCAGAGGCATGGAATGAGGAGGGCTTCCTGGGCCTGTAAGAAGAGAGGGAGTGTGGCAGCAGCCGGGAGGGAGGTAGAAGGGAGTGCTGCAGAGGCATGGGAGGTAGAAGGGAGTGCAGCAGAGGCATGGGATAAGGAGGGCTTCCTGGGCCTGTAAGAAGAGAGGGAGTGTGTCAGAAGCCAGGAGGGAGGTAGAGGGGAGTGCTGCAGAGGCATGGGATGAGGAGGGCTTCCTGGGCCTGTAAGAAGAGAGGGAGTGCAGCAGCAGCCAGGAGGGAGGTAGAGGGGAGAGCTGCAGAGGCATGGGAGGTAGAAGGGAGTGCTGCAGAGGCATGGGATGAGGAGGGCTTCCTGGGCCTGTTAGAAGAGAGGGAGTGCAGAAGCAGCCAGGAGAGAGGTAGAAGCGAGTGCTGCAGAGGCATGGGATGAGGAGGGCTTCCTGTTCTGTAAGGAGAGAGGGAGTGCAGCAGCAGCCAGGAGGGAGGTAGAAGGGAGTGCTGCAGAGGCGTGGGTTGAGGAGAGCTTCCTGGGTGTGTAAGAAGAGAGGGAGTGCAGCAGCAGCCAGGAGGGAGGTAGAAGGGAGTGCTGCAGAGGCATGGGATGAGGAGGGCTTCCTGGGCCTGTAAGAACAGAGGGAGTGTGGCAGGAGGGAGGTAGAAGGGAGTGCTGCAGAGGCATGGAATGAGGAGGGCTTCCTGAGCCTGAAAGAAGAAAGGGAGTGTGGCAGCAGCCGGGAGGGAGGTAGAAGGGAGTGCAGCAGAGGCATGGATGAGGAGGGCTTCCTGGGCCTGTAAGAAGAGAGAGAGTGCGTCAGAAGCCAGGAGGGAGGTAGAAGGGAGTGCTGCAGAGGCATGGGATGAGGAGGGCTTCCTGGGCCTGTATGAAGAGAGGGAGTGCAGCAGCAGCCAGGAGGGAGGTAGAAGGGAGTGCTGCAAAGGCATGGGATGAGGAGGGTTTCCTGGGCTTGTAAGGAGAGAGGGAGTGCGGCAGCAGCCAGGAGGGAGGTAGAAGGGAGTGCTGCATAGGCATGGGATGAGGAGGGATTCCTGGTCCTGTAAGAAGAGAGGGAGTGCAGCAACATCCAGGAGTGAGGTAGAAGGAAGTGCTGCAGAGGCATGGGGTGAGGAGGGCTTCCTGGGCCTGTAAGAGGAGAGGGAGTGCGGCAGCAGCCGGGAGGGAGGTAGAAGGGAGTGCTGCAGAGGCATGGGAGGTAGAAGGGAGTGCTGCAGAGGCATGGGATGAGGAGGGCTTCCTGGGCCTGTTAGAAGAGAGGGAGTGCAGAAGCAGCCAGGAGAGAGGTAGAAGCGAATGCTGCAGAGGCATGGGATGAGGAGGGCTTCCTGGGCTTGTAAGAAGAGAGGGAGTGCAGCAGCAGCCAGGAGGGAGGTAGAAGGGAGTGCTGCAGAGGCATTGGATAAGGAGGGCTTCCTGGGCCTGTAAGAAGAGAGGGAGTGCGTCAGAAGCCAGGAGGGAGGTAGAAGGGTGTGCTGCAGAGGCATGGGAAGAGGAGGGCTTCCTGATCTGTAAGGAGAGAGGGAGTGCAACAGCAGCCAGGAGGGAGGTAGAAGGGAGTTCTGCAGAGGCGTGGGTTGAGGAGAGCTTCCTGGGTGTGTAAGAAGAGAGGGAGTGCAGCAGCAGCCAGGAGGGAGGTAGAAGGGAGTGCTGCAGAGGAATGGGATGAGGAGGGCTTCCTGGGCCTGTAAGAACAGAGGGAGTGTGGCAGGAGGGAGGTAGAAGGGAGTGCTGCAGAGGCATGGAATGAGGAGGGCTTCCTGGGCCTGTAAGAAGAAAGGGAGTGTGGCAGCAGCCGGGAGGGAGGTAGAAGGGAGTGCAGCAGAGGCATGGGATGAGGAGGGCTTCCTGGGCCTGTAAGAAGAGAGAGAGTGCGTCAGAAGCCAGGAGGGAGGTAGAAGGGAGTGCTGCAGAGGCATGGGATGAGGAGGGCTTCCTGGGCCTGTATGAAGAGAGGGAGTGCAGCAGCAGCCAGGAGGGAGGTAGAAGGGAGTGCTGCAGAGGCATGGGATGAGGAGGGCTTCCTGGGCTTGTAAGAAGAGAGGGAGTGCAGCAACAGCCAGGAGGGAGGTAGAAGGGAGTGCTGCAGAGGCATGGGATGAGGAGGGCTTCCTGGGCCTGTAAGAGGAGAGGGAGTGCGGCAGCAGCTGGGAGGAAGGTAGAAGGGAGTGCTGCAGAGGCATGGGAGGTAGAAGGCAGTGCTGCAGAGGCATGGGATGAGGAGGGCTTCCTGGGCCTGTAAGAAGAGAGGGAGTGTGGCACCAGCCAGGAGGGAAGTTAAAGGGAGTGCAGCAGAGGCATGGGATGAGGAGGGCTTCCTGGGCCTGTAAGAACAGAGGGAGTGCGGCAGGAGGGAGGTAGAAGGAAGTGCTGCAGAGGCATGGAATGAGGAGGGCTTCCTGGGCCTGTAAGAAGAGAGGGAGTGTGGCAGCAGCCGGGAGGGAGGTAGAAGGGAGTGAAGCAGAGGCATGGGATAAGGAGGGATTCCTGGGCCTGTAAAAAGAGAGGGAGTGCGTAAGAAGCCAGGAGGGAGGTTGAGGGGATGGCTGCAGAGGCATGGGATGAGGAGGGCTTCCTGGGCCTGTAAGAAGAGAGGGAGTGCAGCAGCAGCCAGGAGGGAGGTAGAGGGGAGTGCTGCAGAGGCATGGGATGAGGAGGGCTTCCTGGGCCTGTAAGAAGAGAGGGAGTGCAGCAGCAGCCAGGAGGGAGGTAGAGGGGAGTGCTGCAGAGGCATGGGATGAGGAGGGCTTCCTGGGCTTGTAAGAAGAGAGGGAGTGCAGCAGCAGCCAGGAAGGAGGTAGAAGGGGGTGCAGCAGAGGCATAGGATTAGGAGGGCTTCCTGGGCCTGTAAGAAGAGAGGGAGTGCGTCAGAAGCCGGGAAGGAGGTAGAAGGGAGTGCTGCAGAGGCATGGGATGAGGAGGGATTCCTGGGCCTGTAAGAAGAGAGGGAGTGCAGCAGCAGCCAGGAGGGAGGTAGAAGGGAGTGCTGCAGAGGCATGAGAGGAGAAGGGCTTCCTGATCTGTAAGGAGAGAGGGAGTGCGGCAGCAGCCAGGAGGGAGGTAGAAGGGAGTGCTGCAGAGGCATGGTAGGAGGAGGGCTTTTTGACCTGTAAGGAGAGAGGGAGTGCGGCAGCAGCCAGGAATGAGGTAGAAGGGAGTGCTGCAGAGACATGGGATAAGGAGGGCTTCCCGGGCCTGTAAGGAGAGCGGGAGTGCAGGCATGGGATGAGGAGGGCTTCCTGATCTGTAAGGAGAGAGGGAGTGCAGCAGCAGCCAGGAGGGAGGTAGAAGGGAGTGCTGCAGAGGCATGGGATGAGGAGGGCTTCCTGGGCCTGTAAGAAGAGAGGGAATGTGGCACCAGCCAGGAGGGAAGTTAAAGGGAGTGCAGCAGAGGCATGGGATGAGGAGGGCTTCTTGGGCCTGTAAGAACAGAGGGAGTGCGGCAGGAGGGAGGTAGAAGGGAGTGCTGCAGAGGCATGGAATGAGGAGGGCTTCCTGGGCCTGTAAGAAGAGAGGGAGTGTGGCAGCAGCCGGGAGGGAGGTAGAAGGGAGTGCAGCAGAGGCATGGGATAAGGAGGGCTTCCTGGGCCTGTAAGAAGAGAGGGAGTGCGTCAGAAGCCATTAGGGAGGTAGAGGGGAGTGCTGCAGAGGCATGGGATGAGGAGGGCTTCCTGGGCCTGTAAGAAGAGAGGGAGTGCAGCAGCAGCCAGGAGGGAGGTAGAGGGGAGTGCTGCAGAGGTATGGGATGAGGAGGGCTTCCTGGGCCTGTAAGAAGAGAGGGAGTGCAGCAGCAGCCAGGAGGGAGGTAGAGGGGAGTGCTGCAGAGGCATGGGATTAGGAGGGCTTCCTGGGCCTGTAAGAAGAGAGGGAGTGCGTCAGAAGCCGGGAAGGAGGTAGAAGGGAGTGCTGCAGAGGCATGGGATGAGGAGGGCTTCCTGGGCCTGTAACAAGACAGGGAGTGCAGCAGCAGCCAGGAGGGAGGTAGAAGGGAGTGCTGCAGAGGCATGGGAGGAGGAGGGCTTCCTGATCTGTAAGGAGAGACGGAGTGCGGCAGCAGCCAGGAGGGAGGTAGAAGGGAGTGCTGCAGAGGCGTGGGATGAGGAGAGCTTCCTGGGTGTGTAAGAAGAGAGGGAGTGCAGCAGCAGCCAGGAGGGAGGTAGAAGGGAGTGCTGAAGAGGCATGGGATGAGGAGGGCTTCCTGGGCCTGTAAGAAGAGAGGGAGTGTGGCACCAGCCAGGAGGGAAGTTAAAGGGAGTGCAGCAGAGGCATGGGATGAGGAGGGCTTCCTGGGCCTGTAAGAAGAGAGGGAGTGTGGCAGCAGCCGGGAGGGAGGTAGAAGGGAGTGCAGCAGAGGCATGGGATAAGGAGGGCTTCCTGGGCCTGTAAGAAGAGAGGGAGTGCGTCAGAAGCCAGGAGGGAGGTAGGAGGGAGTGCTGCAGAGGCATGGGATGAGGATAGCTTCCTGGGCCTGTAAAAAGAGAGGGAGTGCAGCAGCAGCCAGGAGGGAGGTAGAAGGGAGTGCTGCAGAGGCATGGGATGAGGAGGGCTTCCTGATCTGTAAGAAGAGAGGGAGTGCAGCAGCACCCCAGGAGAGAGGTAGAAGGGAGTGCTGCAGAGGCATGGGATGAGGAGGGCTTCTTGATCTGTAAGAAGAGAGGGAGTGCAGCAGCACCCCAGGAGAGAGGTAGAAGGGAGTGCTGCAGAGGCATGGTAGGAGGAGGGCTTCCTCGGCCTGTAAGTAGAGAGGGAGTGCGGCAGCAGCCAGGAGTGAGGTAGAAGGGAGTGCTGCAGAGGCATGGGATAAGGAGGGCTTCCCGGGCCTGTAAGGAGAGCGGGAGTGCAGGCATGGGATGAGGAGAGCTTCCTGGGTGTGTAAGAAGAGAGGGAGTGCAGCAGCAGCCAGGAGGGAGGTAGAAGGGAGTGCTGCAGAGGCATGGGATGAGGAGGGCTTCCTGGGCCTGTAAGAAGAGAGGGAGTTTGGCAGGAGGGAGGTAGAAGGGAGTGCTGCAGAGGCATGCGATGAGGAGGGCTTCCTGGGCCTGTAAGAAGAGAGAGAGTGCGTCAGAAGCCAGGAGGGAGGTAGAAGGGAGTGCTGCAGAGGCATGGGATGAGGAGGGCTTCCTGGGCCTGTATGAAGAGAGGGAGTGCAGCAGCAGCCAGGAGGGAGGTAGAAGGGAGTGCTGCAGAGGCATGGGATGAGGAGGGCTTCCTGATCTGTAAGGAGAGAGGGAGTGCGGCAGCAGCCAGGAGGGAGGTAGAAGGGAGTGCTGGTGAGGCATGGTAGGAGGAGGGCATCCTGGGCCTGTAAGAAGAGAGGGAGTGTGGCAGGAGGGAGGTAGAAGGGAGTGCTGCAGAGGCATGCGATGAGGAGGGCTTCCTGGGCCTGTAAGAAGAGAGAGAGTGCGTCAGAAGCCAGGAGGGAGGTAGAAGGGAGTGCTGCAGAGGCATGGGATGAGGAGGGCTTCCTGGGCCTGTATGAAGAGAGGGAGTGCAGCAACAGCCAGGAGGGAGGTAGAAGGGAGTGCAGCAGAGGCATGGGATAAGGAGGGCTTCCTGGGCCTGTAAGAAGAGAGGGAGTGCGTCAGACGCCAGGAGGGAGGTAGAAGGGAGTGCTGCAGAGGCATGGGATGAGGATAGCTTCCTGGGCCTGTAAGAAGAGAGGGAGTGCGGCAGCAGCCAGGAGAGAGGTAGAAGGGTGTGCTGCAGAGGCATGGGATGAGGAGGGCTTCCTGATCTGTAAGGAGAGAGGGAGTGCGGCAGCAGCCAGGAGGGAGGTAGAAGGGAGTGCTGCAGAGGCATGGTAGGAGGAGGGCATCCTGATCTGTAAGGAGAGAGGGAGTGCGGCAGCAGCCAGGAGTGAGGTAGAAGGGTGTGCTGCAGAGGCATGGGATGAGGAGGGCTTCCTGATCTGTAAGGAGAGAGGGAGTGCGGCAGCAGCCAGGAGGGAGGTAGAAGGGTGTGCTGCAGAGGCATGGGATGAGGAGGGCTTCCTGATCTGTAAGGAGAGAGGGAGTGCAGCAGCAGCCAGGAGGGAGGTAGAAGGGAGTGCTGCCGAGGCATGGGATGAGGAGGGCTTCCTGGGTCTTTAAGAAGAGAGGGAGTGCAGCAGCAGCCAGGAGGGAAGTTAAAGGGAGTGCAGCAGAGGCATGGGATGAGGAGGGTTTCCTGAGCCTGTAGGAACAGAGGGAGTGCGGCAGGAGGGAGGTAGAAGGGAGTGCTGCAGAGGCATGGAATGAGGAGGGCTTCCTGGGCCTGTAAGAAGAGAGGGAGTGCAGCAGCAGCCAGGAGGGAGGTAGAGGGGAGTGCTGCAGAGGCATGGTAGGAGGAGGGCTTCCTCGGCCTGCAAATAGAGAAGGAGTGCGGCAGCAGCCAGAAGTGAGGTAGAAGGGAGTGCTGCAGAGGCATGGGATAAGGAGGGCTTCCCGGGCCTGTAAGGAGAGCGGGAGTGCAGGCATGGGATGAGGAGGGCTTCCTGATCTGTACGGAGAGAGGGAGTGCCGCAGCAGCCAGGAGGGAGGTAGAAGGGAGTGCTGCAGAGGCGTGGGTTGAGGAGAGCTTCCTGGGTGTGTAAGAAGAGAGGGAGTGCAGCAGCAGCCAGGAGGGAGGTAGAAGGGAGTGCTACAGAGGCATGGGATGAGGAGGGCATCCTGGGCCTGTAAGAAGAGAGGGAGTGTGGCAGGAGGGAGGTAGAAGGGAGTGCTGCAGAGGCATGGAATGAGGAAGGCTTCCTGGGCCTGTAAGAAGAGAGGGAGTGTGGCAGCAGCCGGGAGGGAGGTAGACGGGAGTGCGGCAGAGGCATGGGATGAGGAGGGCTTCCTGGGCCTGTAAGAAGAGAGAGAGTGCGTCAGAAGCCAGGAGGGAGGTAGAAGGGCGTGCTGCAGAGGCAGGGGATGAGGAGGGCTTCCTGGGCCTGTATGAAGAGAGGGAGTGCAGCAGCAGCCAGGAGGGAGGTAGAAGGGAGTGCTGCAGAGGCATGGGATGAGGAGGGCTTCCTGGGCTTGTAAGAAGAGAGGGAGTGCAGCAACAGCCAGGAGGGAGGTAGAAGGGAGTGCAGCAGAGGCATGGGATAAGGAGGGCTTCCTGGGCCTGTAAGAAGAGAGGGAGTGCGTCAGACGCCAGGAGGGAGGTAGAAGGGAGTGCTGCAGAGGCATGGGATGAGGATAGCTTCCTAGGCCTGTAAGAAGAGAGGGAGTGCAGCAGCAGCCAGGAGGGAGGTAGAAGGGAGTGCTGCAGAGGCGTGGGTTGAGGAGAGCTTCCGGGGGGGTGTAAGAAGAGAGGGAGTGCAGCAGCAGCCAGGAGGGAGGTAGAAGGGAGTGCTGCAGAGGCATGGGATGAGGAGGGCTTCCTGGGCCTGTAAGAACAGAGGGAGTGTGGCAAGAGGGAGGTAGAAGGGAGTGCTGCAGAGGCATGGAATGAGGAGGGCTTCCTGGGCCTGTAAGAAGAGAGGGAGTGTGGCAGCAGCCGGGAGGGAGGTAGAAGGGAGTACAGCAGAGGCATGGGATGAGGAGGGCTTCCTGGGCCTGTAAGAAGAGAGAGAGTGCGTCAGAAGCCAGGAGGGAGGTAGAAGGGAGTGCTGCAGAGGCATGGGATGAGGAGGGCTTCCTGGGCCTGTATGAAGAGAGGGAGTGCAGCAGCAGCCAGGAGGGAGGTAGAAGGGAGTGCTGCAGAGGCATGGGATGAGGAGGGCTTCCTGGGCTTGTAAGAAGAGAGGGAGTGCAGCAACAGCCAGGAGGGAGGTAGAAGGGAGTGCTGCAGAGGCATGGGATGAGGAGGGCTTCCTGGGCCTGTAAGAGGAGAGGGAGTGCGGCAGCAGCCGGGAGGGAGGTAGAAGGGAGTGCTGCCGAGGCATGGGAGGTAGAAGGGAGTGCTGCAGAGGCATGGGATGAGGAGGGCTTCCTGGGCCTGTAAGAAGAGCGGGAGTGTGGCACCAGCCAGGAGGGAAGTTAAAGGGAGTGCAGCAGAGGCATGGGATGAGGAGGGCTTCCTGGGCCTGTAAGAACAGAGGGTGTGCAGCAGGAGGGAGGTAGAAGGGGTGCTGCAGAGTCATGGAATGAGGAGGGCTTCCTGGGCCTGTAAGAAGAGAGGGAGTGTGGCAGCAGCCGGGAGGGAGGTAGAAGGGAGTGCTGCAGAGGCATGGGAGGTAGAAGGGAGTGCAGCAGAGGCATGGGATAAGGAGGGCTTCCTGGGCCTGTAAGAAGAGAGGGAGTGTGTCAGAAGCCAGGAGGGAGGTAGAGGATCACTCTTAGCACTCAGCTGAAGCACCTCAATCCTGGGCTGCAACCCCCATCACTGGGAGTGCAAGGATCCCTCTTAGCACTCGGCTGAAGCACCCCAATCCTGGGCTGCAACCCCCATCACTGGGAGTGCAAGGATCACTCTTAGCAGTCGGACCATGCACCCCAATCCTGGGCTGCAACCCCCATCACTGGGAGTGCAGGGATCACTCTTAGCACTCGGACGATGCACCTCAATCCTGGGGTGCAGCCCCCATCACTGCTAGTGCAGGGATCACTCTTAGCACTCGGACGATGCACCTCAATCCTGGGCTGCAACCCCCATCACTGGGAGTGCAAGGATCACTCTTAGCACTCGGACGATGCACCCCAATCCCGGGCTGCAACCCCCATCACTGGGAGTGCAAGGATCACTCTTAGCACTAGGACGATGCACCCCAATCCTGGGCTGCAACCCCCATCACTGGGAGTGCAAGGATCACTCTTAGCAGTCGGACGATGCACCTCAATCCTGGGGTGCAGCCCCCATCACTGGGAGTGCAAGGATCACTCTTAGCAGTCGGACGATGCACCCCAATCCTGGGCTGCAACCCCCTACACTGTTAGTGCAGGGATCACTCTTAGCAGTCGGACGATGCACCTCAATCCTGGGGTGCAGCCCCCATCACTGGGAGTGCAAGGATCACTTTTAGCACTAGGACGATGCACCCCAATCCTGGGCTGCAACCCCCATCACTGGGAGTGCAGGGATCACTCTTAGCACTCGGACGATGCACCTCAATCCTGGGCTGCAACCCCCATCACTGGGAGTGCAGGGATCACTCTTAGCACTCGGCTGAAGCACCCCAATCCTGGGCTGCAACCCCCATCACTGGGAGTGCAAGGATCACTCTTAGCACTCGGACGATGCACCCCAATCCTGGGCTGCAACCCCCATCACTGGGAGTGCAAGGATCACTCTTAGCACTCGGCTGAAGCACCCCAATCCTGGGCTGCAACCCCCTTCACTGTTAGTGCAGGGATCACTCTTAGCACTCGGACGATGCACCCCAATCCTGGGCTGCAACCCCCATCACTGGGAGTGCAGGGATCACTCTTAGCACTCGACTGAAGCACCTCAATCCTGGGCTGCAACCCCCATCACTGGGAGTGCAGGGATCACTCTTAGCACTCGGACGATGCACCCCAATCCTGGGTTGCAACCCCCATCACTGGGAGAGCAAGGATCACTCTTAGCACTCGGACGATGCACCTCAATCCTGGGCTGCAACCCCCATCACTGGGAGTGCAAGGATCACTCTTAGCACTCGGCTGAAGCACCTCAATCCTGGGCTGCAACCCCCATCACTGGGAGTGCAGGGATCACTCTTAGCACTCGGACGATGCACCTCAATCCTGGGCTGCAACCCCCATCACTGGGAGTGCAAGGATCACTCTAAGCACTCGGCTGAAGCACCTCAATCCTGGGCTGCAACCCCCATCACTGGGACTGCAGGAATCATTCTTAGCACTCGGCTGAAGCACCTCAATCCTGGGCTGCAACCCCCATCACTGGGAGTGCAGGGATCACTCTTAGCACTCGGACGATGCACCCCAATCCTGGGCTGCAACCCCCTACACTGTTAGTGCAGGGATCACTCTTAGCACTCGGACGATGCACCTCAATCCTGGGCTGCAACCCCCATCACTGGGAGTGCAAGGATCACTCTTAGCACTCGGCTGAAGCACCTCAATCCTGGGCTGCAACCCCCATCACTGGGAGTGCAGGGATCACTCTTAGCACTCGGACGATGCACCTCAATCCTGGGCTGCAACCCCCATCACTGGGAGTGCAAGGATCACTCTTAGCACTCGGCTGAAGCACCTCAATCCTGGGCTGCAACCCCCATCACTGGGAGTGCAGGGATCACTCCTGGGCTGCAACCCCCATCACTGGGAGTGCAAGGATCACTCTTAGCACTCGGCTGAAGCACCTCAATCCTGGGCTGCAACCCCCATCACTGGGAGTGCAGGGATCACTCTTAGCACTCGGACGATGCACCTCAATCCTGGGCTGCAACCCCCATCACTGGGAGTGCAGGGATCACTCTTAGCAGTCGGACGATGCACCCCAATCCTGGGCTGCAACCCCCTACACTGTTAGTGCAAGGATCACTCTTAGCACTCGGACGATGCACCTCAATCCTGGGGTGCAGCCCCCATCACTGCTAGTGCAGGGATCACTCTTAGCACTCGGCTGAAGCACCCCAATCCTGGGCTGCAACCCCCATCACTGGGAGTGCAGGGATCACTCTTAGCACTCGGACGATGCACCCCAATCCTGGGCTGCAACCCCCATCACTGGGAGTGCAAGGATCACTCTTAGCACTCGGACGATGCATCTCAATCCTGGGCTGCAACCCCCATCACTGGGAGTGCAGGGATCACTCTTAGCACTCGGCTGAAGCACCTCAATCCTGGGCTGCAACCCCCATCACTGGGAGTGCAGGGATCACTCTTAGCACTCGGCTGAAGCACCCCAATCCTGGGCTGCAACCCCCTACACTGTTAGTGCAGGGATCACTCTTAGCACTCGGACGATGCACCTCAATCCTGGGCTGCAACCCCCATCACTGGGAGTGCAAGGGTCACTCTTAGCACTCGGCTGAAGCACCTCAATCCTGGGCTGCAACCCCCATCACTGGGAGTGCAAGGATCACTCTTAGCACTCGGACGATGCACCCCAATCCTGGGCTGCAACCCCCTACACTGTTAGTGCAGGGATCACTCTTAGCACTCGGATGATGCACCTCAATCCTGGGTTGCAACCCCCATCACTGGGAGTGCAAGGATCACTCTTAGCACTCGGCTGAAGCACCTCAATCCTGGGCTGCAACCCCCATCACTGGGAGTGCAAGGATCACTCTTAGCAGTCGGCTGAAGCACCCCAATCCTGGGCTGCAACCCCCATCACTGGGAGTGCAGGGATCACTCTTAGCACTCGGCTGAAGCACCTCAATCCTGGGCTGCAACCCCCATCACTGGGAGTGCAGGGATCACTCTTAGCACTCGGCTGAAGCACCCCAATCCAGTGCTGCAACGCTCGTCACTGCTAGTGCAGGGATCACTCTTAGCACTCGGACGATGCACCTCAATCATGGGCTGCAACCCCCATCACTGGGAGTGCAAGGATCACTCTTAGCACTCGGCTGAAGCACCTCAATCCTGGGCTGCAACCCCCACCACTGGGAGTTCAAGGATCACTCTTAGCAGTCGGACGATGCATCTCAATCCTGGGCTGCAACCCCCATCACTGGGAGTGCAAGGATCACTCTTAGCACTCGGACGATGCACCCCAATCCTGGGCTGCAACCCCCTACACTGTTAGTGCAGGGATCACTCTTAGCACTCGGACGATGCACCCCAATCCTGGGCTGCAACCCCCATCACTGTTAGTGCAGGGATCACTCTTAGCACTCGGACGATGCACCTCAATCCTGGGCTGCAACCCCCATCACTGGGAGTGCAGGGATCACTCTTAGCACTCGGACGATGCACCCCAATCCTGGGCTGCAACCCCCATCACTGGGAGTGCAGGGATCACTCTTAGCACTCGGCTGAAGCACCTCAATCCTGGGCTGCAACCCCCATCACTGGGAGTGCAGGGATCACTCTTAGCACTCGGCTGAAGCACCCCAATCCTGGGCTGCAACCCCCATCACTGGGAGTGCAAGGATCACTCTTAGCACTCGGACGATGCACCTCAATCCTGGGCTGCAACCCCCATCACTGGGAGTGCAAGGATCACTCTTAGCACTCGGACGATGCACCTCACTCCTGGGCTGCAACCCCCATCACTGGGAGTGCAAGGATCACTCTTAGCACTCGGCTGAAGCACCTCAATCCTGGGCTGCAACCCCCATCACTGGGAGTGCAGGGATCACTCCTGGGCTGCAACCCCCATCACTGGGAGTGCAAGGATCACTCTTAGCACTCGGCTGAAGCACCTCAATCCTGGGCTGCAACCCCCATCACTGGGAGTGCAGGGATCACTCTTAGCACTCGGACGATGCACCTCAATCCTGGGCTGCAACCCCCATCACTGGGAGTGCAGGGATCACTCTTAGCAGTCGGACGATGCACCCCAATCCTGGGCTGCAACCCCCTACACTGTTAGTGCAAGGATCACTCTTAGCACTCGGACGATGCACCTCAATCCTGGGGTGCAGCCCCCATCACTGCTAGTGCAGGGATCACTCTTAGCACTCGGCTGAAGCACCCCAATCCTGGGCTGCAACCCCCATCACTGGGAGTGCAGGGATCACTCTTAGCACTCGGACGATGCACCCCAATCCTGGGCTGCAACCCCCATCACTGGGAGTGCAGGGATCACTCTTAGCACTCAGACGATGCATCTCAATCCTGGGCTGCAACCCCCATCACTGGGAGTGCAGGGATCACTCTTAGCACTCGGACGATGCACCTCAATCCTGGGCTGCAACCCCCATCACTGGGAGTGCAAGGATCACTCTTAGCAGTCGGACGATGCACCCCAATCCTGGGCTGCAACCCCCTACACTGTTAGTGCAGGGATCACTCTTAGCACTCGGACGATGCACCTCAATCCTGGGCTACAACCCCCATCACTGGGAGTGCAAGGGTCACTCTTAGCACTCGGCTGAAGCACCTCAATCCTGGGCTGCAACCCCCATCACTGGGAGTGCAAGGATCACTCTTAGCACTCGGACGATGCACCCCAATCCTGGGCTGCAACCCCCTACACTGTTAGTGCAGGGATCACTCTTAGCACTCGGACGATGCACCTCAATCCTGGGTTGCAACCCCCATCACTGGGAGTGCAAGGATCACTCTTAGCACTCGGCTGAAGCACCTCAATCCTGGGCTGCAACCCCCATCACTGGGAGTGCAAGGATCACTCTTAGCAGTCGGCTGAAGCACCCCAATCCTGGGCTGCAACCCCCATCACTGGGAGTGCAGGGATCACTCTTAGCACTCGGCTGAAGCACCTCAATCCTGGGCTGCAACCCCCATCACTGGGAGTGCAGGGATCACTCTTAGCACTCGGCTGAAGCACCTCAATCCTGGGCTGCAACCCCCATCACTGGGAGTGCAAGGATCACTCTTAGCACTCGGCTGAAGCACCTCAATCCTGGGCTGCAACCCCCATCACTGGGAGTTCAAGGATCACTCTTAGCAGTCGGACGATGCATCTCAATCCTGGGCTGCAACCCCCATCACTGGGAGTGCAAGGATCACTCTTAGCAGTCGGACGATGCACCCCAATCCTGGGCTGCAACCCCCTACACTGTTAGTGCAGGGATCACTCTTAGCACTCGGACGATGCACCCCAATCCTGGGCTGCAACCCCCATCACTGGGAGTGCAGGGATCACTCTTAGCACTCGGACGATGCACCCCAATCCTGGGCTGCAACCCCCATCACTGGGAGTGCAGGGATCACTCTTAGCACTCGGCTGAAGCACCCCAATCCTGGGCTGCAACCCCCATCACTGGGAGTGCAAGGATCACTCTTAGCACTCGGACGATGCACCTCAATCCTGGGCTGCAACCCCCATCACTGGGAGTGCAAGGATCACTCTTAGCACTCGGACGATGAACCTCAATCCTGGGCTGCAACCCCCATCCCTGTTAGTGCAGGGATCACTCTTAGCACTCGGACGATGCACCCCAATCCTGGGCTGCAACCCCCATCACTGGGAGTGCAAGGATCCCTCTTAGCACTCGGCTGAAGCACCTCAATCCTGGGCTGCAACCCCCATCACTGTTAGTGCAGGGATCACTCTTAGCACTCGGACGATGCACCCCAATCCTGGGCTGCAACCCCCATCACTGGGAGTGCAAGGATCACTCTTAGCAGTCGGACGATGCACCCCAATCCTGGGCTGCAACCCCCTTCACTGTTAGTGCAGGGATCACTCTTAGCACTCGGACGATGCACCCCAATCCTGGGCTGCAACCCCCATCACTGGGAGTGCAAGGATCACTCTTAGCAGTCGGACGATGCACCCCAATCCTGGGCTGCAACCCCCATCACTGAGAGTGCAAGGATCACTCTTAGCACTCGGACGATGCACCCCAATCCTGGGCTGCAACCCCCATCACTGGGAGTGCAAGGATCACTCTTAGCAGTCGGACCATGCACCCCAATCCTGGGCTGCAACCCCCATCACTGTGAGTGCAGGGATCACTCTTAGCACTCGGACGATGCACCTCAATCCTGGGGTGCAGCCCCCATCACTGCTAGTGCAGGGATCACTCTTAGCACTTGGACGATGCACCTCAATCCTGGGCTGCAACCCCCATCACTGGGAGTGCAAGGATCACTCTTAGCACTCGGACGATGCACCCCAATCCCGGGCTGCAACCCCCATCACTGGGAGTGCAAGGATCACTCTTAGTACTAGGACGATGCACCCCAATCCCGGGCTGCAACCCCCATCACTGGGAGTGCAAGGATCACTCTTAGCAGTCGGACGATGCACCTCAATCCTGGGGTGCAGCCCCCATCACTGGGAGTGCAAGGATCACTCTTAGCAGTCGGACGATGCACCCCAATCCTGGACTGCAACCCCCTACACTGTTAGTGCAGGGATCACTCTTAGCAGTCGGACGATGCACCTCAATCCTGGGGTGCAGCCCCCATCACTGGGAGTGCAAGGATCACTCTTAGCACTCGGACGATGCACCCCAATCCTGGGCTGCAACCCCCATCACTGGGAGTGCAAGGATCACTCTTAGCACTCGGCTGAAGCACCCCAATCCTGGGCTGCAACCCCTTTCACTGGGAGTGCAGGGATAACTCTTAGCACTCGGACGATGCACCTCAATCCTGGGCTGCAACCCCCATCACTGGGAGTGCAGGGATCACTCTTAGCACTCGGCTGAAGCACCCCAATCCTGGGCTGAAACCCCCTTCACTGCTAGTGCAAGGATCACTCTTAGCACTCGGACGATGCACCTCAATCCTGGGCTGAAACCCCCATCACTGGGAGTGCAAGGATCACTCTTAGCACTCGGACGATGCACCCCAATCCTGGGCTGCAACCCCCTACACTGTTAGTGCAGGGATCACTCTTAGCACTCGGACGATGCACCTCAATCCTGGGCTGCAACCCCCATCACTGGGAGTGCAAGGATCACTCTTAGCACTCGGACGATGCACCTCAATCCTGGGCTGCAACCCCCATCACTGGGAGTGCAGGGATCACTCTTAGCACTCGGACGATGCACCCCAATCCTGGGTTGCAACCCCCATCACTGGGAGTGCAAGGATCACTCTTAGCACTCGGACGATGCACCTCAATCCTGGGCTGCAACCCCCATCACTGGGAGTGCAAGGATCACTCTTAGCACTCGGCTGAAGCACCTCAATCCTGGGCTGCAACCCCCATCACTGGGAGTGCAGGGATCACTCTTAGCACTCGGACGATGCACCTCAATCCTGGGCTGCAACCCCCATCACTGGGAGTGCAAGGATCACTCTAAGCACTCGGCTGAAGCACCTCAATCCTGGGCTGCAACCCCCATCACTGGGACTGCAGGGATCATTCTTAGCACTCGGCTGAAGCACCTCAATCCTGGGCTGCAACCCCCATCACTGGGAGTGCAGGGATCACTCTTAGCACTCGGACGATGCACCCCAATCCTGGGCTGCAACCCCCTACACTGTTAGTGCAGGGATCACTCTTAGCACTCGGACGATGCACCTCAATCCTGGGCTGCAACCCCCATCACTGGGAGTGCAAGGATCACTCTTAGCACTCGGCTGAAGCACCCCAATCCTGGGCTGCAACCCCCATCACTGGGAGTGCAGGGATCACTCTTAGCACTCGGACGATGCACCTCAATCCTGGGCTGCAACCCCCATCACTGGGAGTGCAAGGATCACTCTTAGCACTCGGCTGAAGCACCTCAATCCTGGGCTGCAACCCCCATCACTGGGAGTGCAGGGATCACTCTTAGCACTCGGACGATGCACCTCAATCCTGGGCTGCAACCCCCATCACTGGGAGTGCAGGGATCACTCTTAGCAGTCGGACGATGCACCCCAATCCTGGGCTGCAACCCCCTACACTGTTAGTGCAAGGATCACTCTTAGCACTCGGACGATGCACCTCAATCCTGGGCTGCAACCCCCATCACTGGGAGTGCAAGGGTCACTCTTAGCACTCGGCTGAAGCACCTCAATCCTGGGCTGCAACCCCCATCACTGGGAGTGCAAGGATCACTCTTAGCACTCGGACGATGCACCCCAATCCTGGGCTGCAACCCCCTACACTGTTAGTGCAGGGATCACTCTTAGCACTCGGACGATGCACCTCAATCCTGGGTTGCAACCCCCATCACTGGGAGTGCAAGGATCACTCTTAGCACTCGGCTGAAGCACCTCAATCCTGGGCTGCAACCCCCATCACTGGGAGTGCAAGGATCACTCTTAGCAGTCGGCTGAAGCACCCCAATTCTGGGCTGCAACCCCCATCACTGGAAGTGCAGGGATCACTCTTAGCACTCGGCTGAAGCACCTCAATCCTGGGCTGCAACCCCCATCACTGGGAGTGCAGGGATCACTCTTAGCACTCGGCTGAAGCACCCCAATCCAGTGCTGCAACGCCCGTCACTGCTAGTGCAGGGATCACTCTTAGCACTCGGACGATGCACCTCAATCCTGGGCTGCAACCCCCATCACTGGGAGTGCAAGGATCACTCTTAGCACTCGGCTGAAGCACCTCAATCCTGGGCTGCAACCCCCATCACTGGGAGTGCAAGGATCACTCTTAGCAGTCGGACGATGCACCCCAATCCTGGGCTGCAACCCCCTACACTGTTAGTGCAGGGATCACTCTTAGCACTCGGACGATGCACCCCAATCCTGGGCTGCAACCCCCATCACTGTTAGTGCAGGGATCACTCTTAGCACTCGGACGATGCACCCCAATCCTGGGCTGCAACCCCCATCACTGGGAGTGCAGGGATCACTCTTAGCACGCGGCTGAAGCACCTCAATCCTGGGCTGCAACCCCCATCACTGGGAGTGCAGGGATCACTCTTAGCACTCGGACGATGCACCCCAATCCTGGGCTGCAACCCCCATCACTGGGAGTGCAAGGATCACTCTTAGCACTCGGCTGAAGCACCTCAATCCTGGGCTGCAACCCCCATCACTGGGAGTGCAGGGATCACTCTTAGCACTCGGAAGATGCACCTCAATCCTGGGCTGCAACCCCCATCACTGGGAGTGCAGGGATCACTCTTAGCACTCGGCTGAAGCACCTCAATCCTGGGCTGCAACCCCCATCACTGGGAGTGCAAGGATCACTCTTAGCACTCGTACGATGCACCTCAATCCTGGGCTGCAACCCCCATCACTGGGAGTGCAAGGATCACTCTTAGCACTCGGACGATGCATCTCAATCCTGGGCTGCAACCCCCATCACTGGGAGTGCAGGGATCACTCTTAGCACTCGGACGATGCACCTCAATCCTGGGCTGCAACCCCCATCACTGGGAGTGCAGGGATCACTCTTAGCACTCGGCTGAAGCACCTCAATCCTGGGCTGCAACCCCCATCACTGGGAGTGCAGGGATCACTCTTAGCACTCGGCTGAAGCACCCCAATCCTGGGCTGCAACCCCCATCACTGGGAGTGCAGGGATCACTCTTAGCACTCGGACGATGCACCTCAATCCTGGGCTGCAACCCCCATCACTGGGAGTGCAAGGATCACTCTTAGCACTCGGACGATGCACCCCAATCCTGGGCTGCAACCCCCATCACTGGGAGTGCAAGGATCACTCTTAGCACTCGGACGATGCACCTCAATCCTGGGCTGCAACCCCCATCACTGGGAGTGCAGGGATCACTCTTAGCACTCGGCTGAAGCACCTCAATCCTGGGCTGCAACCCCCATCACTGGGAGTGCAGGGATCACTCTTAGCACTCGGATGATGCACCTCAATCCTGGTCTGCAACCCCCATCACTGGGAGTGCAAGGATCACTCTTAGCACTCGGCTGAAGCACCCCAATCCTGGGCTGCAACCCCCTTCACTGTTAGTGCAGGGATCACTCTTAGCACTCGGACGATGCACCCCAATCCTGGGCTGCAACCCCCATCACTGGGAGTGCAAGGATCACTCTTAGCACTCGGCTGAAGCACCTCAATCCTGGGCTGCAACCCCCATCACTGGGAGTGCAAGGATCACTCTTAGCACTCGGCTGAAGCACCCCAATCCTGGGCTGCAACCCCCATCACTGGGAGTGCAGGGATCACTCTTAGCACTCGGACGATGCACCTCAATCCTGGGCTGCAACCCCCATCACTGGGAGTGCAAGGATCACTCTTAGCACTCGGCTGAAGCACCTCAATCCTGGGCTGCAACCCCCATCACTGGGAGTGCAAGGATCACTCTTAGCACTCGGCTGAAGCACCTCAATCCTGGGCTGCAACCCCCTACACTGTTTTTGCAGGGATCACTCTTAGCACTCGGACGATGCACCTCAATCCTGGGCTGCAACCCCCATCACTGGGAGTGCAGGGATCACTCTTAGCACTCGGACGATGCACCTCAATCCTTCGCTGCAACCCCCATCACTGGGAGTGCAAGGATCACTCTTAGCACTCGGATGAAGCACCTCAATCCTGGGCTGCAACCCCCATCACTGGGAGTGCAAGGATCACTCTTAGCACTCGGCTGAAGCACCTCAATCCTGGGCTGCAACCCCCATCACTGAGAGTGCAAGGATCACTCTTAGCACTCGGACGATGCACCTCAATCCTGGGCTGCAACCCCCATCACTGGGAGTGCAGGGATCACTCTTAGCACTCGGACGATGCATCTCAATCCTGGGCTGCAACCCCCATCACTGGGAGTGCAGGGATCACTCTTAGCACTCGGACGATGCACCTCAATCCTGGGCTGCAACCCCCTACACTGTTAGTGCAGGGATCACTCTTAGCACTCGGACGATGCACCTCAATCCTGGGCTGCAACCCCCATCACTGCTAGTGCAGGGATCACTCTTAGCACTCGGACGATGCACCTCAATCCTGGGCTGCAACCCCCATCACTGGGAGTGCAAGGATCACTCTTAGCACTCGGACGATGCACCCCAATCCTGGGCTGCAACCCCCATCACTGGGAGTGCAGGGATCACTCTTAGCACTCGGACGATGCACCTCAATCCTGGGCTGCAACCCCCATCACTGGGAGTGCAAGGATCACTCTTAGCACTTGGCTGAAGCACCTCAATCCTGTGCTGCAACCCCCATCACTGGGAGTGCAGGGATCACTCTTAGCACTCGGACGAAGCACCTCAATCCTGGGCTGCAACCCCCATCACTGGGAGTGCAGGGATCACTCTTAGCACTCGGCTGAAGCACCCCAATCCTTGGCTGCAACCCCCATCACTGGGAGTGCAACGATCACTCTTAGCACTCGGACGATGCACCCCAATCCTGGGCTGCAACCCCCATCACTGGGAGTGCAAGGATCACTCTTAGCACTCGGACGATGCACCTCAATCCTGGGCTGCAACCCCCATCACTGGGAGTGCAGGGATCACTCTTAGCACTCGGCTGAAGCACCCCAATCCTGGGCTGCAACCCCCATCACTGGGAGTGCAAGGATCACTCTTAGCACTCGGCTGAAGCACCTCAATCCTGGGCTGCAACCCCCATCACTGGGAGTGCAGGGATCACTCTTAGCACTCGGACGATGCACCTCAATCCTGGGCTGCAACCCCCATCACTGGGAGTGCAGGGATCACTCTTAGCGATCCGCTGAAGCACCCCAATCCTGGGCTGCAACCCCCATCACTGGGAGTGCAGGGATCACTTTTAGCACTCGGCTGAAGCACCTCAATCCTGGGCTGCAACCCACTTCACTGCTAGTGCAGGGATCACTCTTAGCACTTGGCTGAAGCACCCCAATCCTGGGCTGCAACCCCCATCACTGGGAGTGCAAGGATCACTCTTAGCACTCGGACGATGCACCCCAATCCTGGGCTGCAACCCCCATCACTGGGAGTGCAAGGATCACTCTTAGCACTCAGCTGAAGCACCTCAATCCTGGGCTGCAACCCCCATCACTGTTAGTGCAGGGATCACTCTTAGCACTCGGGTGAAGCACCTCAATCCTGGGCTGCAACCCCCATCACTGGGAGTGCAAGGATCACTCTTAGCACTCGGCTGAAGCACCTCAATCCTGGGCTGCAACCCCCATCACTGGGAGTGCAGGGATCACTCTTAGCACTCGGACGATGCACCTCAATCCTGGGCTGCAACCCCCATCACTGGGAGTGCAGGGATCACTCTTAGCGATCCGCTGAAGCACCCCAATCCTGGGCTGCAACCCCCATCACTGGGAGTGCAGGGATCACTCTTAGCACTCGGACAATGCACCTCAATCCTGGGCTGCAACCCCCATCACTGGGAGTGCAAGGATCACTCTTAGCACTCGGCTGAAGCACCTCAATCCTGGGCTGCAACCCCCATCACTGGGAGTGCAGGGATCACTCTTAGCACTCGGCTGAAGCACCCCAATCCTGGGCTGCAACCCCCATCACTGGGAGTGCAAGGATCACTCTTAGCACTCGGACGATGCACCTCAATCCTGGGCTGCAACCCCCATCACTGGGAGTGCAAGGATCACTCTTAGCACTCGGACGATGCACCTCAATCCTGGGCTGCAACCCCCATCCCTGTTAGTGCAGGGATCACTCTTAGCACTCGGATGATGCACCTCAATCCTGGGCTGCAACCCCCATCACTGGGAGTGCAAGGATCCCTCTTAGCACTCGGCTGAAGCACCCCAATCCTGGGCTGCAACCCCCTTCACTGTTAGTGCAGGGATCACTCTTAGCACTCGGACGATGCACCCCAATCCTGGGCTGCAACCCCCATCACTGGGAGTGCAAGGATCACTCTTAGCAGTCGGATGATGCACCCCAATCCTGGGCTGCAACCCCCATCACTGAGAGTGCAAGGATCACTCTTAGCACTCGGACGATGCACCCCAATCCTGGGCTGCAACCCCCATCACTGGGAGTGCAAGGATCACTCTTAGCAGTCGGACCATGCACCCCAATCCTGGGCTGCAACCCCCATCACTGTGAGTGCAGGGATCACTCTTAGCACTCGGACGATGCACCTCAATCCTGGGGTGCAGCCCCCATCACTGCTAGTGCAGGGATCACTCTTAGCACTCGGACGATGCACCTCAATCCTGGGCTGCAACCCCCATCACTGGGAGTGCAAGGATCACTCTTAGCACTCGGACGATGCACCCCAATCCCGGGCTGCAACCCCCATCACTGGGAGTGCAAGGATCACTCTTAGCACTAGGACGATGCACCCCAATCCTGGGCTGCAACCCCCATCACTGAGAGTGCAAGGATCACTCTTAGCACTCGGACGATGCACCCCAATCCTGGGCTGCAACCCCCATCACTGGGAGTGCAAGGATCACTCTTAGCAGTCGGACCATGCACCCCAATCCTGGGCTGCAACCCCCATCACTGTGAGTGCAGGGATCACTCTTAGCACTCGGATGATGCACCTCAATCCTGGGGTGCAGCCCCCATCACTGCTAGTGCAGGGATCAATCTTAGCACTCGGACGATGCACCTCAATCCTGGGCTGCAACCCCCATCACTAGGAGTGCAAGGATCACTCTTAGCACTCGGACGATGCACCCCAATCCCGGGCTGCAACCCCCATCACTGGGAGTGCAAGGATCACTCTTAGCACTCGGACGATGCACCCCAATCCCGGGCTGCAACCCCCATCACTGGGAGTGCAAGGATCACTCTTAGTACTAGGACGATGCACCCCAATCCCGGGCTGCAACCCCCATCACTGGGAGTGCAAGGATCACTCTTAGCAGTCGGACGATGCACCTCAATCCTGGGGTGCAGCCCCCATCACTGGGAGTGCAAGGATCACTCTTAGCAGTCGGACGATGCACCCCAATCCTGGACTGCAACCCCCTACACTGTTAGTGCAGGGATCACTCTTAGCAGTCGGACGATGCACCTCAATCCTGGGGTGCAGCCCCGATCACTGGGAGTGCAAGGATCACTCTTAGCACTCAGACGATGCACCCCAATCCTGGGCTGCAACCCTCATCACTGGGAGTGCAAGGATCACTCTTAGCACTCGGCTGAAGCACCCCAATCCTGGGCTGCAACCCCCATCACTGGGAGTGCAGGGATCACTCTTAGCACTCGGACGATGCACCTCAATCCTGGGCTGCAACCCCCATCACTGGGAGTGCAGGGATCACTCTTAGCACTCACTCGGCTGAAGCACCCCAATCCTGGGCTGCAACCCCCATCACTGGGAGTGCAAGGATCACTCTTAGCACGCGGACGATGCACCTCAATCCTGGGCTGAAACCCCCATTACTGGGAGTGCAAGGATCACTCTTAGCACTCGGACGATGCACCCCAATCCTGGGCTGCAACCCCCATCACTGGGAGTGCAAGGATCACTCTTAGCACTCGGACGATGCACCCCAATCCTGGGCTGCAACCCCCATCACTGCGAGTGCAGGGATCACTCTTAGCACTCGACTGAAGCACCTCAATCCTGGGCTGCAACCCCCATCACTGGGAGTGCAGGGATCACTCTTAGCACTCGGACGATGCACCCCAATCCTGGGTTGCAACCCCCATCACTGGGAGTGCAAGGATCACTCTTAGCACTCGGACGATGCACCTCAATCCTGGGCTGCAACCCCCATCACTGGGAGTGCAAGGATCACTCTTAGCACTCGGCTGAAGCACCTCAATCCTGGGCTGCAACCCCCATCACTGGGAGTGCAGGGATCACTCTTAGCACTCGGACGATGCACCTCAATCCTGGGCTGCAACCCCCATCACTGGGAGTGCAAGGATCACTCTAAGCACTCGGCTGAAGCACCTCAATCCTGGGCTGCAACCCCCATCACTGGGACTGCAGGGATCATTCTTAGCACTCGGCTGAAGCACCTCAATCCTGGGCTGCAACCCCCATCACTGGGAGTGCAGGGATCACTCTTAGCACTCGGACGATGCACCCCAATCCTGGGCTGCAACCCCCTACACTGTTAGTGCAGGGATCACTCTTAGCACTCGGACGATGCACCTCAATCCTGGGCTGCAACCCCCATCACTGGGAGTGCAAGGATCACTCTTAGCACTCGGCTGAAGCACCTCAATCCTGGGCTGCAACCCCCATCACTGGGAGTGCAGGGATCACTCTTAGCACTCGGACGATGCACCTCAATCCTGGGCTGCAACCCCCATCACTGGGAGTGCAAGGATCACTCTTAGCACTCGGCTGAAGCACCTCAATCCTGGGCTGCAACCCCCATCACTGGGAGTGCAGGGATCACTCCTGGGCTGCAACCCCCAACACTGGGAGTGCAAGGATCACTCTTAGCACTCGGCTGAAGCACCTCAATCCTGGGCTGCAACCCCCATCACTGGGAGTGCAGGGATCACTCTTAGCACTCGGACGATGCACCTCAATCCTGGGCTGCAACCCCCATCACTGGGAGTGCAGGGATCACTCTTAGCAGTCGGACGATGCACCCCAATCCTGGGCTGCAACCCCCTACACTGTTAGTGCAAGGATCACTCTTAGCACTCGGACGATGCACCTCAATCCTGGGCTGCAACCCCCATCACTGGGAGTGCAAGGGTCACTCTTAGCACTCGGCTGAAGCACCTCAATCCTGGGCTGCAACCCCCATCACTGGGAGTGCAAGGATCACTCTTAGCACTCGGACGATGCACCCCAATCCTGGGCTGCAACCCCCTACACTGTTAGTGCAGGGATCACTCTTAGCACTCGGACGATGCACCTCAATCCTGGGTTGCAACCCCCATCACTGGGAGTGCAAGGATCACTCTTAGCACTCGGCTGAAGCACCTCAATCCTGGGCTGCAACCCCCATCACTGGGAGTGCAAGGATCACTCTTAGCAGTCGGCTGAAGCACCCCAATCCTGGGCTGCAACCCCCATCACTGGGAGTGCAGGGATCACTCTTAGCACTCGGCTGAAGCACCTCAATCCTGGGCTGCAACCCCCATCACTGGGAGTGCAGGGATCACTCTTAGCACTCGGCTGAAGCACCCCAATCCAGTGCTGCAACGCCCGTCACTGCTAGTGCAGGTGTTAGACCTGGCCTCGTGGCGTGGTCCTTAACCCCCTGGATTGTGGCCGTTCCCCGCCCCGGCCGTCACGGGCCACCCGTCTGGACTGCACCAAGGCCCTGCACCCGGAGCTACACGTGGTCGCATACCCCTCGTGGCTCCGCCATCTTGTTGGCATCCACGTCACACCGTGCCCCAGCCGGCGCGACCCCGCTCAACCCAGCCTCGACCCCAACGAAGCCCCGACATCGAGGCACCACGAACTGGCCAGGGGGTGCCGCAGGAACCATTCATCGCCCCGGCGGAGGACAGTATCGATGGGACCCCCAACTGTCCTCCCCTCTCGAGGTGTGATCACCCTGCAAACTCCCATGGGCCTGGCGCCTCTCCTGCTGGGCGTCTGGCCACCTCCACCCGGCCACTCCGCCCCCTCGGGCGCATAGGTCCGGACATCAAAGGGCTCCAGACCTATATCTGGGGCGACCCCACCACAGCTCGGCAGTTGTATCCCGGAGTCGAGAGCCCTGCTGATTGAATCGCGGCTGACCCTACGGAGAAGAACTCTTGTCGGAACCATCACGAGCCCTGCTGACTGCGTCGCGGCTCCCTCCTGTGAACCCTTTTCTGAACCACCTGGAACATCGGAGCCCTGCAGACGCCGTCGCGGCCCAACCTCGCTGGAACCTTCCTCGGAGCCCTGCTGACGACGTCGCGGCTCGAGCTAAACAGAGACCATCTTGAGAGCCCTGCTGATTGAATCGCGGCTCTCCACGAACTGTACGCCAGAGCCCTGCTGACGCCGTCGCGGCTCGACCCCTCCGAGATCGGAGGTCCTCCAGCGTGAGGATAAGAACTGGGCCCCAGGTACCCTCGTACCACATTCCTGCCAAAGACTGTCCCGCTACCCCTACCCTTCCAAAGAGACATTGAGACTTTTGGTGGATCCCTCGATCCCTTCGTGTAAATATTGAGCTCGTAACCTTTTATTGATGATAAAGAATTGCTTGTCTTGAGACAACCTCCTTGAGTCCGGTGTGGTGGTGTTACTGTGCTAGTACGGGATAGGAGAAGGATCTCTCAGGAGACTTCTCGGCAGCGCTCGGCTACTTCGTGCAGTGAGAGGGCCCCCCCCTTGGTGGTCTCACCGACTCCTCGGGGTCCGCCTTCCAACAGCAGGGATCACTCTTAGCACTCGGACGATGCACCTCAATCCTGGGCTGCAACCCCCATCACTGGGAGTGCAAGGATCACTCTTAGCACTCGGCTGAAGCACCTCAATCCTGGGCTGCAACCCCCATCACTGGGAGTTCAAGGATCACTCTTAGCAGTCGGACGATGCATCTCAATCCTGGGCTGCAACCCCCATCACTGGGAGTGCAAGGATCACTCTTAGCAGTCGGACGATGCACCCCAATCCTGGGCTGCAACCCCCTACACTGTTAGTGCAGGGATCACTCTTAGCACTCGGACGATGCACCCCAATCCTGGGCTGCAACCCCCATCACTGGGAGTGCAGGGATCACTCTTAGCACTCGGACGATGCACCCCAATCCTGGGCTGCAACCCCCATCACTGGGAGCGCAGGGATCACTCTTAGCACGCGGCTGAAGCACCTCAATCCTGGGCTGCAACCCCCATCACTGGGAGTGCACGGATCACTCTTAGCACTCGGACGATGCACCCCAATCCTGGGCTGCAACCCCCATCACTGGGAGTGCAAGGATCACTCTTAGCACTCGGCTGAAGCACCTCAATCCTGGGCTGCAACCCCCATCACTGGGAGTGCAGGGATCACTCTTAGCACTCGGAAGATGCACCTCAATCCTGGGCTGCAACCCCCATCACTGGGAGTGCAGGGATCACTCTTAGCACTCGGCTGAAGCACCTCAATCCTGGGCTGCAACCCCCATCACTGGGAGTGCAAGGATCACTCTTAGCACTCGTATGATGCACCTCAATCCTGGGCTGCAACCCCCATCACTGGGAGTGCAAGGATCACTCTTAGCACTCGGACGATGCATCTCAATCCTGGGCTGCAACCCCCATCACTGGGAGTGCAGGGATCACTCTTAGCACTCGGACGATGCACCTCAATCCTGGGCTGCAACCCCCATCACTGGGAGTGCAGGGATCACTCTTAGCACTCGGCTGAAGCACCTCAATCCTGGGCTGCAACCCCCATCACTGGGAGTGCAGGGATCACTCTTAGCACTCGGCTGAAGCACCCCAATCCTGGGCTGCAACCCCCATCACTGGGAGTGCAGGGATCACTCTTAGCACTCGGACGATGCACCTCAATCCTGGGCTGCAACCCCCATCACTGGGAGTGCAAGGATCACTCTTAGCACTCGGACGATGCACCCCAATCCTGGGCTGCAACCCCCATCACTGGGAGTGCAAGGATCACTCTTAGCACTCGGACGATGCACCTCAATCCTGGGCTGCAACCCCCATCACTAAGAGTGCAGGGATCACTCTTAGCACTCGGCTGAAGCACCTCAATCCTGGGCTGCAACCCCCATCACTGGGAGTGCAGGGATCACTCTTAGCACTCGGATGATGCACCTCAATCCTGGGCTGCAACCCCCATCACTGGGAGTGCAAGGATCACTCTTAGCACTCGGACGATGCACCCCAATCCTGGGCTGCAACCCCCATCACTGGGAGTGCAAGGATCACTCTTAGCACTCGGCTGAAGCACCCCAATCCTGGGCTGCAACCCCCTTCACTGTTAGTGCAGGGATCACTCTTAGCACTCGGACGATGCACCCCAATCCTGGGCTGCAACCCCCATCACTGGGAGTGCAAGGATCACTCTTAGCACTCGGCTGAAGCACCTCAATCCTGGGCTGCAACCCCCATCACTGGGAGTGCAGGGATCACTCTTAGCACTCGGACGATGCTCCTCAATCCTGGGCTGCAACCCCCTACACTGTTTTTGCAGGGATCACTCTTAGCACTCGGACGATGCACCTCAATCCTGGGCTGCAACCCCCATCACTGGGAGTGCAGGGATCACTCTTAGCACTCGGACGATGCACCTCAATCCTGGGCTGCAACCCCCATCACTGGGAGTGCAAGGATCACTCTTAGCACTCGGATGAAGCACCTCAATCCTGGGCTGCAACCACCATCACTGGGAGTGCAAGGATCACTCTTAGCACTCGGCTGAAGCACCTCAATCCTGGGCTGCAACCCCCAACACTGGGAGTGCAAGGATCACTCTTAGCACTCGGCTGAAGCACCTCAATCCTGGGCTGCAACCCCCATCACTGGGAGTGCAGGGATCACTCTTAGCACTCGGACGATGCACCTCAATCCTGGGCTGCAACCCCCATCACTGGGAGTGCAGGGATCACTCTTAGCAGTCGGACGATGCACCCCAATCCTGGGCTGCAACCCCCTACACTGTTAGTGCAAGGATCACTCTTAGCACTCGGACGATGCACCTCAATCCTGGGCTGCAACCCCCATCACTGGGAGTGCAAGGGTCACTCTTAGCACTCGGCTGAAGCACCTCAATCCTGGGCTGCAACCCCCATCACTGGGAGTGCAAGGATCACTCTTAGCACTCGGACGATGCACCCCAATCCTGGGCTGCAACCCCCTACACTGTTAGTGCAGGGATCACTCTTAGCACTCGGACGATGCACCTCAATCCTGGGTTGCAACCCCCATCACTGGGAGTGCAAGGATCACTCTTAGCACTCGGCTGAAGCACCTCAATCCTGGGCTGCAACCCCCATCACTGGGAGTGCAAGGATCACTCTTAGCACTCAGCTGAAGCACCCCAATCCTGGGCTGCAACCCCCATCACTGGGAGTGCAGGGATCACTCTTAGCACTCGGCTGAAGCACCCCAATCCTTGGCTGCAACCCCCATCACTGGGAGTGCAACGATCACTCTTAGCACTCGGACGATGCACCCCAATCCTGGGCTGCAACCCCCATCACTGGGAGTGCAAGGATCACTCTTAGCACTCGGACGATGCACCTCAATCCTGGGCTGCAACCCCCATCACTGGGAGTGCAGGGATCACTCTTAGCACTCGGCTGAAGCACCTCAATCCTGGGCTGCAACCCCCATCACTGGGAGTGCAGGGATCACTCTTAGCACTCGGCTGAAGCACCCCAATCCTGGGCTGCAACCCCCATCACTGGGAGTGCAGGGATCACTCTTAGCACTCGGACGATGCACCTCAATCCTGGGCTGCAACCCCCATCACTGGGAGTGCAAGGATCACTCTTAGCACTCGGACGATGCACCCCAATCCTGGGCTGCAACCCCCATCACTGGGAGTGCAAGGATCACTCTTAGCACTCGGACGATGCACCTCAATCCTGGGCTGCAACCCCCATCACTGGGAGTGCAGGGATCACTCTTAGCACTCGGCTGAAGCACCTCAATCCTGGGCTGCAACCCCCATCACTGGGAGTGCAGGGATCACTCTTAGCACTCGGATGATGCACCTCAATCCTGGGCTGCAACCCCCATCACTGGGAGTGCAAGGATCACTCTTAGCACTCGGACGATGCACCCCAATCCTGGGCTGCAACCCCCATCACTGGGAGTGCAAGGATCACTCTTAGCACTCGGCTGAAGCACCCCAATCCTGGGCTGCAACCCCCTTCACTGTTAGTGCAGGGATCACTCTTAGCACTCGGACGATGCACCCCAATCCTGGGCTGCAACCCCCATCACTGGGAGTGCAAGGATCACTCTTAGCACTCGGCTGAAGCACCTCAATCCTGGGCTGCAACCCCCATCACTGGGAGTGCAGGGATCACTCTTAGCACTCGGACGATGCTCCTCAATCCTGGGCTGCAACCCCCTACACTGTTTTTGCAGGGATCACTCTTAGCACTCGGACGATGCACCTCAATCCTGGGCTGCAACCCCCATCACTGGGAGTGCAGGGATCACTCTTAGCACTCGGACGATGCACCTCAATCCTGGGCTGCAACCCCCATCACTGGGAGTGCAAGGATCACTCTTAGCACTCGGATGAAGCACCTCAATCCTGGGCTGCAACCACCATCACTGGGAGTGCAAGGATCACTCTTAGCACTCGGCTGAAGCACCTCAATCCTGGGCTGCAACCCCCAACACTGGGAGTGCAAGGATCACTCTTAGCACTCGGCTGAAGCACCTCAATCCTGGGCTGCAACCCCCATCACTGGGAGTGCAGGGATCACTCTTAGCACTCGGACGATGCACCTCAATCCTGGGCTGCAACCCCCATCACTGGGAGTGCAGGGATCACTCTTAGCAGTCGGACGATGCACCCCAATCCTGGGCTGCAACCCCCTACACTGTTAGTGCAAGGATCACTCTTAGCACTCGGACGATGCACCTCAATCCTGGGCTGCAACCCCCATCACTGGGAGTGCAAGGGTCACTCTTAGCACTCGGCTGAAGCACCTCAATCCTGGGCTGCAACCCCCATCACTGGGAGTGCAAGGATCACTCTTAGCACTCGGACGATGCACCCCAATCCTGGGCTGCAACCCCCTACACTGTTAGTGCAGGGATCACTATTAGCACTTGGACGATGCACCTCAATCCTGGGTTGCAACCCCCATCACTGGGAGTGCAAGGATCACTCTTAGCACTCGGCTGAAGCACCTCAATCCTGGGCTGCAACCCCCATCACTGGGAGTGCAAGGATCACTCTTAGCACTCGGCTGAAGCACCCCAATCCTGGGCTGCAACCCCCATCACTGGGAGTGCAGGGATCACTCTTAGCACTCGGCTGAAGCACCCCAATCCTTGGCTGCAACCCCCATCACTGGGAGTGCAACGATCACTCTTAGCACTCGGACGATGCACCCCAATCCTGGGCTGCAACCCCCATCACTGGGAGTGCAAGGATCACTCTTAGCACTCGGACGATGCACCTCAATCCTGGGCTGCAACCCCCATCACTGGGAGTGCAGGGATCACTCTTAGCACTCGGCTGAAGCACCCCAATCCTGGGCTGCAACCCCCATCACTGGGAGTGCAAGGATCACTCTTAGCACTCGGCTGAAGCACCTCAATCCTGGGCTGCAACCCCCATCACTGGGAGTGCAGGGATCACTCTTAGCACTCGGACGATGCACCTCAATCCTGGGCTGCAACCCCCATCACTGGGAGTGCAGGGATCACTCTTAGCGATCCGCTGAAGCACCCCAATCCTGGGCTGCAACCCCCATCACTGGGAGTGCAGGGATCACTCTTAGCACTCGGCTGAAGCACCTCAATCCTGGGCTGCAACCCACTTCACTGCTAGTGCAGGGATCACTCTTAGCACTTGGCTGAAGCACCCCAATCCTGGGCTGCAACCCCCATCACTGGGAGTGCAAGGATCACTCTTAGCACTCGGACGATGCACCCCAATCCTGGGCTGCAACCCCCATCACTGGGAGTGCAGGGATCACTCTTAGCACTCGGACGATGCACCTCAATCCTGGGCTGCAACCCCCATCACTGGGAGTGCAAGGATCACTCTTAGCACTCGGCTGAAGCACCCCAATCCTGGGCTGCAACCCCCATCACTGGGAGTGCAAGGATCACTCTTAGCACTCGGACGATGCACCCCAATCCTGGGCTGCAACCCCCATCACTGGGAGTGCAGGGATCACTCTTAGCACTCGGCTGAAGCACCTCAATCCTGGGCTGCAACCCACTTCACTGCTAGTGCAGGGATCACTCTTAGCACTCGGACGATGCACCCCAATCCTGGGCTGCAACCCCCATCACTGGGAGTGCAGGGATCACTCTTAGCACTCGGACGATGCACCTCAATCCTGGGCTGCAACCCCCATCACTGGGAGTGCAGGGATCACTCTTAGCACTCGGACGATGCACCTCAATCCTGGGCTGCAACCCCCATCACTGGGAGTGCAGGGATCACTCTTAGCACTCGGACGATGCACCTCAATCCTGGGCTGCAACCCCCATCACTGGGAGTGCAAGGATCACTCTTAGCACTCGGCTGAAGCACCTCAATCCTGGGCTGCAACCCCCATCACTGGGAGTGCAGGGATCACTCTTAGCACTCGGACGATGCACCTCAATCCTGGGCTGCAACCCCCATCACTGGGAGTGCAGGGATCACTCTTAGCGATCCGCTGAAGCACCCCAATCCTGGGCTGCAACCCCCATCACTGGGAGTGCAGGGATCACTCTTAGCACTCGGACAATGCACCTCAATCCTGGGCTGCAACCCCCATCACTGGGAGTGCAAGGATCACTCTTAGCACTCGGACGATGCACCTCAATCCTGGGCTGCAACCCCCATCACTGGGAGTGCAGGGATCACTCTTAGCACTCGGACGATGCACCTCAATCCTGGGCTGCAACCCCCATCACTGGGAGTGCAGGGATCACTCTTAGCACTCGGACGATGCACCCCAATCCTGGGCTGCAACCCCCATCACTGGGAGTGCAGGGATCACTCTTAGCACTCGGCTGAAGCACCTCAATCCTGGGCTGCAACCCCCATCACTGGGAGTGCAAGGATCACTCTTAGCACTCGGACGATGCACCCCAATCCTGGGCTGCAACCCCCATCACTGGGAGTGCAAGGATCACTCTTAGCACTCGGCTGAAGCACCTCAATCCTGGGCTGCAACCCCCATCACTGGGAGTGCAGGGATCACTCTTAGCACTCGGAAGATGCACCTCAATCCTGGGCTGCAACCCCCATCACTGGGAGTGCAGGGATCACTCTTAGCACTCGGCTGAAGCACCTCAATCCTGGGCTGCAACCCCCATCACTGGGAGTGCAAGGATCACTCTTAGCACTCGTACGATGCACCTCAATCCTGGGCTGCAACCCCCATCACTGGGAGTGCAAGGATCACTCTTAGCACTCGGACGATGCATCTCAATCCTGGGCTGCAACCCCCATCACTGGGAGTGCAGGGATCACTCTTAGCACTCGGACGATGCACCTCAATCCTGGGCTGCAACCCCCATCACTGGGAGTGCAGGGATCACTCTTAGCACTCGGCTGAAGCACCTCAATCCTGGGCTGCAACCCCCATCACTGGGAGTGCAGGGATCACTCTTAGCACTCGGCTGAAGCACCCCAATCCTGGGCTGCAACCCCCATCCCTGTTAGTGCAGGGATCACTCTTAGCACTCGGACGATGCACCCCAATCCTGGGCTGCAACCCCCATCACTGGGAGTGCAAGGATCACTCTTAGCACTCGGCTGAAGCACCCCAATCCTGGGCTGCAACCCCCATCACTGGGAGTGCAAGGATCACTCTTAGCACTCGGACGATGCACCCCAATCCTGGGCTGCAACCCCCATCACTGGGACTGCAAGGATCACTCTTAGCAGTCGGACGATGCACCCCAATCCTGGGCTGCAACCCCCTTCACTGTTAGTGCAGGGATCACTCTTAGCACTCGGATGATGCACCTCAATCCTGGGCTGCAACCCCCACCACTGGGAGTGCAAGGATCACTCTTAGCACTCGGACGATGCACCCCAATCCTGGGCTGCAACCCCCATCACTGGGAGTGCAAGGATCACTCTTAGCACTCGGCTGAAGCACCCCAATCCTGGGCTGCAACCCCCTTCACTGTTAGTGCAGGGATCACTCTTAGCACTCGGACGATGCACCTCAATCCTGGGCTGCAACCCCCATCACTGTTAGTGCAGGGATCACTCTTAGCACTCGGACGATGCACCCCAATCCTGGGCTGCAACCCCCATCACTGGGAGTGCAAGGATCACTCTTAGCACTCGGCTGAAGCACCTCAATCCTGGGCTGCAACCCCCATCACTGGGAGTGCAGGGATCACTCTTAGCACTCGGACGATGCTCCTCAATCCTGGGCTGCAACCCCCTACACTGTTTTTGCAGGGATCACTCTTAGCACTCGGACGATGCACCTCAATCCTGGGCTGCAACCCCCATCACTGGGAGTGCAGGGATCACTCTTAGCACTCGGACGATGCACCTCAATCCTGGGCTGCAACCCCCATCACTGGGAGTGCAAGGATCACTCTTAGCACTCGGATGAAGCACCTCAATCCTGGGCTGCAACCCCCATCACTGGGAGTGCAGGGATCACTCTTAGCACTCGGCTGAAGCACCTCAATCCTGGGCTGCAACCCCCATCACTGGGAGTGCAAGGATCACTCTTAGCACTCGGACGATGCACCTCAATCCTGGGCTGCAACCCCCATCACTGGGAGTGCAGGGATCACTCTTAGCACTCGGACGATGCATCTCAATCCTGGGCTGCAACCCCCATCACTGGGAGTGCAGGGATCACTCTTAGCACTCGGACGATGCACCTCAATCCTGGGCTGCAACCCCCTACACTGTTAGTGCAGGGATCACTCTTAGCACTCGGACGATGCACCTCAATCCTGGGCTGCAACCCCCATCACTGCTAGTGCAGGGATCACTCTTAGCACTCGGACGATGCACCTCAATCCTGGGCTGCAACCCCCATCACTGGGAGTGCAGGGATCACTCTTAGCACTCGGACGATGCACCTCAATCCTGGGCTGCAACCCCCATCACTGGGAGTGCAAGGATCACTCTTAGCACTCGGACGATGCACCCCAATCCTGGGCTGCAACCCCCATCACTGGGAGTGCAGGGATCACTCTTAGCACTCGGACGATGCACCTCAATCCTGGGCTGCAACCCCCATCACTGGGAGTGCAAGGATCACTCTTAGCACTCGGCTGAAGCACCTCAATCCTGGGCTGCAACCCCCATCACTGGGAGTGCAGGGATCACTCTTAGCACTCGGACGAAGCACCTCAATCCTGGGCTGCAACCCCCATCACTGGGAGTGCAGGGATCACTCTTAGCACTCGGCTGAAGCACCCCAATCCTTGGCTGCAACCCCCATCACTGGGAGTGCAACGATCACTCTTAGCACTCGGACGATTGTAGTAATCAAGTCCATTCAGTAGTGATGATTTAGGTAAGTTTATTGAAGATGGTACAAGATCACAGGTAGATTAAATTAAGATGAAATAAAGACCAAGTCTAGATCAGATAAAGACCCCACCAGGAGCAGCCAGCAGGCAGCTCAGCCCCAGTCAACTGACATTACTCACTGGAGATTCCCAACATTCTGACTGCATCATCACATGAACATTCCACTGGTGGTAGATTGGCATTGCATCAACATTAGCAGGATATAACAACGATGCACCCCAATCCTGGGCTGCAACCCCCATCACTGGGAGTGCAAGGATCACTCTTAGCAGTCGGACCATGCACCCCAATCCTGGGCTGCAACCCCCACCACTGGGAGTGCAGGAATCACTCTTAGCACTCGGACGATGCACCTCAATCCTGGGGTGCAGCCCCCATCACTGCTAGTGTAGGGATCACTCTTAGCACTCGGACGATGCACCTCAATCCTGGGCTGCAACCCCCATCACTGCTAGTGCAAGGATCACTCTTAGCACTCGGACGATGCACCCCAATCCCGGGCTGCAACCCCCATAACTGGGAGTGCAAGGATCACTCTTAGCACTAGGACGATGCACCCCAATCCTGGGCTGCAACCCCCATCACTGGGAGTGCAAGGATCACTCTTAGCAGTCGGACGATGCACCTCAATCCTGGGGTGCAGCCCCCATCACTGGGAGTGCAAGGATCACTCTTAGCAGTCGGCCGATGCACCCCAATCCTGGGCTGCAACCCCCTACACTGTTAGTGCAGGGATCACTCTTAGCAGTCGGACGATGCACCTCAATCCTGGGGTGCAACCCCCATCACTGGGAGTGCAAGGATCACTCTTAGCACTCGGACGATGCACCCCAATCCTGGGCTGCAACCCCCATCACTGGGAGTGCAAGGATCACTCTTAGCACTCGGCTGAAGCACCCCAATCCTGGGCTGCAACCCCCATCACTGGGAGTGCAGGGATCACTCTTAGCACTCGGACGATGCACCTCAATCCTGGGCTGCAACACCCATCACTGGGAGTGCAGGGATCACTCTTAGCACTCGGCTGAAGCACCCCAATCCTGGGCTGCAACCCCCATCACTGGGAGTGCAAGGATCACTCTTAGCACTCGGACGATGCACCTCAATCCTGGGCTGCAACCCCCATCACTGGGAGTGCAAGGATCACTCTTAGCACTCGGACGATGCACCCCAATCCTGGGCTGCAACCCCCATCACTGGGAGTGCAAGGATCACTCTTAGCACTCGGACGATGTACCCCAATCCTGGGCTGCAACCCCCATCACTGGGAGTGCAGGGATCACTCTTAGCACTCGGCTGAAGCACCTCAATCCTGGGCTGCAACCCCCATCACTGTTAGTGCAGGGATCACTCTTAGCACTCGGCTGAAGCACCTCAATCCTGGGCTGCAACCCCCATCACTGGGAGTGCAGGGATCACTCTTAGCACTCGGCTGAAGCACCTCAATCCTGGGCTGCAACCCCCATCACTGGGAGTGCAGGGATCACTCTTAGCACTCGGACGATGCACCCCAATCCTGGGTTGCAACCCCCATCACTGGGAGTGCAAGGATCACTCTTAGCACTCGGACGATGCACCTCAATCCTGGGCTGCAACCCCCATCACTGGGAGTGCAAGGATCACTCTTAGCACTCGGCTGAAGCATCTCAATCCTGGGCTGCAACCACCATCACTGGGACTGCAGGGATCACTCTTAGCACTCGGCTGAAGCACCTCAATCCTGGACTGCAACCCCCATCACTGGGAGTGCAGGGATCACTCTTAGCACTCGGACGATGCACCCCAATCCTGGGCTGCAACCCCCTACACTGTTAGTGCAGGGATCACTCTTAGCACTCGGACGATGCACCTCAATCCTGGGCTGCAACCCCCATCACTGGGAGTGCAAGGATCACTCTTAGCACTCGGCTGAAGCACCTCAATCCTGGGCTGCAACCTCCATCACTGGGAGTGCAGGGATCACTCTTATCACTCGGACGATGCACCTCAATCCTGGGCTGAAACCCCCATTACTGGGAGTGCAAGGATCACTCTTAGCATTTGGCTGAAGCACCTCAATCCTGGGCTGCAACCCCCATCACTGGGAGTGCAGGGGTGACTCCTGGGCTGCAACCCCCATCACTGGGAGTGCAAGGATCACTCTTAGCACTCGGCTGAAGCACCTCAATCCTGGGCTGCAACCACCATCACTGGGAGTGCAGGGATCACTCTTAGCACTCGGACGATGCACCTCAATCCTGGGCTGCAACCCCCATCACTGGGAGTGCAGGGATCACTCTTAGCAGTCGGACGATGCACCCCAATCCTGGGCTGCAACCCCCTACACTGTTAGTGCAAGGATCCCTCTTAGCACTCGGACGATGCACCTCAATCCTGGGGTGCAGCCCCCATCACTGTTAGTGCAGGGATCACTCTTAGCACTCGGCTGAAGCACCCCAATCCTGGGCTGCAACCCCCATCACTGGGAGTGCAAGGATCCCTCTTAGCACTCGGACGATGCATCTCAATCCTGGGCTGCAACCCCCATCACTGGGAGTGCAAGGATCACTCTTAGCACTCGGCTGAAGCACCTCAATCCTGGGCTGCAACCCCCATCACTGGGAGTGCAGGGATCACTCTTAGCACTCAGACGATGCATCTCAATCCTGGGCTGCAACCCCCATCACTGGGAGTGCAAGGATCACTCTTAGCAGTCGGACGATGCACCCCAATCCTGGGCTGCAACCCCCTACACTGTTAGTGCAGGGATCACTCTTAGCACTCGGACGATGCACCTCAATCCTGGGCTGCAACCCCCATCACTGGGAGTGCAAGGATCACTCTTAGCACTCGGCTGAAGCACCTCAATCCTGGGCTGCAACCCCCATCACTGGGAGTGCAAGGATCACTCTTAGCACTCGGACGATGCACCCCAATCCTGGGCTGCAACCCCCTACACTGTTAGTGCAGGGATCACTCTTAGCACTCGGACGATGCACCTCAATCCTGGGTTGCAACCCCCATCACTGGGAGTGCAAGGATCACTCTTAGCACTCGGCTGAAGCACCTCAATCCTGGGCTGCAACCCCCATCACTGGGAGTGCAGGGATCACTCTTAGCAGTCGGCGGAAGCACCCCAATCCTGGGCTGCAACCCCCATCACTGGGAGTGCAGGGATCACTCTTAGCACTCGGACGATGCACCCCAATCCTGGGCTGCAACCCCCATCACTGGGAGTGCAGGGATCACTCTTAGCACTCGGCTGAAGCACCTCAATCCTGGGCTGCAACCCCCATCACTGGGAGTGCAGGGATCACTCTTAGCACTCGGCTGAAGCACCCCAATCCAGTGCTGCAACGCCCGTCACTGCTAGTGCAGGGATCACTCTTAGCACTCGGACGATGCACCTCAATCCTGGGCTGCAACCCCCATCACTGGGAGTGCAAGGATCACTCTTAGCACTCGGCTGAAGCACCTCAATCCTGGGCTGCAACCCCCATCACTGGGAGTTCAAGGATCACTCTTAGCAGTCGGACGATGCATCTCAATCCTGGGCTGCAACCCCCATCACTGGGAGTGCAAGGATCACTCTTAGCAGTCGGACGATGCACCCCAATCCTGGGCTGCAACCCCCTACACTGTTAGTGCAGGGATCACTCTTAGCACTCGGAAGATGCACCCCAATCCGGGGCTGCAACCCCCATCACTGGGAGTGCAGGGATAACTCTTAGCACTCGGACGATGCACCTCAATCCTGGGCTGCAACCCCCTACACTGCTAGTGCAGGGATCACTCTTAGCACTCAGACGATGCACCTCAATCCTGGGCTGCAACCCCCATCACTGGGAGTGCAAGGATCACTCTTAGCACTCGGCTGAAGCACCCCAATCCTGGGCTGCAACCCCCATCACTGGGAGTGCAAGGATCACTCTTAGCACTCGGACGATGCACCTCAATCCTGGGCTGCAACCCCCATCACTGGGAGTGCAAGGATCACTCTTAGCACTCGGACGATGCACCTCAATCCTGGGCTGCAACCCCCATCACTGTTAGTGCAGGGATCACTCTTAGCACTCGGACGATGCACCTCAATCCTGGGCTACAACCCCCATCACTGGGAGTGCAAGGATCACTCTTAGCACTCGGCTGAAGCACCCCAATCCTGGGCTGCAACCCCCTTCACTGTTAGTGCAGGGATCACTCTTAGCACTCGGACGATGCACCCCAATCCTGGGCTGCAACCCCCATCACTGGGAGTGCAAGGATCACTCTTAGCAGTCGGACGATGCACCCCAATCCTGGGCTGCAACCCCCATCACTGGGAGTGCAAGGATCACTCTTAGCACTCGGACGATGCACCCCAATCCTGGGCTGCAACCCCCATCACTGGGAGTGCAGGGATCACTCTTAGCACTCGGACGATGCACCCCAATCCTGGGCTGCAACCCCCATCACTGGGAGTGCAAGGATCACTCTTAGCACTCGGACGATGCACCCCAATCCTGGGCTGCAACCCCCATCACTGGGAGTGCAAGGATCACTCTTAGCACTCGGCTGAAGCACCCCAATCCTGGGCTGCAACCCCCATCACTGGGAGTGCAGGGATCACTCTTAGCACTCGGACGATGCACCTCAATCCTGGGCTGCAACCCCCATCACTGGGAGTGCAGGGATCACTCTTAGCACTCGGCTGAAGCACCCCAATCCTGGGCTGCAACCCCCATCACTGGGAGTGCAAGGATCACTCTTAGCACTCGGCTGAAGCACCTCAATCCTGGGCTGCAACCCCCATCACTGGGAGTGCAAGGATCACTCTTAGCACTCGGACGATGCACCTCAATCCTGGGGTGCAGCCCCCATCACTGCTAGTGCAGGGATCACTCTTAGCACTCGGACGATGCACCTCAATCCTGGGCTGCAACCCCCATCACTAGGAGTGCAAGGATCACTCTTAGCACTAGGACGATGCACCCCAATCCTGGGCTGCAACCCCCATCACTGGGAGTGCAAGGATCACTCTTAGCAGTCGGACGATGCACCTCAATCCTGGGGTGCAGCCCCCATCACTGGGAGTGCAAGGATCACTCTTAGCAGTCGGACGATGCACCCCAATCCTGGGCTGCAACCCCCTACACTGTTAGTGCAGGGATCACTCTTAGCAGTCGGACGATGCACCTCAATCCTGGGGTGCAGCCCCCATCACTGGGAGTGCAAGGATCACTCTTAGCACTCGGACGATGCACCCCAATCCTGGGCTGCAACCCCCATCACTGGGAGTGCAAGGATCACTCTTAGCACTCGGCTGAAGCACCCCAATGCTGGGCTGCAACCCCCATCACTGGGAGTGCAGGGATCACTCTTAGCACTCGGACGATGCACCTCAATCCTGGGCTGCAACCCCCATCACTGGGAGTGCAGGGATCACTCTTAGCACTCGGCTGAAGCACCCCAATCCTGGGCTGCAACCCCCATCACTGGGAGTGCAAGGATCACTCTTAGCACTCGGACGATGCACCTCAATCCTGGGCTGCAACCCCCATCACTGGGAGTGCAAGGATCACTCTTAGCACTCGGACGATGCACCCCAATCCTGGGCTGCAACCCCCATCACTGGGAGTGCAAGGATCACTCTTAGCACTCGGACGATGCTCCCCAATCCTGGGCTGCAACCCCCGTCACTGGGAGTGCAGGGATCACTCTTAGCACTCGGCTGAAGCACCTCAATCCTGGGCTGCAACCCCCATCACTGGGAGTGCAGGGATCACTCTTAGCACTCGGACGATGCACCCCAATCCTGGGTTGCAACCCCCATCACTGGGAGTGCAAGGATCACTCTTAGCACTCGGACGATGCACCTCAATCCTGGGCTGCAACCCCCATCACTGGGAGTGCAAGGATCACTCTTAGCACTCGGCTGAAGCACCTCAATCCTGGGCTGCAACCCCCATCACTGGGAGTGCAGGGATCACTCTTAGCACTCAGACGATGCACCTCAATCCTGGGCTGCAACCCCCATCACTGGGAGTGCAAGGATCACTCTAAGCACTCGGCTGAAGCACCTCAATCCTGGGCTGCAACCCCCATCACTGGGACTGCAGGGATCACCCTTAGCACTCGGCTGAAGCACCTCAATCCTGGGCTGCAACCCCCATCACTGGGAGTGCAGGGATCACTCTTAGCACTCGGACGATGCACCCCAATCCTGGGCTGCAACCCCCTACACTGTTAGTGCAGGGATCACTCTTAGCACTCGGAAGATGCACCTCAATCCTGGGCTGCAACCCCCATCACTGGGAGTGCAAGGATCACTCTTAGCACTCGGCTGAAGCACCTCAACCCTGGGCTGCAACCCCCATCACTGGGAGTGCAGGGATCACTCTTAGCACTCGGACGATGCACCTCAATCCTGGGCTGCAACCCCCATCACTGGGAGTGCAAGGATCACTCTTAGCACTCGGCTGAAGCACCTCAATCCTGGGCTGCAACCCCTATCACTGGGAGTGCAGGGATCACTCCTGGGCTGCAACCCCCATCACTGGGAGTGCAAGGATCACTCTTAGCACTCGGCTGAAGCACCTCAATCCTGGGCTGCAACCCCCATCACTGGGAGTGCAGGGATCACTCTTAGCACTCGGACGATGCACCTCAATCCTGGGCTGCAACCCCCATCACTGGGAGTGCAGGGATCACTCTTAGCAGTCGGACGATGCACCCCAATCCTGGGCTGCAACCCCCTACACTGTTAGTGCAAGGATCACTCTTAGCACTCGGACGATGCACCTCAATCCTGGGGTGCAGCCCCCATCACTGCTAGTGCAGGGATCACTCTTAGCACTCGGCTGAAGCACCCCAATCCTGGGCTGCAACCCCCATCACTGGGAGTGCAGGGATCACCCTTAGCACTCGGACGATGCACCCCAATCCTGGGCTGCAACCCCCATTACTGGGAGTGCAGGGATAACTCTTAGCACTCGGACGATGCATCTCAATCCTGGGCTGCAACCCCCATCACTGGGAGTGCAAGGATCACTCTTAGCAGTCGGACGATGCACCCCAATCCTGGGCTGCAACCCCCTACACTGTTAGTGCAGGGATCACTCTTAGCACTCGGACGATGCACCTCAATCCTGGGCTGCAACCCCCATCACTGGGAGTGCAAGGATCACTCTTAGCACTCGGCTGAAGCACCTCAATCCTGGGCTGCAACCCCCATCACTGGGAGTGCAAGGATCACTCTTAGCACTCGGACGATGCACCTCAATCCTGGGCTGCAACCCCCTACACTGTTAGTGCAGGGATCACTCTTAGCACTCGGACGATGCACCTCAATCCTGGGTTGCAACCCCCATCACTGGGAGTGCAAGGATCACTCTTAGCACTCGGCTGAAGCACCTCAATCCTGGGCTGCAACCCCCATCACTGGGAGTGCAAGGATCACTCTTAGCAGTCGGCTGCAGCAACCCAATCCTGGGCTGCAACCCCCATCACTGGGAGTGCAGGGATCACTCTTAGCACTCGGCTGAAGCACCTCAATCCTGGGCTGCAACCCCCATCACTGGGAGTGCAAGGATCACTCTTAGCACTCGGACGATGCACCCCAATCCTGGGCTGCAACCCCCATCACTGGGAGTGCAGGGATCACTCTTAGCACTCGGACGATGCACCCCAATCCTGGGCTGCAACCCCCATCACTGGGAGTGCAGGGATCACTCTTAGCACTCGGACGATGCACCTCAATCCTGGGCTGCAACCCCCATTACTGGGAGTGCAGGGATAACTCTTAGCACTCGGACGATGCATCTAAATCCTGGGCTGCAACCCCCATCACTGGGAGTGCAAGGATCACTCTTAGCAGTCAGACGATGCACCCCAATCCTGGGCTGCAACCCCCTACACTGTTAGTGCAGGGATCACTCTTAGCACTCGGACGATGCACCTCAATCCTGGGTTGCAACCCCCATCACTGGGAGTGCAAGGATCACTCTTAGCACTCGGCTGAAGCACCTCAATCCTGGGCTGCAACCCCCATCACTGGGAGTGCAAGGATCACTCTTAGCAGTCGGCTGAAGCACCCCAATCCTGGGCTGCAACCCCCATCACTGGGAGTGCAGGGATCACTCTTAGCACTCGGCTGAAGCACCTCAATCCTGGGCTGCAACCCCCATCACTGGGAGTGCAAGGATCACTCTTAGCACTCGGACGATGCACCCCAATCCTGGGCTGCAACCCCCATCACTGGGAGTGCAGGGATCACTCTTAGCACTCGGACGATGCACCCCAATCCTGGGCTGCAACCCCCATCACTGGGAGTGCAGGGATCACTCTTAGCACTCGGACGATGCACCTCAATCCTGGGCTGCAACCCCCATCACTGGGAGTGCAAGGATCACTCTTAGCACTCGGCTGAAGCACCTCAATCCTGGGCTGCAACCCCCATCACTGGGAGTGCAAGGATCACTCTTAGCACTCGGCTGAAGCACCTCAATCCTGGGCTGCAACCCCCTACACTGTTAGTGCAAGGATCACTCTTAGCACTCGGCTGAAGCACCCCAATCCTGGACTGCAACCCCCATCACTGTTAGTGCAAGGATCACTCTTAGCACTCGGACGATGCACCCCAATCCTGGGCTGCAACCCCCATCACTGGGAGTGCAAGGATCACTCTTAGCACTCGGCTGAAGCACCTCAATCCTGGGCTGCAACCCCCATCACTGGGAGTGCAGGGATCACTCTTAGCACTCGGACGATGCACCTCAATCCTGGGCTGCAACCCCCATCACTGGGAGTGCAGGGATCACTCTTAGCAGTCGGACGATGCACCCCAATCCTGGGCTGCAGCCCCCATCACTGCTAGTGCAGGGATCACTCTTAGCACTCGGACGATGCACCTCAATCCTGGGGTGCAGCCCTCATCACTAGGAGTGCAGGGATCACCCTTAGCACTCGGACGATGCACCCCAATCCTGGGCTGCAACCCCCATTACTGGGAGTGCAGGGATCACTCTTAGCACTCGGACGATGCACCCCAATCCTGGGCTGCAACCCCCATCACTGGGAGTGCAAGGATCACTCTTAGCAGTCGGACGATGCACCCCAATCCTGGGCTGCAACCCCCTACACTGTTAGTGCAGGGATCACTCTTAGCACTCGGACGATGCACCTCAATCCTGGGCTGCAACCCCCATCACTAGGAGTGCAAGGATCACTCTTAGCACTCGGCTGAAGCACCTCAATCCTGGGCTGCAACCCCCATCACTGGGAGTGCAAGGATCACTCTTAGCACTCGGACGATGCACCTCAATCCTGGGCTGCAACCCCCTACACTGTTAGTGCAGGGATCACTCTTAGCATTCGGACGATGCACCTCAATCCTGGGTTGCAACCCCCATCACTGGGAGTGCAAGGATCACTCTTAGCACTCGGCTGAAGCACCCCAATCCTGGGCTGCAACCCCCATCACTGGGAGTGCAGGGATCACTCTTAGCACTCGGCTGAAGCACCTCAATCCTGGGCTGCAACCCCCATCACTGGGAGTGCAGGGATCACTCTTAGCACTCGGACGATGCACCCCAATCCTGGGCTGCAACCCCCATCACTGGGAGTGCAGGGATCACTCTTAGCACTCGGACGATGCACCTCAATCCTGGGCTGCAACCCCCATTACTGGGAGTGCAGGGATAACTCTTAGCACTCGGACGATGCATCTAAATCCTGGGCTGCAACCCCCATCACTGGGAGTGCAAGGATCACTCTTAGCAGTCGGACGATGCACCACAATCCTGGGCTGCAACCCCCTACACTGTTAGTGCAGGGATCACTCTTAGCACTCGGACGATGCACCTCAATCCTGGGCTGCAACCCCCATCACTGGGAGTGCAAGGATCACTCTTAGCACTCGGCTGAAGCACCTCAATCCTGGGCTGCAACCCCCATCACTGGGAGTGCAAGGATCACTCTTAGCACTCGGACGATGCACCCCAATCCTGGGCTGCAACCCCCTACACTGTTAGTGCAGGGATCACTCTTAGCACTCGGACGATGCACCTCAATCCTGGGTTGCAACCCCCATCACTGGGAGTGCAAGGATCACTCTTAGCACTCGGCTGAAGCACCTCAATCCTGGGCTGCAACCCCCATCACTGGGAGTGCAAGGATCACTCTTAGCACTCGGCTGAAGCACCTCAATCCTGGGCTGCAACCCCCATCTCTGGGAGTGCAAGGATCACTCTTAGCACTCGGCTGAAGCACCTCAATCCTGGGCTGCAACCCCCTACACTGTTAGTGCAAGGATCACTCTTAGCACTCGGCTGAAGCACCCCAATCCTGGGCTGCAACCCCCATCACTGGGAGTGCAAGGATCACTCTTAGCACTCGGACGATGCACCCCAATCCTGGGCTGCAACCCCCATCACTGGGAGTGCAGGGATCACTCTTAGCACTCGGACGATGCACCTCAATCCTGGGCTGCAACCCCCATCACTGGGAGTGCAAGGATCACTCTTAGCACTCGGCTGAAGCACCTCAATCCTGGGCTGCAACCCCCATCACTGGGAGTGCAAGGATCACTCTTAGCACTCGGCTGAAGCACCTCAATCCTGGGCTGCAACCCCCTACACTGTTAGTGCAAGGATCACTCTTAGCACTCGGCTGAAGCACCCCAATCCTGGACTGCAACCCCCATCACTGGGAGTGCAAGGATCACTCTTAGCACTCGGACGATGCACCCCAATCCTGGGCTGCAACCCCCATCACTGGGAGTGCAAGGATCACTCTTAGCACTCGGCTGAAGCACCCCAATCCTGGACTGCAACCCCCATCACTGGGAGTGCAAGGATCACTCTTAGCACTCGGACGATGCACCCCAATCCTGGGCTGCAACCCCCATCACTGAGAGTGCAAGGATCACTCTTAGCACTCGGACGATGCACCCCAATCCTGAGCTGCAACCCCCATCACTGGGAATGCAAGGATCACTCTTAGCAGTCGGACGATGCACCCCAATCCTGGGCTGCAACCCCCTACACTGTTAGTGCAGGGATCACTCTTAGCACTCGGACGATGCACCTCAATCCTGGGCTGCAACCCCCATCACTGGGAGTGCAGGGATCACTCTTAGCACTCGGCTGAAGCACCTCAATCCTGGGCTGCAACCCCCTTCACTGCTAGTGCAGGGATCACTCTTAGCACTCGGCTGAAGCACCTCAATCCTGGGCTGCAACCCCCATCACTGGGAGTGCAGGGATCACTCTTAGCACTCGGACGATGCACCCCAATCCTGGGCTTCAACCCCCATCACTGGGAGTGCAAGGATCACTCTTAGCACTCGGCTGAAGCACCTCAATCCTGGGCTGCAACCCCCATCACTGGGAGTGCAAGGATCACTCTTAGCACTCGGCTGAAGCACCTCAATCCTGGGCTGCAACCCCCATCACTGGGAGTGCAGGGATCACTCTTAGCACTCGGACGATGCACCCCAATCCTGGGCTGCAACCCCCATCACTGGGAGTGCAGGGATCACTCTTAGCACTCGGACGATGCACCTCAATCCTGGGCTGCAACCCCCTTCACTGCTAGTGCAGGGATCACTCTTAGCACTCGGCTGAAGCACCTCAATCCTGGGCTGCAACCCCCATCACTGGGAGTGCAGGGATCACTCTTAGCACTCGGACGATGCACCTTAATCCTGGGCTGCAACCCCCATCACTGGGAGTGCAGGGATCACTCTTAGCACTCGGACGATGCACCTCAATCCTGGGCTGCAACCCCCATCACTGGGAGTGCAGGGATCACTCTTAGCACTCGGACGATGCACCTCAATCCTGGGCTGCAACCCCCATCACTGGGAGTGCAAGGATCACTCTTAGCACTCGGACGATGCACCTCAATCCTGGGCTGCAACCCCCATCACTGGGAGTGCAAGGATCACTCTTAGCACTCGGCTGAAGCACCTCAATCCTGGCCTGCAACCCCCATCACTGGGAGTGCAGGGATCACTCTTAGCACTCGGACGATGCACCCCAATCCTGGGCTGCAACCCCCATCACTGGGAGTGCAAGGATCACTCTTAGCACTCGGACGATGCTCCCCAATCCTGGGCTGCAACCCCCATCACTGGGAGTGCAGGGATCACTCTTAGCACTCGGCTGAAGCACCTCAATCCTGGGCTGCAACCCCCATCACTGGGAGTGCAAGGATCACTCTTAGCACTCGGACGATGCACCCCAATCCTGGGCTGCAACCCCCATCACTGTGAGTGCAGGGATCACTCTTAGCACTCGGCTGAAGCACCTCAATCCTGGGCTGCAACCCCCATCACTGGGAGTGCAAGGATCACTCTTAGCACTCGGCTGAAGCACCCCAATCCTAGGCTGCAACCCCCATCACTGGGAGTGCAAGGATCACTCTTAGCACTCGGACGATGCACCTCAATCCTGGGCTGCAACCCCCATCACTGGGAGTGCAAGGATCACTCTTAGCACTCGGACGATGCACCCCAATCCTGGGCTGCAACCCCCATCACTGGGAGTGCAAGGATCACTCTTAGCACTCGGACGATGCACCCCAATCCTGGGCTGCAACCCCCATCACTGGGAGTGCAGGGATCACTCTTAGCACTCGGCTGAAGCACCTCAATCCTGGGCTGCAACCCCCATCACTGGGAGTGCAGGGATCACTCTTAGCACTCGGACGATGCACCCCAATCCTGGGTTGCAACCCCCATCACTGGGAGTGCAAGGATCACTCTTAGCACTCGGACGATGCACCTCAATCCTGGGCTGCAACCCCCATCACTGGGAGTGCAAGGATCACTCTTAGCACTCGGCTGAAGCACCTCAATCCTGGGCTGCAACCCCCATCACTGGGAGTGCAGGGATCACTCTTAGCACTCGGACGATGCACCTCAATCCTGGGCTGCAACCCCCATCACTGGGAGTGCAAGGATCACTCTTAGCACTCGGCTGAAGCACCTCAATCCTGGGCTGCAACCCCCATCACTGGGAGTGCAGGGATCACTCTTAGCACTCGGACGATGCACCCCAATCCTGGGCTGCAACCCCCTACACTGTTAGTGCAGGGATCACTCTTAGCACTCGGACGATGCACCTCAATCCTGGGCTGCAACCCCCATCACTGGGAGTGCAAGGATCACTCTTAGCACTCGGCTGAAGCACCTCAATCCTGGGCTGCAACCCCCATCACTGGGAGTGCAGGGATCACTCTTAGCACTCGGACGATGCACCTCAATCCTGGGCTGCAACCCCCATCACTGGGAGTGCAAGGATCACTCTTAGCACTCGGCTGAAGCACCTCAATCCTGGGCTGCAACCCCCATCACTGGGAGTGCAGGGATCACTCTTAGCACTCGGACGATGCACCTCAATCCTGGGCTGCAACCCCCATCACTGGGAGTGCAGGGATCACTCTTAGCAGTCGGACGATGCACCCCAATCCTGGGCTGCAACCCCCTACACTGTTAGTGCAAGGATCACTCTTAGCACTCGGACGATGCACCTCAATCCTGGGGTGCAGCCCCCATCACTGCTAGTGCAGGGATCACTCTTAGCACTCGGCTGAAGCACCCCAATCCTGGGCTGCAACCCCCATCACTGGGAGTGCAGGGATCACTCTTAGCACTCGGACGATGCACCCTAATCCTGGGCTGCAACCCCCATTACTGGGAGTGCAGGGATAACTCTTAGCACTCGGACGATGCATCTCAATCCTGGGCTGCAACCCCCATCACTGGGAGTGCAAGGATCACTCTTAGCAGTCGGACGATGCACCCCAATCCTGGGCTGCAACCCCCTACACTGTTAGTGCAGGGATCACTCTTAGCACTCGGACGATGCACCTCAATCCTGGGCTGCAACCCCCATCACTGGGAGTGCAAGGATCACTCTTAGCACTCGGCTGAAGCACCTCAATCCTGGGCTGCAACCCCCATCACTGGGAGTGCAAGGATCACTCTTAGCACTCGGACGATGCACCCCAATCCTGGGCTGCAACCCCCTACACTGTTAGTGCAGGGATCACTCTTAGCACTCGGACGATGCACCTCAATCCTGGGTTGCAACCCCCATCACTGGGAGTGCAAGGATCACTCTTAGCACTCGGCTGAAGCACCTCAATCCTGGGCTGCAACCCCCATCACTGGGAGTGCAAGGATCACTCTTAGCAGTCGGCTGCAGCATCCCAATCCTGGGCTGCAACCCCCATCACTGGGAGTGCAGGGATCACTCTTAGCACTCGGACGATGCACCCCAATCCTGGGCTGCAACCCCCATCACTGAGAGTGCAAGGATCACTCTTAGCACTCGGACGATGCACCTCAATCCTGGGCTGCAACCCCCATCACTGGGAGTGCAGGGATCACTCTTAGCACTCGGACGATGCACCTCAATCCTGGGCTGCAACCCCCATCACTGGGAGTGCAGGGATCACTCTTAGCACTCGGACGATGCACCCCAATCCTGGGCTGCAACCCCCATCACTGGGAGTGCAAGGATCACTCTTAGCACTCGGCTGAAGCACCCCAATCCTGGGCTGCAACCCCCATCACTGTTAGTGCAGGGATCACTCTTAGCACTCGGCTGAAGCACCTCAATCCTGGGCTGCAACCCCCATCACTGGGAGTGCAGGGATCACTCTTAGCACTCGGACGATGCACCTCAATCCTGGGCTGCAACCCCCATTACTGGGAGTGCAGGGATAACTCTTAGCACTCGGACGATGCATCTCAATCCTGGGCTGCAACCCCCATCACTGGGAGTGCAAGGATCACTCTTAGCAGTCGGACGATGCACCCCAATCCTGGGCTGCAACCCCCTACACTGTTAGTGCAGGGATCACTCTTAGCACTCGGACGATGCACCTCAATCCTGGGCTGCAACCCCCATCACTGTTAGTGCAGGGATCACTCTTAGCACTCGGACGATGCACCTCAATCCTGGGCTGCAACCCCCATCACTGGGAGTGCAAGGATCACTCTTAGCACTCGGCTGAAGCACCTCAATCCTGGGCTGCAACCCCCATCACTGGGAGTGCAAGGATCACTCTTAGCAGTCGGACGATGCACCCCAATCCTGGGCTGCAACCCCCTACACTGTTAGTGCAGGGATCACTCTTAGCACTCGGACGATGCACCTCAATCCTGGGTTGCAACCCCCATCACTGGGAGTGCAAGGATCACTCTTAGCACTCGGCTGAAGCACCTCAATCCTGGGCTGCAACCCCCATCACTGGGAGTGCAAGGATCACTCTTAGCAGTCGGCTGAAGCACCCCAATCCTGGGCTGCAACCCCCATCACTGGGAGTGCAGGGATCACTCTTAGCACTCGGCTGAAGCACCTCAATCCTGGGCTGCAACCCCCATCACTGGGAGTGCAAGGATCACTCTTAGCACTCGGACGATGCACCCCAATCCTGGGCTGCAACCCCCATCACTGGGAGTGCAGGGATCACTCTTAGCACTCGGACGATGCACCCCAATCCTGGGCTGCAACCCCCATCACTGGGAGTGCAGGGATCACTCTTAGCACTCGGCTGAAGCACCTCAATCCTGGGCTGCAACCCCCTACACTGTTAGTGCAAGGATCACTCTTAGCACTCGGCTGAAGCACCCCAATCCTGGACTGCAACCCCCATCACTGGGAGTGCAAGGATCACTCTTAGCACTCGGACGATGCACCCCAATCCTGGGCTGCAACCCCCATCACTGGGAGTGCAGGGATCACTCTTAGCACTCGGACGATGCACCTCAATCCTGGGCTGCAACCCCCATCACTGGGAGTGCAAGGATCACTCTTAGCACTCGGCTGAAGCACCTCAATCCTGGGCTGCAACCCCCTACACTGTTAGTGCAAGGATCACTCTTAGCACTCGGCTGAAGCACCCCAATCCTGGACTGCAACCCCCATCACTGGGAGTGCAAGGATCACTCTTAGCACTCGGACGATGCACCCCAATCCTGGGCTGCAACCCCCATCACTGGGAGTGCAAGGATCACTCTTAGCACTCGGCTGAAGCACCCCAATCCTGGGCTGCAACCCCCATCACTGGGAGTGCAAGGATCACTCTTAGCACTCGGACGATGCACCCCAATCCTGGGCTGCAACCCCCATCACTGGGAGTGCAAGGATCACTCTTAGCAGTCGGACGATGCACCCCAATCCTGGGCTGCAACCCCCTACACTGTTAGTGCAGGGATCACTCTTAGCACTCGGACGATGCACCTCAATCCTGGGCTGCAACCCCCATCACTGGGAGTGCAGGGATCACTCTTAGCACTCGGCTGAAGCACCTCAATCCTGGGCTGCAACCCCCTTCACTGCTAGTGCAGGGATCACTCTTAGCACTCGGCTGAAGCACCTCAATCCTGGGCTGCAACCCCCATCACTGGGAGTGCAGGGATCACTCTTAGCACTCGGACGATGCACCCCAATCCTGGGCTGCAACCCCCATCACTGGGAGTGCAAGGATCACTCTTAGCACTCGGCTGAAGCACCTCAATCCTGGGCTGCTACCCCCATCACTGGGAGTGCAGGGATCACTCTTAGCACTCGGCTGAAGCACCTCAATCCTGGGCTGCAACCCCCATCACTGGGAGTGCAAGGATCACTCTTAGCACTCGGACGATGCACCTCAATCCTGGGCTGCAACCCCCATCACTGGGAGTGCAAGGATCACTCTTAGCACTCGGCTGAAGCACCTCAATCCTGGGCTGCAACCCCCATCACTGGGAGTGCAGGGATCACTCTTAGCACTCGGACGATGCACCTCAATCCTGGGCTGCAACCCCCATCACTGGGAGTGCAGGGATCACTCTTAGCACTCGGCTGAAGCACCCCAATCCTGGGCTGCAACCCCCTTCACTGCTAGTGCAGGGATCACTCTTAGCACTCGGACGATGCACCTCAATCCTGGGCTGCAACCCCCATCACTGGGAGTGCAGGGATCACTCTTAGCACTCGGCTGAAGCACCCCAATCCTGGGCTGCAACCCCCATCACTGGGAGTGCAAGGATCACTCTTAGCACTCGGCTGAAGCACCTCAATCCTGGGCTGCAACCCCCATCACTGGGAGTGCAGGGATCACTCTTAGCACTCGGACGATGCACCCCAATCCTGGGCTGCAACCCCCATCACTGGGAGTGCAAGGATCACTCTTAGCACTTGGACGATGCTCCCCAATCCTGGGCTGCAACCCCCATCACTGGGAGTGCAAGGATCACTCTTAGCACTCGGCTGAAGCACCTCAATCCTGGGCTGCAACCCCCATCACTGGGAGTGCAAGGATCACTCTTAGCACTCGGCTGAAGCACCTCAATCCTGGGCTGCAACCCCCTACACTGTTAGTGCAAGGATCACTCTTAGCACTCGGCTGAAGCACCCCAATCCTGGACTGCAACCCCCATCACTGGGAGTGCAAGGATCACTCTTAGCACTCGGCTGAAGCACCTCAATCCTGGGCTGCAACCCCCATCACTGGGAGTGCAGGGATCACTCTTAGCACTCGGACGATGCACCCCAATCCTGGGTTGCAACCCCCATCACTGGGAGTGCAGGGATCACTCTTAGCACTCGGACGATGCACCTCAATCCTGGGCTGCAACCCCCATCACTGGGAGTGCAAGGATCACTCTTAGCACTCGGCTGAAGCACCTCAATCCTGGGCTGCAACCCCCATCACTGGGAGTGCAGGGATCACTCTTAGCACTCGGACGATGCACCTCAATCCTGGGCTGCAACCCCCATCACTGGGAGTGCAAGGATCACTCTAAGCACTCGGCTGAAGCACCTCAATCCTGGGCTGCAACCCCCATCACTGGGACTGCAGGGATCACTCTTAGCACTCGGCAGCAGCACCTCAATCCTGGGCTGCAACCCCCATCACTGGGAGTGCAGGGATCACTCTTAGCACTCGGACGATGCACCCCAATCCTGGGCTGCAACCCCCTACACTGTTAGTGCAGGGATCACTCTTAGCACTCGGACGATGCACCTCAATCCTGGGCTGCAACCCCCATCACTGGGAGTGCAAGGATCACTCTTAGCACTCGGCTGAAGCACCTCAATCCTGGGCTGCAACTCCCATCACTGGGAGTGCAGGGATCACTCTTAGCACTCGGACGATGCACCTCAATCCTGGGCTGCAACCCCCATCACTGGGAGTGCAAGGATCACTCTTAGCACTCGGCTGAAGCACCTCAATCCTGGGCTGCAGCCCCCATCACTGGGAGTGCAGGGATCACTCCTGGGCTGCAACCCCCATCACTGGGAGTGCAAGGATCACTCTTAGCACTCGGCTGAAGCACCTCAATCCTGGGCTGCAACCCCCATCACTGGGAGTGCAGGGATCACTCTTAGCACTCGGACGATGCACCTCAATCCTGGGCTGCAACCCCCATCACTGGGAGTGCAGGGATCACTCTTAGCAGTCGGACGATGCACCCCAATCCTGGGCTGCAACCCCCTACACTGTTAGTGCAAGGATCACTCTTAGCACTCGGACGATGCACCTCAATCCTGGGGTGCAGCCCCCATCACTGCTAGTGCAGGGATCACTCTTAGCACTCGGCTGAAGCACCCCAATCCTGGGCTGCAACCCCCATCACTGGGAGTGCAAGGATCACTCTTAGCACTCGGACGATGCACCCCAATCCTGGGCTGCAACCCCCATTACTGGGAGTGCAGGGATAACTCTTAGCACTCGGACGATGCATCTCAATCCTGGGCTGCAACCCCCATCACTGGGAGTGCAAGAATCACTCTTAGCAGTCGGACGATGCACCCCAATCCTGGGCTGCAACCCCCTACACTGTTAGTGCAGGGATCACTCTTAGCACTCGGACGATGCACCTCAATCCTGGGCTGCAACCCCCATCACTGGGAGTGCAAGGATCACTCTTAGCACTCGGCTGAAGCACCTCAATCCTGGGCTGCAACCCCCATCACTGGGAGTGCAAGGATCACTCTTAGCACTCGGACGATGCACCCCAATCCTGGGCTGCAACCCCCTACACTGTTAGTGCAGGGATCACTCTTAGCACTCGGACGATGCACCTCAATCCTGGGTTGCAACCCCCATCACTGGGAGTGCAAGGATCACTCTTAGCACTCTGCTGAAGCATCCCAATCCTGGGCTGCAACCCCCATCACTGGGAGTGCAGGGATCACTCTTAGCACTCGGCTGAAGCACCTCAATCCTGGGCTGCAACCCCCATCACTGGGAGTGCAAGGATCACTCTTAGCACTCGGACGATGCACCCCAATCCTGGGCTGCAACCCCCATCACTGGGAGTGCAGGGATCACTCTTAGCACTCGGACGATGCACCCCAATCCTGGGCTGCAACCCCCATCACTGGGAGTGCAGGGATCACTCTTAGCACTCGGATGATGCACCTCAATCCTGGGCTGCAACCCCCATTACTGGGAGTGCAGGGATAACTCTTAGCACTCGGACGATGCATCTCAATCCTGGGCTGCAACCCCCATCACTGGGAGTGCAAGGATCACTCTTAGCAGTCGGACGATGCACCCCAATCCTGGGCTGCAACCCCCTACACTGTTAGTGCAGGGATCACTCTTAGCACTCGGACGATGCACCTCAATCCTGGGCTGCAACCCCCATCACTGGGAGTGCAAGGATCACTCTTAGCACTCGGCTGAAGCACCTCAATCCTGGGCTGCAACCCCCATCACTGGGAGTGCAAGGATCACTCTTAGCACTCGGACGATGCACCCCAATCCTGGGCTGCAACCCCCTACACTGTTAGTGCAGGGATCACTCTTAGCACTCGGCTGAAGCACCTCAATCCTGGGCTGCAACCCCCATCACTGGGAGTGCAGGGATCACTCTTAGCACTTGGCTGAAGCACCTCAATCCTGGGCTGCAACCCCCATCACTGGGAGTGCAAGGATCACTCTTAGCACTCGGACGATGCACCCCAATCCTGGGCTGCAACCCCCATCACTGGGAGTGCAGGGATCACTCTTAGCACTCGGACGATGCACCCCAATCCTGGGCTGCAACCCCCATCACTGGGAGTGCAGGGATCACTCTTAGCACTCGGCTGAAGCACCTCAATCCTGGGCTGCAACCCCCTACACTGTTAGTGCAAGGATCACTCTTAGCACTCGGCTGAAGCACCTCAATCCTGGGCTGCAACCCCCATCACTGGGAGTGCAAGGATCACTCTTAGCACTCGGCTGAAGCACCTCAATCCTGGGCTGCAACCCCCTACACTGTTAGTGCAAGGATCACTCTTAGCACTCGGCTGAAGCACCCCAATCCTGGACTGCAACCCCCATCACTGGGAGTGCAAGGATCACTCTTAGCACTCGGCTGAAGCACCTCAATCCTGGGCTGCAACCCCCTACACTGTTAGTGCAAGGATCACTCTTAGCACTCGGACGATGCACCCCAATCCTGGACTGCAACCCCCATCACTGGGAGTGCAAGGATCACTCTTAGCACTCGGACGATGCACCCCAATCCTGGGCTGCAACCCCCATCACTGGGAGTGCAAGGATCACTCTTAGCACTCGGACGATGCACCCCAATCCTGGGCTGCAACCCCCATCACTGGGAGTGCAAGGATCACTCTTAGCAGTCGGACGATGCACCCCAATCCTGGGCTGCAACCCCCTACACTGTTAGTGCAGGGATCACTCTTAGCACTCGGACGATGCACCTCAATCCTGGGCTGCAACCCCCATCACTGGGAGTGCAGGGATCACTCTTAGCACTCGGCTGAAGCACCTCAATCCTGGGCTGCAACCCCCATCACTGGGAGTGCAGGGATCACTCTTAGCACTCGGACGATGCACCCCAATCCTGGGCTGCAACCCCCATCACTGGGAGTGCAAGGATCACTCTTAGCACTCGGACGATGCACCCCAATCCTGGGCTGCAACCCCCATCACTGGGAGTGCAAGGATCACTCTTAGCACTCGGACGATGCACCCCAATCCTGGGCTGCAACCCCCATCACTGGGAGTGCAGGGATCACTCTTAGCACTCGGACGATGCACCTCAATCCTGGGCTGCAACCCCCATCACTGGGAGTGCAGGGATCACTCTTAGCACTCGGCTGAAGCACCTCAATCCTGGGCTGCAACCCCCTTCACTGCTAGTGCAGGGATCACTCTTAGCACTCGGCTGAAGCACCTCAATCCTGGGCTGCAACCCCCATCACTGGGAGTGCAGGGATCACTCTTAGCACTCGGACGATGCACCCCAATCCTGGGCTGCAACCCCCAATACTGGGAGTGCAAGGATCACTCTTAGCACTCGGCTGAAGCACCTCAATCCTGGGCTGCAACCCCCATCACTGTTAGTGCAGGGATCACTCTTAGCACTCGGACGATGCACCTCAATCCTGGGCTGCAACCCCCATCACTGGGAGTGCAAGGATCACTCTTAGCACTCGGCTGAAGCACCTCAATCCTGGGCTGCAACCCCCATCACTGGGAGTGCAGGGATCACTCTTAGCACTCGGACGATGCACCTTAATCCTGGGCTGCAACCCCCATCACTGGGAGTGCAAGGATCACTCTTAGCACTCGGCTGAAGCACCTCAATCCTGGGCTGCAACCCCCATCACTGGGAGTGCAGGGATCACTCTTAGCACTCGGACGATGCACCTCAATCCTGGGCTGCAACCCCCATCACTGGGAGTGCAGGGATCACTCTTAGCACTCGGCTGAAGCACCCCAATCCTGGGCTGCAACCCCCTTCACTGCTAGTGTAGGGATCACTCTTAGCACTCGGACGATGCACCTCAATCCTGGGCTGCAACCCCCATCACTGGGAGTGCAGGGATCACTCTTAGCACTCGGCTGAAGCACCCCAATCCTGGGCTGCAACCCCCATCACTGGGAGTGCAAGGATCACTCTTAGCACTCGGCTGAAGCACCTCAATCCTGGGCTGCAACCCCCATCACTGGGAGTGCAGGGATCACTCTTAGCACTCGGACGATGCACCCCAATCCTGGGCTGCTACCCCCATCACTGGGAGTGCAAGGATCACTCTTAGCACTCGGCTGAAGCACCTCAATCCTGGGCTGCAACCCCCATCACTGGGAGTGCAAGGATCACTCTTAGCACTCGGACGATGCACCCCAATCCTGGGCTGCAACCCCCATCACTGGGAGTGCAAGGATCACTCTTAGCACTCGGACGATGCTCCCCAATCCTGGGCTGCAACCCCCATCACTGGGAGTGCAGGGATCACTCTTAGCACTCGGCTGAAGCACCTCAATCCAGGGCTGCAACCCCCATCACTGGGAGTGCAGGGATCACTCTTAGCACTCGGACGATGCACCCCAATCCTGGGTTGCAACCCCCATCACTGGGAGTGCAAGGATCACTCTTAGCACTCGGACGATGCACCTCAATCCTGGGCTGCAACCCCCATCACTGGGAGTGCAAGGATCACTCTTAGCACTCGGCTGAAGCACCTCAATCCTGGGCTGCAACCCCCATCACTGGGAGTGCAGGGATCACTCTTAGCACTCGGACGATGCACCTCAATCCTGGGCTGCAACCCCCATCACTGGGAGTGCAAGGATCACTCTAAGCACTCGGCTGAAGCACCTCAATCCTGGGCTGCAACCCCCATCACTGGGACTGCAGGGATCACTCTTAGCACTCGGCTGAAGCACCTCAATCCTGGGCTGCAACCCCCATCACTGGGAGTGCAGGGATCACTCTTAGCACTCGGACGATGCACCCCAATCCTGGGCTGCAACCCCCTACACTGTTAGTGCAGGGATCACTCTTAGCACTCGGACGATGCACCTCAATCCTGGGCTGCAACCCCCATCACTGGGAGTGCAGGGATCACTCTTAGCACTCGGACGATGCACCCCAATCCCGGGCTGCAACCCCCATCACTGGGAGTGCAAGGATCACTCTTAGCACTCGGCTGAAGCACCTCAATCCTGGGCTGCAACCCCCATCACTGGGAGTGCAGGGATCACTCTTAGCACTCGGACGATGCACCTCAATCCTGGGCTGCAACCCCCATCACTGGGAGTGCAAGGATCACTCTTAGGACTCGGCTGAAGCACCTCAATCCTGGGCTGCAACCCCCATCACTGGGAGTGCAGGGATCACTCCTGGGCTGCAACCCCCATCACTGGGAGTGCAGGGATCACTCTTAGCACTCGGACGATGCACCTCAATCCTGGGCTGCAACCCCCATCACTGGGAGTGCAGGGATCACTCTTAGCAGTCGGACGATGCACCCCAATCCTGGGCTGCAACCCCCTACACTGTTAGTGCAAGGATCACTCTTAGCACTCGGACGATGCACCTCAATCCTGGGGTGCAGCCCCCATCACTGCTAGTGCAGGGATCACTCTTAGCTCTCGGCTGAAGCACCCCAATCCTGGGCTGCAACCCCCATCACTGGGAGTGCAGGGATCACTCTTAGCACTCGGACGATGCACCCCAATCCTGGGCTCTAACCCCCATTACTGGGAGTGCAGGGATAACTCTTAGCACTCGGACGATGCATCTCAATCCTGGGCTGCAACCCCCATCACTGGGAGTGCAAGGATCACTCTTAGCAGTCGGACGATGCACCCCAATCCTGGGCTGCAACCCCCTACACTGTTAGTGCAGGGATCACTCTTAGCACTCGGACGATGCACCTCAATCCTGGGCTGCAACCCCCATCACTGGGAGTGCAAGGATCACTCTTAGCACTCGGCTGAAGCACCTCAATCCTGGGCTGCAACCCCCATCACTGGGAGTGCAAGGATCACTCTTAGCACTCGGACGATGCACCCCAATCCTGGGCTGCAACCCCCTACACTGTTAGTGCAGGGATCACTCTTAGCACTCGGACGATGCACCTCAATCCTGGGTTGCAACCCCCATCACTGGGAGTGCAAGGATCACTCTTAGCACTCGGCTGAAGCACCTCAATCCTGGGCTGCAACCCCCATCACTGGGAGTGCAAGGATCACTCTTAGCAGTCGGCTGCAGCATCCCAATCCTGGGCTGCAACCCCCATCACTGGGAGTGCAAGGATCACTCTTAGCACTCGGACGATGCACCTCAATCCTGGGCTGCAACCCCCATCACTGGGAGTGCAGGGATCACTCTTAGCACTCGGCTGAAGCACCTCAATCCTGGGCTGCAACCCCCATCACTGGGAGTGCAAGGATCACTCTTAGCACTCGGACGATGCACCCCAATCCTGGGCTGCAACCCCCATCACTGGGAGTGCAGGGATCACTCTTAGCACTCGGACGATGCACCCCAATCCTGGGCTGCAACCCCCATCACTGGGAGTGCAGGGATCACTCTTAGCACTCGGACGATGCACCTCAATCCTGGGCTGCAACCCCCATTACTGGGAGTGCAGGGATAACTCTTAGCACTCGGACGATGCATCTCAATCCTGGGCTGCAACCCCCATCACTGGGAGTGCAAGGATCACTCTTAGCACTCGGCTGAAGCACCTCAATCCTGGGCTGCAACCCCCATCACTGGGAGTGCAAGGATCACTCTTAGCACTCGGCTGAAGCACCTCAATCCTGGGCTGCAACCCCCTACACTGTTAGTGCAAGGATCACTCTTAGCACTCGGCTGAAGCACCCCAATCCTGGACTGCAACCCCCATCACTGGGAGTGCAAGGATCACTCTTAGCACTCGGACGATGCACCCCAATCCTGGGCTGCAACCCCCATCACTGGGAGTGCAAGGATCACTCTTAGCACTCGGCTGAAGCACCCCAATCCTGGGCTGCAACCCCCATCACTGGGAGTGCAAGGATCACTCTTAGCACTCGGACGATGCACCCCAATCCTGGGCTGCAACCCCCATCACTGGGAGTGCAAGGATCACTCTTAGCACTCGGCTGAAGCACCTCAATCCTGGGCTGCAACCCCCATCACTGGGAGTGCAAGGATCACTCTTAGCAGTCGGACGATGCACCCCAATCCTGGGCTGCAACCCCCTACACTGTTAGTGCAGGGATCACTCTTAGCACTCGGACGATGCACCTCAATCCTGGGCTGCAACCCCCATCACTGGGAGTGCAGGGATCACTCTTAGCACTCGGCTGAAGCACCTCAATCCTGGGCTGCAACCCCCTTCACTGCTAGTGCAGGGATCACTCTTAGCACTCGGCTGAAGCACCTCAATCCTGGGCTGCAACCCCCATCACTGGGAGTGCAGGGATCACTCTTAGCACTCGGACGATGCACCCCAATCCTGGGCTGCAACCCCCATCACTGGGAGTGCAAGGATCACTCTTAGCACTCGGCTGAAGCACCTCAATCCTGGGCTGCAACCCCCATCACTGTTAGTGCAGGGATCACTCTTAGCACTCGGACGATGCACCTCAATCCTGGGCTGCAACCCCCATCACTGGGAGTGCAAGGATCACTCTTAGCACTCGGCTGAAGCACCTCAATCCTGGGCTGCAACCCCCATCACTGGGAGTGCAGGGATCACTCTTAGCACTCGGACGATGCACCTTAATCCTGGGCTGCAACCCCCATCACTGGGAGTGCAAGGATCACTCTTAGCACTCGGCTGAAGCACCTCAATCCTGGGCTGCAACCCCCATCACTGGGAGTGCAGGGATCACTCTTAGCACTCGGACGATGCACCTCAATCCTGGGCTGCAACCCCCATCACTGGGAGTGCAGGGATCACTCTTAGCACTCGGCTGAAGCACCCCAATCCTGGGCTGCAACCCCCTTCACTGCTAGTGCAGGGATCACTCTTAGCACTCGGACGATGCACCTCAATCCTGGGCTGCATCCCCCATCACTGGGAGTGCAGGGATCACTCTTAGCACTCGGCTGAAGCACCCCAATCCTGGGCTGCAACCCCCATCACTGGGAGTGCAGGGATCACTCTTAGCACTCGGCTGAAGCACCTCAATCCTGGGCTGCAACCCCCATCACTGGGAGTGCAGGGATCACTCTTAGCACTCGGACGATGCACCCCAATCCTGGGCTGCAACCCCCATCACTGGGAGTGCAAGGATCACTCTTAGCACTCGGACGATGCTCCCCAATCCTGGGCTGCAACCCCCATCACTGGGAGTGCAGGGATCACTCTTAGCACTCGGCTGAAGCACCTCAATCCTGGGCTGCAACCCCCATCACTGGGACTGCAGGGATCACTCTTAGCACTCGGCTGAAGCACCTCAATCCTGGGCTGCAACCCCCATCACTGGGAGTGCAAGGATCACTCTTAGCACTCGGACGATGCACCTCAATCCTGGGCTGCAACCCCCATCACTGGGAGTGCAGGGATCACTCTTAGCACTCGGACGATGCACCCCAATCCTGGGCTGCAACCCCCATCACTGGGAGTGCAAGGATCACTCTTAGCACTCGGCTGAAGCACCTCAATCCTGGGCTGCAACCCCCATCACTGTTAGTGCAGGGATCACTCTTAGCACTCGGCTGAAGCACCTCAATCCTGGACTGCAACCCCCATCACTGGGAGTGCAGGGATCACTCTTAGCACTCGGACGATGCACCCCAATCCTGGGCTGCAACCCCCTACACTGTTAGTGCAGGGATCACTCTTAGCACTCGGACGATGCACCTCAATCCTGGGCTGCAACCCCCATCACTGGGAGTGCAAGGATCACTCTTAGCACTCGGCTGAAGCACCTCAATCCTGGGCTGCAACCCCCATCACTGGGAGTGCAGGGATCACTCTTAGCACTCGGACGATGCACCCCAATCCTGGGCTGCAACCCCCATCACTGGGAGTGCAAGGATCACTCTTAGCACTCGGCTGAAGCACCTCAATCCTGGGCTGCAACCCCCATCACTGGGAGTGCAGGGATCACTCTTAGCACTCGGACGATGCACCTCAATCCTGGGCTGCAACCCCCATCACTGGGAGTGCAAGGATCACTCTTAGCACTCGGCTGAAGCACCTCAATCCTGGGCTGCAACCCCCATCACTGGGAGTGCAGGGATCACTCCTGGGATGCAACCCCCATCACTGGGAGTGCAAGGATCACTCTTAGCACTCGGCTGAAGCACCTCAATCCTGGGCTGCAACCCCCATCACTGGGAGTGCAGGGATCACTCTTAGCACTCGGACGATGCACCTCAATCCTGGGCTGCAACCCCCATCACTGGGAGTGCAGGGATCACTCTTAGCAGTCGGACGATGCACCCCAATCCTGGGCTGCAACCCCCTACACTGTTAGTGCAAGGATCACTCTTAGCACTCGGACGATGCACCTCAATCCTGGGGTGCAGCCCCCATCACTGCTAGTGCAGGGATCACTCTTAGCACTCGGCTGAAGCACCCCAATCCTGGGCTGCAACCCCCATCACTGGGAGTGCAGGGATCACTCTTAGCACTCGGACGATGCACCCCAATCCTGGGCTGCAACCCCCATTACTGGGAGTGCAGGGATAACTCTTAGCACTCGGACGATGCATCTCAATCCTGGGCTGCAACCCCCATCACTGGGAGTGCAAGGATCACTCTTAGCAGTCGGACGATGCACCCCAATCCTGGGCTGCAACCCCCTACACTGTTAGTGCAGGGATCACTCTTAGCACTCGGACGATGCACCTCAATCCTGGGCTGCAACCCCCATCACTGGGAGTGCAAGGATCACTCTTAGCACTCGGACGATGCACCCCAATCCTGGGCTGCAACCCCCTACACTGTTAGTGCAGGGATCACTCTTAGCACTCGGACGATGCACCTCAATCCTGGGTTGCAACCCCCATCACTGGGAGTGCAAGGATCACTCTTAGCACTCGGCTGAAGCACCTCAAACCTGGGCTGCAACCCCCATCACTTGGAGTGCAAGGATCACTCTTAGCAGTCGGCTGCAGCATCCCAATCCTGGGCTGCAACCCCCATCACTGGGAGTGCAGGGATCACTCTTAGCACTCGGCTGAAGCACCTCAATCCTGGGCTGCAACCCCCATCACTGGGAGTGCAAGGATCACTCTTAGCACTCGGACGATGCACCCCAATCCTGGGCTGCAACCCCCATCACTGGGAGTGCAGGGATCACTCTTAGCACTCGGACGATGCACCCCAATCCTGGGCTGCAACCCCCATCACTGGGAGTGCAGGGATCACTCTTAGCACTCGGACGATGCACCTCAATCCTGGGCTGCAACCCCCATTACTGGGAGTGCAGGGATAACTCTTAGCACTCGGACGATGCACCTCAATCCTGGGCTGCAACCCCCATCACTGGGAGTGCAAGGATCACTCTTAGCAGTCGGCTGAAGCACCCCAATCCTGGGCCGCAACCCCCATCACTGGGAGTGCAGGGATCACTCTTAGCACTCGGCTGAAGCACCTCAATCCTGGGCTGCAACCCCCTTCACTGTTAGTGCAGGGATCACTCTTAGCACTCGGACGATGCACCCCAATCCTGGGCTGCAACCCCCTACACTGTTAGTGCAGGGATCACTCTTAGCACTCGGACGATGCACCTCAATCCTGGGCTGCAACCCCCATCACTGGGAGTGCAAGGATCACTCTTAGCACTCGGCTGAAGCACCCCAATCCTGGGCTGCAACCCCCATCACTGGGAGTGCAAGGATCACTCTTAGCACTCGGACGATGCACCCCAATCCTGGGCTGCAACCCCCTACACTGTTAGTGCAGGGATCACTCTTAGCACTCGGACGATGCACCTCAATCCTGGGTTGCAACCCCCATCACTGGGAGTGCAAGGATCACTCTTAGCACTCGGCTGAAGCACCTCAATCCTGGGCTGCAACCCCCATCACTGGGAGTGCAAGGATCACTCTTAGCAGTCGGCTGAAGCACCCCAATCCTGGGCCGCAACCCCCATCACTGGGAGTGCAGGGATCACTCTTAGCACTCGGCTGAAGCACCTCAATCCTGGGCTGCAACCCCCATCACTGGGAGTGCAGGGATCACTCTTAGCACTCGGACGATGCACCCCAATCCTGGGCTGCAACCCCCATCACTGGGAGTGCAGGGATCACTCTTAGCACTCGGACGATGCACCCCAATCCTGGGCTGCAACCCCCATCACTGGGAGTGCAGGGATCACTCTTAGCACTCGGACGATGCACCCCAATCCTGGGCTGCAACCCCCATCACTGGGAGTGCAAGGATCACTCTTAGCACTCGGCTGAAGCACCTCAATCCTGGGCTGCAACCCCCATCACTGGGAGTGCAAGGATCACTCTTAGCACTCGGCTGAAGCACCTCAATCCTGGGCTGCAACCCCCATCACTGGGACTGCAGGGATCACTCTTAGCACTCGGACGATGCACCTCAATCCTGGGCTGCAACCCCCATCACTGGGAGTGCAAGGATCACTCTTAGCACTCGGACGATGCACCCCAATCCTGGGCTGCAACCCCCATCACTGGGAGTGCAAGGATCACTCTTAGCACTCGGCTGAAGCACCCCAATCCTGGGCTGCAACCCCCATCACTGGGAGTGCAAGGATCACTCTTAGCACTCGGACGATGCACCCCAATCCTGGGCTGCAACCCCCATCACTGGGAGTGCAAGGATCACTCTTAGCAGTCGGACGATGCACCCCAATCCTGGGCTGCAACCCCCTACACTGTTAGTGCAGGGATCACTCTTAGCACTCGGACGATGCACCTCAATCCTGGGCTGCAACCCCCATCACTGGGAGTGCAGGGATCACTCTTAGCACTCGGCTGAAGCACCTCAATCCTGGGCTGCAACCCCCTTCACTGCTAGTGCAGGGATCACTCTTAGCACTCGGCTGAAGCACCTCAATCCTGGGCTGCAACCCCCATCACTGGGAGTGCAGGGATCACTCTTAGCACTCGGACGATGCACCCCAATCCTGGGCTGCAACCCCCATCACTGGGAGTGCAAGGATCACTCTTAGCACTCGGCTGAAGCACCTCAATCCTGGGCTGCAACCCCCATCACTGTTAGTGCAGGGATCACTCTTAGCACTCGGATGATGCACCTCAATCCTGGGCTGCAACCCCCATCACTGGGAGTGCAAGGATCACTCTTAGCACTCGGCTGAAGCACCTCAATCCTGGGCTGCAACCCCCATCACTGGGAGTGCAGGGATCACTCTTAGCACTCGGACGATGCACCTTAATCCTGGGCTGCAACCCACATCACTGGGAGTGCAAGGATCACTCTTAGCACTCGGCTGAAGCACCTCAATCCTGGGCTGCAACCCCCATCACTGGGAGTGCAGGGATCACTCTTAGCACTCGGACGATGCACCTCAATCCTGGGCTGCAACCCCCATCACTGGGAGTGCAGGGATCACTCTTAGCACTCGGCTGAAGCACCCCAATCCTGGGCTGCAACCCCCTTCACTGCTAGTGCAGGGATCACTCTTAGCACTCGGACGATGCACCTCAATCCTGGGCTGCAACCCCCATCACTGGGAGTGCAGGGATCACTCTTAGCACTCGGCTGAAGCACCCCAATCCTGGGCTGCAACCCCCATCACTGGGAGTGCAAGGATCACTCTTAGCACTCGGCTGAAGCACCTCAATCCTGGGCTGCAACCCCCATCACTGGGAGTGCAAGGATCACTCTTAGCACTCGGACGATGCACCCCAATCCTGGGCTGCAACCCCCATCACTGGGAGTGCAGGGATCACTCTTAGCACTCGGACGATGCACCTCAATCCTGGGTTGCAACCCCCATCACTAGGAGTGCAAGGATCACTCTTAGCACTCGGCTGAAGCACCTCAATCCTGGGCTGCAACCCCCATCACTGGGAGTGCAGGGATCACTCCTGGGCTGCAACCCCCATCACTGGGAGTGCAAGGATCACTCTTAGCACTCGGCTGAAGCACCTCAATCCTGGGCTGCAACCCCCTACACTGTTAGTGCAGGGATCACTCTTAGCAGTCGGACGATGCACCTCAATCCTGGGGTGCATCCCCCATCACTGGGAGTGCAAGGATCACTCTTAGCACTCGGCTGAAGCACCCCAATCCTGGGCTGCAACCCCCATCACTGGGAGCGCAAGGATCACTCTTAGCACTCGGACGATGCACCCCAATCCTGGGCTGCAACCCCCATCACTGGGAGTGCAAGGATCACTCTTAGCACTCTGCTGAAGCACCCCAAACCAGTGCTGCAACGCCCGTCACTGCTAGTGCAGGGATCACTCTTAGCACTCGGACGATGCACCTCAATCCTGGGCTGCAACCCCCATCACTGGGAGTGCAAGGATCACTCTTAGCACTCGGACGATGCACCTCAATCCTGGGCTGCAACTCCCATCACTGGGAGTGCAAGGATCCCTCTTAGCACTCGGCTGAAGCACCTCAATCCTGGGCTGCAACCCCCATCACTGTTAGTGCAGGGATCACTCTTAGCACTCGGACGATGCACCTCAATCCTGGGCTGCAACCCCCTACACTGTTAGTGCAGGGATCACTCTTAGCACTCGGACGATGCACCCCAATCCTGGGCTGCAACCCCCATCACTGGGAGTGCAGGGATCACTCTTAGCACTCGGACGATGCACCCCAATCCTGGGCTGCAACCCCCATCACTGGGAGTGCAGGGATCACTCTTAGCACTCGGACGATGCACCTCAATCCTGGGCTGCAACCCCCATCACTGGGAGTGCAAGGATCACTCTTAGCACTCGGACGATGCACCTCAATCCTGGGCTGCAACCCTCATCACTGGGAGTGCAGGGATCACTCTTAGCACTCGGACGATGCACCCCAATCCTGGGCTGCAACCCCCATCACTGAGAGTGCAAGGATCACTCTTAGCACTCGGCTGAAGCACCTCAATCCTGGGCTGCAACCCCCATCACTGTTAGTGCAGGGATCACTCTTAGCACTCGGCTGAAGCACCTCAATCCTGGGCTGCAACCCCCATCACTGGGAGTGCAGGGATCACTCTTAGCACTCGGACGATGCACCCCAATCCTGGGCTGCAACCCCCATCACTGGGAGTGCAAGGATCACTCTTAGCACTCGGACGATGCACCCCAATCCTGGGCTGCAACCCCCATCACTGGGAGTGCAAGGATCACTCTTAGCACTCGGCTGAAGCACCCCAATCCTGGGCTGCAACCCCCATCACTGGGAGTGCAGGGATCCCTCTTAGCACTCGGACGATGCACCTCAATCCTGGGCTGCAACCCCCATCACTGGGAGTGCAGGGATCACTCTTAGCAGTCGGCTGAAGCACCCCAATCCTGGGCTGCAACCCCCATCACTGGGAGTGCAAGGATCACTCTTAGCACTCGGACGATGCACCTCAATCCTGGGCTGCAACCCCCATCACTGGGAGTGCAAGGATCACTCTTAGCACTCGGCTGAAGCACCTCAATCCTGGACTGCAACCCCCATCACTGGGAGTGCAAGGATCACTCTTAGCACTCGGACGATGCACCCCAATCCTGGGCTGCAACCCCCATCACTGGGAGTGCAGGGATCACTCTTAGCACTCGGCTGAAGCACCCCAATCCTGGGCTGCAACCCCCATCACTGGGAGTGCAGGGATCACTCTTAGCACTCGGACGATGCACCTCAATCCTGGGCTGCAACCCCCATCACTGGGAGTGCAAGGATCACTCTTAGCACTCGGCTGAAGCACCTCAATCCTGGGCTGCAACCCCCATCACTGGGAGTGCAAGGATCACTCTTAGCACTCGGACGATGCACCTCAATCCTGGGCTGCAACCCCCATCACTGGGAGTGCAGGGATCACTCTTAGCACTCGGACGATGCACCTCAATCCTGGGCTGCAACCCCCATCACTGGGAGTGCAGGGATCACTCTTAGCACTCGGCTGAAGCACCCCAATCCTGGGCTGCATCCCCCATCACTGGGAGTGCAAGGATCACTCTTAGCACTCGGACGATGCACCCCAATCCTGGGCTGCAACCCCCATCACTGGGAGTGCAAGGATCACTCTTAGCAGTCGGACGATGCACCCCAATCCTGGGCTGCAACCCCCATCACTGGGAGTGCAGGGATCACTCTTAGCACTCGGACGATGCACCTCAATCCTGGGGTGCAGCCCCCATCACTGCTAGTGCAGGGATCACTCTTAGCACTCGGACGATGCACCTCAATCCTGGGCTGCAACCCCCATCACTGGGAGTGCAAGGATCACTCTTAGCACTCAGACGATGCACCCCAATCCTGGGCTGCAACCCCTTACACTGTTAGTGCAGGGATCACTCTTAGCACTCGGACGATGCACCTCAATCCTGGGCTGCAACCCCCATCACTGGGAGTGCAAGGATCACTCTTAGCACTCGGCTGAAGCACCTCAATCCTGGGCTGCAACCCCCATCACTGGGAGTGCAAGGATCACTCTTAGCACTCGGACGATGCACCTCAATCCTGGGCTGCAACCCCCATCACTGGGAGTGCAGGGATCACTCTTAGCACTCGGACGATGCACCTCAATCCTGGGCTGCAACCCCCATCACTGGGAGTGCAGGGATCACTCTTAGCACTCGGCTGAAGCACCTCAATCCTGGGCTGCAACCCCCATCACTGGGAGTGGAAGGATCACTCTTAGCACTCGGCTGAAGCACCTCAATCCTGGGCTGCATCCCCCATCACTGGGAGTGCAAGGATCACTCTTAGCACTCGGACAATGCACCCCAATCCTGGGCTGCAACCCCCATCACTGGGAGTGCAAGGATCACTCTTAGCAGTCGGACGATGCACCTCAATCCTGGGCTGCAACCCCCATCACTGGGAGTGCAGGGATCACTCTTAGCACTCGGACGATGCACCTCAATCCTGGGCTGCAACCCCCATCACTGGGAGTGCAAGGATCACTCTTAGCACTCGGCTGAAGCACCTCAATCCTGGGCTGCAACCCCATCACTGGGAGTGCAAGGATCACTCTTAGCACTCGGACGATGCACCCCAATCCTGGGCTGCAACCCCCATCACTGGGAGTGCAGGGATCACTCTTAGCACTCGGACGATGCACCCCAATCCTGGGCTGCAACCCCCATCACTGGGAGTGCAGGGATCACTCTTAGCACTCGGACGATGCACCTCAATCCTGGGCTGCAACCCCCATCACTGGGAGTGCAAGGATCACTCTTAGCACTCGGACGATGCACCTCAATCCTGGGCTGCAACCCCCATCACTGGGAGTGCAGGGATCACTCTTAGCACTCGGACGATGCACCCCAATCCTGGGCTGCAACCCCCATCACTGGGAGTGCAAGGATCACTCTTAGCACTCGGCTGAAGCACCTCAATCCTGGGCTGCAACCCCCATCACTGTTAGTGCAGGGATCACTCTTAGCACTCGGCTGAAGCACCTCAATCCTGGACTGCAACCCCCATCACTGGGAGTGCAGGGATCACTCTTAGCACTCGGACGATGCACCCCAATCCTGGGCTGCAACCCCCATCACTGGGAGTGCAAGGATCACTCTTAGCACTCGGACGATGCACCCCAATCCTGGGCTGCAACCCCCATCACTGGGAGTGCAAGGATCACTCTTAGCACTCGGCTGAAGCACCCCAATCCTGGGCTGCAACCCCCATCACTGGCAGTGCAGGGATCACTCTTAGCACTCGGACGATGCACCTCAATCCTGGGCTGCAACCCCCATCACTGGGAGTGCAGGGATCACTCTTAGCACTCGGCTGAAGCACCCCAATCCTGGGCTGCAACCCCCATCACTGGGAGTGCAAGGATGACTCTTAGCACTCGGACGATGCACCTCAATCCTGGGCTGCAACCCCCATCACTGGGAGTGCAAGGATCACTCTTAGCACTCGGCTGAAGCACCTCAATCCTGGACTGCAACCCCCATCACTGGGTGTTGGACAGGCCACACGAAGGGCTTGCTCCCTCCCCGCACGACAGGGCCCGAGCTCCGGCCCACCAGGCATAACCCACGAAAAGCACCTGTACCCCGTCTCCCGACGGATCTTCGGCCCTCGGACCTCTACTCATCACGGGGCCCAGCCCCACCGGCTCCCCCGGCCGGTTCAAGCCGCCATCTTGGGCCCTGCACCCCGAGGCCGCGTGGCCTCGGCCCGACCCTAACCCCGGGCCTGGCCGGCCCCGACATCCCGGCACCACCCTCCACCCAGGAGGTGAGCGGACCACTTGGCAGGTCAATGGGAGAACGAAGTGTCAAGAGCTCTTCCCCCCGCCAGGTGCCGATCGCCTCCAGCTCCCCCCAGGCGCTGGCTCCACCCCCTGCTGGGTGTCTGGACACCTTCATCCCGGGCCCTCCGACCTCCAAGTGCGAGGGTCCGGACATCAAAGGGCGCCTGCCCTATAACTGGGGCAACTCCGGAGCAGGAAGGCAGTTGTATCCTGGAGTCGAGAGACACCGAGAGAACTCAGCTTTGACGGACTACTGGCGCTGCCGTAGCCCGCTCTTGTGAACCATCGTCCTGCCTGCTGGCGCTGCCGCGGCCTTCTGCAACATCCATCCTCGTCGGGACCTGCTGGCGCTGCCGCGGCCCGTTGTAACGACCATCCTCGTTGGGACCTGCTGGCGCTGCCGCGGCCCGTTGTAACGACCATCCTCACCGGGACCTGCTGGCGCTGCCGCGGACCGTATATCGACCATCTTTCCGGGACCTGCTGGCGCTGCCGCGGACCGTGTAACGACCATCTCAACCGGGACCTGCTGGCGCTGCCGCGGCCCATACCAACTAAGCCACCAAGCTCGAGGATTGTGAGCTAATCATCATCTCATCCGAACTACCTGACTGGTAGACAGACTGTCCCGCTACCCCTTACCCTGCTTTGAGAGACTTGAATCGAGGGGACCCCTGAGTCCAGACCTCCTTGTACCATTCAACCGTACCTTAAGAAGTGCTTATAAAGAACACTGAATCTTATCTGTGTGTGGTATCTGTCTGTGAGGGAGAAGTTACTTGTCTGTACGATCGCTGGAGACGGCTCTCCCCGGAGACCTCTCCTTCTGACCCCGGCCGACCCTCCCGGTCCATCTACCCTTTCTAACATTGGTGGCCAGCGGCGCGATCCGAATCAACGCGTAATCGTACAGAGAGTAGCTCACCCCACGACAAAAACACGATGTCAGCCAAAGATAGCAGCTCCACCGAGAATTTCCAAATGGATAAATTAGAAGAATACAACCACCGCGAACTGAGACAATTCTGCATAGAACTTGGCATTGCTACCACCGGCCTGAGTACCAAGGATGATCTAAAGCACGCCCTAGAGTCGTGGACAGAAACTGGGGTCGCCGGACCCTCCGACCAAAGCAGCATCACACCAGAGGGGAACGCCACGGCTCCCGAGGAGCGGGGAACGGGCCTCTCGCAGGAGGAGATCCGAGAAAGAGAAAGAACCAGATTGCACGAGTTGGAAATGGCACGACTCAAGATGGATGGGGAACTCAAGTTAGCTGAACAGAAACTCAACCTCGAGCATATGCGGCTCCGAGACGAACGAGAAGAGAAGCAGAGACAGAGAGAGCTGGAGGAGAAAAAAATAACGCTCGAGCACGAGCGCCAACTAGCGGAGATAGAACTTCGGAAACAAAATAAAGAACTGGGGGTGCCTGAGCGACCACACACCCCGGGGCCAATCGAGAAAAAAGTCCACATCCCCAAGGATGTTGTCCGCGAGTATGTCCGAGAAGACGACATACAACAGTGGTTTAAAGCCTACGAGATCGCCATGACCTCCCACCGGATCGACCGGAGTGATTGGGGAGCCGGACTTTGGGGGAGGTTTATCAACGAGGGTCGCGATGCCCTACTGCAGCTCCCAGATCACCAAATGTCGTCCTACGACCACATGAAGGCTGCCCTCCTCACCCGCTACGGCCTCACACCCGAGATGTACCGCCAGAGGTTCAGAGATTGCACCCGGATCCCAGGTACAACTTGGGTAGAATACGTGAACTATTTCAGCCGTGCCTTCGAGGGTTGGATAAAGGGGAGCCATGTCACCACTTACGAACAACTCTTTAACCTTATGGTATGGGAGCACCTGTCGAACAACTGTTTCGTCGAGCTCAGGCAGCACCTCCTCGACAGTAAGCTGACTGACCCCCGGCAGCTCGCCGCCGAAGCTGACCGATGGGAAAGCACCCGAGTGGGCCGGAGGGGGCCACACGAACAGAACAGAAGCAACCCAGGCCAGCACCGTCCTCGGGGAGGAGGAGGGGGCCAGGGGCGAGGGAGAGACGCCTTGCCAACAACACCCGTGGCCAGCACCCCGCCTCCGGCCGGCCGGGGCAACCCCCCGTGGCGTCCTGGGGCCCGAGCCAACGTCACGTGCCACCGATGCCAGCGAGTCGGCCACTACGCCAATGACCCGAGCTGCCCGCAGAACCAAGCACCCAAGCCCCGCCAGGTAGCTGCCGCCGCCCTGGGGGAAGAGCGATCATCGGAGGAACCAGAAGAGTATGAGCCGGCCCAGCAAGAGTGGGAGCCGGCCGCCATGGTCCTGGCGTGCTTAGGGGGAAGAGACATGGTCCCGCGGGCTCCCCTACCCGCTCACACCAGGAAATACGGTCAGTGGGTGACCATTAATGGACAGCGAGCCGAGGCCTTGCGTGACACAGGCGCCAGTGTGACGGCCGTCCGCTGTCACCTGGTGAAGCCCGAGCAGATCCTGCCGAACATTCTCTGCCCCGTCCGCTCGGCAGACAACTCTGAAAGTATGTGTCAAATGGCCTGCGTCCCATTCGAATGGGGAGGGGTCTCCGGCCTGTTGAAGGTGACGGTCCGGGACGATGCCCCCGTGGACTGCCTCCTGGGGAATGACCTCGAGAGTTCCCCGTGGGCCACCGTTGAGAGAAGGGAGCACCTGGGGATGCTGGGCCTCCCGGACTGGGCCTGCATAACCACCCGGTCCATGGCCGCCCGTGCCGTCCCTCGATCAGAAGAACCGGAATGGCCGGCACCTCCGCCCCCGGTCGCCCCAGTAGAAGACAACGACAAGGCCAGCCTCCCAGACCCGACGACCGAAGGGGACGCACAATCCCAGGACCTTCCTGACCTGGCTCAGTGGCGTCAAGAAGGGGGGCCCACCCAGGAACAGTTCCGCCAGGAACAAAAGACCTGTCCCTCCCTCGAGGGACTCCGCCAACAAGCCAGCGCCCAGAACGCAGGGGACTCCACCGGAACTCACTGGGTCTACTGGGATAACGACCTGCTATACAGCGAGCAAAGAATCGCCGAGCTGGGGGCCGGTCGAGTACTGGTGGTACCTCTCCGCTTCAGAGACTTTCTGCTCAACCTGGCACACGATGTCCCCCTGGCTGGACACCTGGGCCAGGACAAAACGTACAGCCGCCTAGTGACCCACTTTTTCTGGCCGAAAATGAGGAACGACGTCCTGAACCACTGCCGATCTTGCCCCACATGCCAAGCCAGCGGGAAGAGTGGTCGGAAGCTGAAAGCCCCTCTGCAACCCTTCCCTGTGGTCACCACCCCGTTCGAGAGGGTGGGGATAGACATTGTGGGGCCTCTGGACCCCCGCACGGCACAAGGACACAGGTTCATCTTAGTACTGGTGGACCATGCCACCCGCTACCCCGAGGCGGTGCCTCTACGGACCGTGACAGCTCCGGTGGTTGGCCGGGCCCTAATGGGGATCTTCTCCCGGGTAGGCTTCCCCCGAGAAGTCGTCAGCGACCGAGGCACGAACTTTATATCCAAATACATGAAGTCCCTCTGGCAACAATGCGGGGTCACCTACAGATTCACGACCCCCTATCACCCCCAAGGGAACGGACTAGTGGAGCGGTTTAACCGCACTCTCAAGGGGATGATTGGGGGATTGGAAGAGCCCCTCCGTCGCCAGTGGGATGTACTACTCCCGTGCCTCCTCTTTGCTTACCGAGAAGTTCCCCAGAAGTCCCTCGGTTTTAGCCCTTACGAACTCCTGTACGGGCACCCTGTGCGAGGGCCCCTCAGCCTAGTAAAAGAAGGTTGGGAGATGGCCCCCCTAAAGACCCCTCCAGACGTCTTCAAATACCTCCTGGCCCTACGCAATCAGACCCGGCGCTTCAGACAGATGGCCAAGGCGAACCTCGAGGCCAGCCAGGAGGACATGAAGAGGTGGTATGATCACAATGCCTCCTCCGTTGAGTTCGAGCCTGGACAACAAGTATGGGTGATGTCCCCCACCGAACCATGTGCCTTGCAAGATAAGTGGACGGGGCCCTTCAAAGTGGTCGAGCGCAAAAGCCCCGTCACTTACCTCATCGACCTGGGGACCTCCCGGAACCCCCTCCGGGTCCTCCACACCAACCGACTCAAACCACACTTTGTGCGCTCAGAACTCAGCCTCCTGATGGCTACGGACAGTGGGGCAGAGGAAGACTCCGAACCCCTCCCGGATCTTCTGAAAACTCAGGAGAATGACGGCTCCGTGGACGGGGTCCGGCTCTCTGACGCCCTCACTTCGGAGCAACGCCAGGGCTGCCGGAACCTCCTGCTGCAGTTCGCGACCCTGTTCTCCCTCACCCCCGGGGTCACCCCTTGGTGTCTGCACGACGTGGACACCGGGGACAGTCCCCCTGTCCGACACCGGGCCTACCGCGTACCAGATCGGGTACGGGCCTGCATACAGGAGGAAGTGGCCAAGATGCTCACAATCGGGGTCATCGAGCCCTCGGACAGTCCCTGGGCCAGTCCGGTTGTATTGGTTCCCAAAGCCGCTGCCCCCGGCACCGCACCTGAACTGAGATTCTGCGTCGACTACCGGGGCTTGAACGCTGTCACCCGGACCGACGCTCATCCGATTCCCCGAGCAGACGAGCTGATCGACCGGCTGGGGGCCGCCCGCTACCTCAGTATCTTCGACCTAACAGCGGGCTACTGGCAGATCGGCCTCACACCCAGGGCTCAGGAACGGTCAGCCTTCTCTACCCCCGATGGCCACTACCAATTCAAGGTCATGCCCTTCGGCATGAAGAATGCCCCCGCCACGTTTCAACGCCTCGTGAACCAGGTCTTGGCGGGGCTCGAAGAGTTCAGCGCTGCCTACCTGGACGATATCGCTGTATACAGCCGCCACTGGCCCAACCACCTCCGTCACCTCCAAGAGGTCCTACAGGCCCTCCAGCGGGCCGGTCTCACAATTAAGGCCGGCAAGTGCCAAATTGGCCAAGGGTCTGTGACCTACCTTGGGCACCAAGTGGGAAGCGGGCTGGTGGCCCCGCTACAACTTAAGATTGCCGCCATCCAGTCCTGGCAGCCCCACGTCACCCAGACCGAGGTCCGAGCCTTCTTGGGGCTCACCGGCTACTACCGGCGGTTCGTGAAAGACTACGGCAGCATCGTGGGGCCCCTCACGGGTCTCACGTCCAAGAACCAGCCGAAGCGGATTAACTGGACCCCCGATTGTCAAGCGGCCTTCGAGAAACTGAAGGCCGCCCTGTGCACCGCCCCTGTGCTCCAGGCCCCCGATTACAGTCAGGAATTCGTGGTACAGACCGACGCCTCCGACCACGGCATCGGGGCCGTCCTTTCTCAGTTAAACCCCGAGGGTCATGACCAGCCGGTGGCCTTCATCAGTCGACGTCTCCTGGCCCGAGAACAGCGCTGGAGCACCATCGAGAGGGAGGCATTCGCAGTGGTGTGGGCCCTCAAAAAGCTCCGGCCCTATCTCTTCGGTACCCACTTCCGGGTACAAACCGACCATCGACCCCTGCAGTGGCTGATGCAGATGCGGGGGGAGAACCCAAAACTCTTGCGCTGGTCCATTTCCCTGCAGGGAATGGACTTCACTGTGGAGCACCGACCAGGCCAAGACCACGCCAACGCGGACGGCCTGTCCCGCTTTTTCCGCCTCGACGAAGAGAGTCCCCCAGGAGATGGGTGACTCTCCCCGCCTTCAGCTGGGGGGGACGCATGTTGGACAGGCCACACGAAGGGCTTGCTCCCTCCCCGCACGACAGGGCCCGAGCTCCGGCCCACCAGGCATAACCCACGAAAAGCACCTGTACCCCGTCTCCCGACGGATCTTCGGCCCTCGGACCTCTACTCATCACGGGGCCCAGCCCCACCGGCTCCCCCGGCCGGTTCAAGCCGCCATCTTGGGCCCTGCACCCCGAGGCCGCGTGGCCTCGGCCCGACCCTAACCCCGGGCCTGGCCGGCCCCGACATCCCGGCACCACCCTCCACCCAGGAGGTGAGCGGACCACTTGGCAGGTCAATGGGAGAACGAAGTGTCAAGAGCTCTTCCCCCCGCCAGGTGCCGATCGCCTCCAGCTCCCCCCAGGCGCTGGCTCCACCCCCTGCTGGGTGTCTGGACACCTTCATCCCGGGCCCTCCGACCTCCAAGTGCGAGGGTCCGGACATCAAAGGGCGCCTGCCCTATAACTGGGGCAACTCCGGAGCAGGAAGGCAGTTGTATCCTGGAGTCGAGAGACACCGAGAGAACTCAGCCTTGACGGACTACTGGCGCTGCCGTAGCCCGCTCTTGTGAACCATCGTCCTGCCTGCTGGCGCTGCCGCGGCCTTCTGCAACATCCATCCTCGTCGGGACCTGCTGGCGCTGCCGCGGCCCGTTGTAACGACCATCCTCGTTGGGACCTGCTGGCGCTGCCGCGGCCCGTTGTAACGACCATCCTCACCGGGACCTGCTGGCGCTGCCGCGGCCTTCTGCAACATCCATCCTCGTCGGGACCTGCTGGCGCTGCCGCGGCCCGTTGTAACGACCATCCTCGTTGGGACCTGCTGGCGCTGCCGCGGCCCGTTGTAACGACCATCCTCACCGGGACCTGCTGGCGCTGCCGCGGACCGTATATCGACCATCTTTCCGGGACCTGCTGGCGCTGCCGCGGACCGTGTACCGACCATCTCAACCGGGACCTGCTGGCGCTGCCGCGGCCCGTACCAACTAAGCCACCAAGCTCGAGGATTGTGAGCTAATCATCATCTCATCCGAACTACCTGACTGGTAGACAGACTGTCCCGCTACCCCTTACCCTGCTTTGAGAGACTTGAATCGAGGGGACCCCTGAGTCCAGACCTCCTTGTACCATTCAACCGTACCTTAAGAAGTGCTTATAAAGAACACTGAATCTTATCTGTGTGTGGTATCTGTCTGTGAGGGAGAAGTTACTTGTCTGTACGATCGCTGGAGACGGCTCTCCCCGGAGACCTCTCCTCCTGACCCCGGCCGACCCTCCCGGTCCATCTACCCTTTCTAACATTGGTGGCCAGCGGCGCGATCCGAATCAACGCGTAATCGTACAGAGAGTAGCTCACCCCACGACAAAAACACGATGTCAGCCAAAGATAGCAGCTCCACCGAGAATTTCCAAATGGATAAATTAGAAGAATACAACCACCGCGAACTGAGACAATTCTGCATAGAACTTGGCATTGCTACCACCGGCCTGAGTACCAAGGATGATCTAAAGCACGCCCTAGAGTCGTGGACAGAAACTGGGGTCGCCGGACCCTCCGACCAAAGCAGCATCACACCAGAGGGGAACGCCACGGCTCCCGAGGAGCGGGGAACGGGCCTCTCGCAGGAGGAGATCCGAGAAAGAGAAAGAACCAGATTGCACGAGTTGGAAATGGCACGACTCAAGATGGATGGGGAACTCAAGTTAGCTGAACAGAAACTCAACCTCGAGCATATGCGGCTCCGAGACGAACGAGAAGAGAAGCAGAGACAGAGAGAGCTGGAGGAGAAAAAAATAACGCTCGAGCACGAGCGCCAACTAGCGGAGATAGAACTTCGGAAACAAAATAAAGAACTGGGGGTGCCTGAGCGACCACACACCCCGGGGCCAATCGAGAAAAAAGTCCACATCCCCAAGGATGTTGTCCGCGAGTATGTCCGAGAAGACGACATACAACAGTGGTTTAAAGCCTACGAGATCGCCATGACCTCCCACCGGATCGACCGGAGTGATTGGGGAGCCGGACTTTGGGGGAGGTTTATCAACGAGGGTCGCAATGCCCTACTGCAGCTCCCAGATCACCAAATGTCGTCCTACGACCACATGAAGGCTGCCCTCCTCACCCGCTACGGCCTCACACCCGAGATGTACCGCCAGAGGTTCAGAGATTGCACCCGGATCCCAGGTACAACTTGGGTAGAATACGTGAACTATTTCAGCCGTGCCTTCGAGGGTTGGATAAAGGGGAGCCATGTCACCACTTACGAACAACTCTTTAACCTTATGGTATGGGAGCACCTGTCGAACAACTGTTTCGTCGAGCTCAGGCAGCACCTCCTCGACAGTAAGCTGACTGACCCCCGGCAGCTCGCCGCCGAAGCTGACCGATGGGAAAGCACCCGAGTGGGCCGGAGGGGGCCACACGAACAGAACAGAAGCAACCCAGGCCAGCACCGTCCTCGGGGAGGAGGAGGGGGCCAGGGGCGAGGGAGAGACGCCTTGCCAACAACACCCGTGGCCAGCACCCCGCCTCCGGCCGGCCGGGGCAACCCCCCGTGGCGTCCTGGGGCCCGAGCCAACGTCACGTGCCACCGATGCCAGCGAGTCGGCCACTACGCCAATGACCCGAGCTGCCCGCAGAACCAAGCACCCAAGCCCCGCCAGGTAGCTGCCGCCGCCCTGGGGGAAGAGCGATCATCGGAGGAACCAGAAGAGTATGAGCCGGCCCAGCAAGAGTGGGAGCCGGCCGCCATGGTCCTGGCGTGCTTAGGGGGAAGAGACATGGTCCCGCGGGCTCCCCTACCCGCTCACACCAGGAAATACGGTCAGTGGGTGACCATTAATGGACAGCGAGCCGAGGCCTTGCGTGACACAGGCGCCAGTGTGACGGCCGTCCGCTGTCACCTGGTGAAGCCCGAGCAGATCCTGCCGAACATTCTCTGCCCCGTCCGCTCGGCAGACAACTCTGAAAGTATGTGTCAAATGGCCTGCGTCCCATTCGAATGGGGAGGGGTCTCCGGCCTGTTGAAGGTGACGGTCCGGGACGATGCCCCCGTGGACTGCCTCCTGGGGAATGACCTCGAGAGTTCCCCGTGGGCCACCGTTGAGAGAAGGGAGCACCTGGGGATGCTGGGCCTCCCGGACTGGGCCTGCATAACCACCCGGTCCATGGCCGCCCGTGCCGTCCCTCGATCAGAAGAACCGGAATGGCCGGCACCTCCGCCCCCGGTCGCCCCAGTAGAAGACAACGACAAGGCCAGCCTCCCAGACCCGACGACCGAAGGGGACGCACAATCCCAGGACCTTCCTGACCTGGCTCAGTGGCGTCAAGAAGGGGGGCCCACCCAGGAACAGTTCCGCCAGGAACAAAAGACCTGTCCCTCCCTCGAGGGACTCCGCCAACAAGCCAGCGCCCAGAACGCAGGGGACTCCACCGGAACTCACTGGGTCTACTGGGATAACGACCTGCTATACAGCGAGCAAAGAATCGCCGAGCTGGGGGCCGGTCGAGTACTGGTGGTACCTCTCCGCTTCAGAGACTTTCTGCTCAACCTGGCACACGATGTCCCCCTGGCTGGACACCTGGGCCAGGACAAAACGTACAGCCGCCTAGTGACCCACTTTTTCTGGCCGAAAATGAGGAACGACGTCCTGAACCACTGCCGATCTTGCCCCACATGCCAAGCCAGCGGGAAGAGTGGTCGGAAGCTGAAAGCCCCTCTGCAACCCTTCCCTGTGGTCACCACCCCGTTCGAGAGGGTGGGGATAGACATTGTGGGGCCTCTGGACCCCCGCACGGCACAAGGACACAGGTTCATCTTAGTACTGGTGGACCATGCCACCCGCTACCCCGAGGCGGTGCCTCTACGGACCGTGACAGCTCCGGTGGTTGGCCGGGCCCTAATGGGGATCTTCTCCCGGGTAGGCTTCCCCCGAGAAGTCGTCAGCGACCGAGGCACGAACTTTATATCCAAATACATGAAGTCCCTCTGGCAACAATGCGGGGTCACCTACAGATTCACGACCCCCTATCACCCCCAAGGGAACGGACTAGTGGAGCGGTTTAACCGCACTCTCAAGGGGATGATTGGGGGATTGGAAGAGCCCCTCCGTCGCCAGTGGGATGTACATGAAGTCCCTCTGGCAACAATGCGGGGTCACCTACAGATTCACGACCCCCTATCACCCCCAAGGGAACGGACTAGTGGAGCGGTTTAACCGCACTCTCAAGGGGATGATTGGGGGATTGGAAGAGCCCCTCCGTCGCCAGTGGGATGTACTACTCCCGTGCCTCCTCTTCGCTTACCGAGAAGTTCCCCAGAAGTCCCTCGGTTTTAGCCCTTACGAACTCCTGTACGGGCACCCTGTGCGAGGGCCCCTCAGCCTAGTAAAAGAAGGTTGGGAGATGGCCCCCCTAAAGACCCCTCCAGACGTCTTCAAATACCTCCTGGCCCTACGCAATCAGACCCGGCGCTTCAGACAGATGGCCAAGGCGAACCTCGAGGCCAGCCAGGAGGACATGAAGAGGTGGTATGATCACAATGCCTCCTCCGTTGAGTTCGAGCCTGGACAACAAGTATGGGTGATGTCCCCCACCGAACCATGTGCCTTGCAAGATAAGTGGACGGGGCCCTTCAAAGTGGTCGAGCGCAAAAGCCCCGTCACTTACCTCATCGACCTGGGGACCTCCCGGAACCCCCTCCGGGTCCTCCACACCAACCGACTCAAACCACACTTTGTGCGCTCAGAACTCAGCCTCCTGATGGCTACGGACAGTGGGGCAGAGGAAGACTCCGAACCCCTCCCGGATCTTCTGAAAACTCAGGAGAATGACGGCTCCGTGGACGGGGTCCGGCTCTCTGACGCCCTCACTTCGGAGCAACGCCAGGGCTGCCGGAACCTCCTGCTGCAGTTCGCGACCCTGTTCTCCCTCACCCCCGGGGTCACCCCTTGGTGTCTGCACGACGTGGACACCGGGGACAGTCCCCCTGTCCGACACCGGGCCTACCGCGTACCAGATCGGGTACGGGCCTGCATACAGGAGGAAGTGGCCAAGATGCTCACAATCGGGGTCATCGAGCCCTCGGACAGTCCCTGGGCCAGTCCGGTTGTATTGGTTCCCAAAGCCGCTGCCCCCGGCACCGCACCTGAACTGAGATTCTGCGTCGACTACCGGGGCTTGAACGCTGTCACCCGGACCGACGCTCATCCGATTCCCCGAGCAGACGAGCTGATCGACCGGCTGGGGGCCGCCCGCTACCTCAGTATCTTCGACCTAACAGCGGGCTACTGGCAGATCGGCCTCACACCCAGGGCTCAGGAACGGTCAGCCTTCTCTACCCCCGATGGCCACTACCAATTCAAGGTCATGCCCTTCGGCATGAAGAATGCCCCCGCCACGTTTCAACGCCTCGTGAACCAGGTCTTGGCGGGGCTCGAAGAGTTCAGCGCTGCCTACCTGGACGATATCGCTGTATACAGCCGCCACTGGCCCAACCACCTCCGTCACCTCCAAGAGGTCCTACAGGCCCTCCAGCGGGCCGGTCTCACAATTAAGGCCGGCAAGTGCCAAATTGGCCAAGGGTCTGTGACCTACCTTGGGCACCAAGTGGGAAGCGGGCTGGTGGCCCCGCTACAACTTAAGATTGCCGCCATCCAGTCCTGGCAGCCCCCCGTCACCCAGACCGAGGTCCGAGCCTTCTTGGGGCTCACCGGCTACTACCGGCGGTTCGTGAAAGACTACGGCAGCATCGTGGGGCCCCTCACGGGTCTCACGTCCAAGAACCAGCCGAAGCGGATTAACTGGACCCCCGATTGTCAAGCGGCCTTCGAGAAACTGAAGGCCGCCCTGTGCACCGCCCCTGTGCTCCAGGCCCCCGATTACAGTCAGGAATTCGTGGTACAGACCGACGCCTCCGACCACGGCATCGGGGCCGTCCTTTCTCAGTTAAACCCCGAGGGTCATGACCAGCCGGTGGCCTTCATCAGTCGACGTCTACTGGCCCGAGAACAGCGCTGGAGCACCATCGAGAGGGAGGCATTCGCAGTGGTGTGGGCCCTCAAAAAGCTCCGGCCCTATCTCTTCGGTACCCACTTCTGGGTACAAACCGACCATCGACCCCTGCAGTGGCTGATGCAGATGCGGGGGGAGAACCCAAAACTCTTGCGCTGGTCCATTTCCCTGCAGGGAATGGACTTCACTGTGGAGCACCGACCAGGCCAAGACCACACCAACGCGGACGGCCTGTCCCGCTTTTTCCGCCTCGACGAAGAGAGTCCCCCAGGAGATGGGTGACTCTCCCCGCCTTCAGCTGGGGGGGGCGCATGTTGGACAGGCCACACGAAGGGCTTGCTCCCTCCCCGCACGACAGGGCCCGAGCTCCGGCCCACCAGGCATAACCCACGAAAAGCACCTGAACCCCGTCTCCCAACGGATCTTCGGCCCTCGGACCTCTACTCATCACGGGGCCCAGCCCCACCGGCTCCCCCGGCCGGTTCAAGCCGCCATCTTGGGCCCTGCACCCCGAGGCCGCGTGGCCTCGGCCCGACCCTAACCCCGGGCCTGGCCGGCCCCGACATCCCGGCACCACCCTCCACCCAGGAGGTGAGCGGACCACTTGGCAGGTCAATGGGAGAACGAAGTGTCAAGAGCTCTTCCCCCCGCCAGGTGCCGATCGCCTCCAGCTCCCCCCAGGCGCTGGCTCCACCCCCTGCTGGGTGTCTGGACACCTTCATCCCGGGCCCTCCGACCTCCAAGTGCGAGGGTCCGGACATCAAAGGGCGCCTGCCCTATAACTGGGGCAACTCCGGAGCAGGAAGGCAGTTGTATCCTGGAGTCGAGAGACACCGAGAGAACTCAGCCTTGACGGACTACTGGCGCTGCCGTAGCCCGCTCTTGTGAACCATCGTCCTGCCTGCTGGCGCTGCCGCGGCCTTCTGCAACATCCATCCTCGTCGGGACCTGCTGGCGCTGCCGCGGCCCGTTGTAACGACCATCCTCGTTGGGACCTGCTGGCGCTGCCGCGGCCCGTTGTAACGACCATCCTCACCGGGACCTGCTGGCGCTGCCGCGGACCGTATATCGACCATCTTTCCGGGACCTGCTGGCGCTGCCGCGGACCGTGTACCGACCATCTCAACCGGGACCTGCTGGCGCTGCCGCGGCCCGTACCAACTAAGCCACCAAGCTCGAGGATTGTGAGCTAATCATCATCTCATCCGAACTACCTGACTGGTAGACAGACTGTCCCGCTACCCCTTACCCTGCTTTGAGAGACTTGAATCGAGGGGACCCCTGAGTCCAGACCTCCTTGTACCATTCAACCGTACCTTAAGAAGTGCTTATAAAGAACACTGAATCTTATCTGTGTGTGGTATCTGTCTGTGAGGGAGAAGTTACTTGTCTGTACGATCGCTGGAGACGGCTCTCCCCGGAGACCTCTCCTCCTGACCCCGGCCGACCCTCCCGGTCCATCTACCCTTTCTAACACTGGGAGTGCAAGGATCACTCTTAGCACTCGGACGATGCACCCCAATCCTGGGCTGCAACCCCCATCACTGGGAGTGCAGGGATCACTCTTAGCACTCGGCTGAAGCAACCCAATCCTGGGCTGCAAGCCCCATCACTGGGAGTGCAGGGATCACTCTTAGCACTCGGACGATGCACCTCAATCCTGGGCTGCAACCCCCATCACTGGGAGAGCAAGGATCACTCTTAGCACTCGGCTGAAGCACCTCAATCCTGGGCTGCAACCCCGATCACTGGGAGTGCAAGGATCACTCTTAGCACTCGGACGATGCACCTCAATCCTGGGCTGCAACCCCCATCACTGGGAGTGCAGGGATCACTCTTAGCACTCGGACGATGCACCTCAATCCTGGGCTGCAACCCCCATCACTGGGAGTGCAGGGATCACTCTTAGCACTCAGCTGAAGCACCCCAATCCTGGGCTGCATCCCCCATCACTGGGAGTGCAAGGATCACTCTTAGCACTCGGACGATGCACCCCAATCCTGGGCTGCAACCCCCATCACTGGGAGTGCAAGGATCACTCTTAGCAGTCGGACGATGCACCCCAATCCTGGGCTGCAACCCCCATCACTGGGAGTGCAGGGATCACTCTTAGCACTCGGACGATGCACCTCAATCCTGGGGTGCAGCCCCCATCACTGCTAGTGCAGCGATCACTCTTAGCACTCGGACGATGCACCTCAATCCTGGGCTGCAACCCCCATCACTGGGAGTGCAAGGATCACTCTTAGCACTCGGACGATGCACCCCAATCCTGGGCTGCAACCCCCTACGCTGTTAGTGCAGGGATCACTCTTAGCACTCGGACGATGCACCTCAATCCTGGGCTGCAACCCCCATCACTGGGAGTGCAAGGATCACTCTTAGCACTCGGCTGAAGCACCTCAATCCTGGGCTGCAACCCCCATCACTGGGAGTGCAAGGATCACTCTTAGCACTCGGACGATGCACCTCAATCCTGGGCTGCAACCCCCATCACTGGGAGTGCAGGGATCACTCTTAGCACTCGGACGATGCACCTCAATCCTGGGCTGCTACCCCCATCACTGGGAGTGCAAGGATCACTCTTAGCACTCGGCTGAAGCACCTCAATCCTGGGCTGCAACCCCCATCACTGGGAGTGCAGCGATCACTCTTAGCACTCGGACGATGCACCTCAATCCTGGGCTGCAACCCCCATCACTGGGAGTGCAGGGATATCTCTTAGCACTCGGCTGAAGCACCCCAATCCTGGGCTGCAACCCCCATCACTGGGAGTGCAGGGATCACTCTTAGCACTCGGACGATGCACCCCAATCCTGGGCTGCAACCCCCATCACTGGGAGTGCAAGGATCACTCTTAGCAGTCGGACGATGCACCCCAATCCTGGGCTGCAACCCCCTACACTGTTAGTGCAGGGATCACTCTTAGCACTCGGACGATGCACCTCAATCCTGGGCTGCAACCCCCATCACTGGGAGTGCAGGGATCACTCTTAGCACTCGGACGATGCACCTCAATCCTGAGCTGCAACCCCCATCACTGGGAGTGCAGGGATCACTCTTAGCACTCGGACGATGCACCTCAATCCTGGGCTGCAACCCCCATCACTGGGAGTGCAAGGATCACTCTTAGCACTCGGCTGAAGCACCTCAATCCTGGGCTGCAACCCCCATCACTGGGAGTGCAAGGATCACTCTTAGCACTCGGCTGAAGCACCTCAATCCTAGGCTGCAACCCCCATCACTGGGAGTGCAAGGATCACTCTTAGCACTCGGACGATGCACCTCAATCCTGGGTTGCAACCCCCATCACTGGGAGTGCAGGGATCACTCTTAGCACTCGGACGATGCACCTCAATCCTGGGCTGCAACCCCCATCACTGGGAGTGCAAGGATCACTCTTAGCACTCGGCTGAAGCACCTCAATCCTGGGCTGCAACCCCCATCACTGGGAGTGCAGGGATCACTCTTAGCACTCGGACGATGCACCTCAATCCTGGGCTGCAACCCCCATCACTGGGAGTGCAGGGATCACTCTTAGCACTCGGCTGAAGCACCCCAATCCTGGGCTGCAACCCCCTTCACTGCTAGTGCAGGGATCACTCTTAGCACTCGGCTGAAGCACCCCAATCCTGGGCTGCAACCCCCATCACTGGGAGTGCAAGGATCACTCTTAGCACTCGGACGATGCACCCCAATCCTGGGCTGCAACCCCCATCACTGGGAGTGCAAGGATCACTCTTAGCACTCGGACGATACACCCCAATCCTGGGCTGCAACCCCCATCACTGGGAGTGCAAGGATCACTCTTAGCAGCCGGATGATGCACCCCAATCCTGGGCTGCAACCCCCTACACTGTTAGTGCAGGGATCACTCTTAGCACTCGGACGATGCACCTCAATCCTGGGCTGCAACCCCCATCACTGGGAGTGCAAGGATCACTCTTAGCAGTCGGATGATGCACCCCAATCCTGGGCTGCAACCCCCTACACTGTTAGTGCAGGGATCACTCTTAGCACTCGGACGATGCACCTCAATCCTGGGCTGCAACCCCCATCACTGGGAGTGCAAGGATCACTCTTAGCACTCGGACGATGCACCCCAATCCTGGGCTGCAACCCCCATCACTGGGAGTGCAAGGATCACTCTTAGCACTCGGACGATGCACCCCAATCCTGGGCTGCAACCCCCATCACTGGGAGTGCAGGGATCACTCTTAGCACTCGGACGATGCACCCCAATCCTGGGCTGCAACCCCCATCACTGGGAGTGCAGGGATCACTCTTAGCACTCGGACGATGCACCTCAATCCTGGGCTGCAACCCCCATCACTGGGAGTGCAAGGATCACTCTTAGCACTCGGACGATGCACCTCAATCCTGGGCTGCAACCCCCATCACTGGGAGTGCAGGGATCACTCTTAGCACTCGGACGATGCACCCCAATCCTGGGCTGCAACCCCCATCACTGGGAGTGCAAGGATCACTGTTAGCACTCGGCTGAAGCACCTCAATCCTGGGCTGCAACCCCCATCACTGTTAGTGCAGGGATCACTCTTAGCACTCGGCTGAAGCACCTCAATCCTGGGCTGTAACCCCCATCACTGGGAGTGCAGGGATCACTCTTAGCACTCGGACGATGCACCCCAATCCTGGGCTGCAACCCCCATCACTGGGAGTGCAAGGATCACTCTTAGCACTCGGACGATGCACCCCAATCCTGGGCTGCAACCCCCATCACTGGGAGTGCAAGGATCACTCTTAGCACTCGGCTGAAGCACCCCAATACTGGGCTGCAACCCCCATCACTGGGAGTGCAGGGATCACTCTTAGCACTCGGACGATGCACCTCAATCCTGGGCTGCAACCCCCATCACTGGGAGTGCAGGGATCACTCTTAGCACTCGGCTGAAGCACCCCAATCCTGGGCTGCAACCCCCATCACTGGGAGTGCAAGGATCACTCTTAGCACTCGGACGATGCACCTCAATCCTGGGCTGCAACCCCCATCACTGGGAGTGCAAGGATCACTCTTAGCACTCGGCTGAAGCACCTCAATCCTGGGCTGCAACCCCCATCACTGGGAGTGCAAGGATCACTCTTAGCACTCGGACGATGCACCCCAATCCTGGGCTGCAACCCCCATCACTGGGAGTGCAGGGATCACTCTTAGCACTCGGCTGAAGCACCCCAATCCTGGGCTGCAACCCCCATCACTGGGAGTGCAGGGATCACTCTTAGCACTCGGACGATGCACCTCAATCCTGGGCTGCAACCCCCATCACTGGGAGAGCAAGGATCACTCTTAGCACTCGGCTGAAGCACCTCAATCCTGGGCTGCAACCCCCATCACTGGGAGTGCAAGGATCACTCTTAGCACTCGGACGATGCACCTCAATCCTGGGCTGCAACCCCCATCACTGGGAGTGCAGGGATCACTCTTAGCACTCGGACGATGCACCTCAATCCTGGGCTGCAACCCCCATCACTGGGAGTGCAGGGATCACTCTTAGCACTCGGCTGAAGCACCCCATTCCTGGGCTGCATCCCCCATCACTGGGAGTGCAAGGATCACTCTTAGCACTCGGACGATGTACCCCAATCCTGGGCTGCAACCCCCATCACTGGGAGTGCAAGGATCACTCTTAGCAGTCGGACGATGCACCCCAATCCTGGGCTGCAACCCCATCACTGGGAGTGCAGGGATCACTCTTAGCACTCGGACGATGCACCTCAATCCTGGGGTGCAGCCCCCATCACTGCTAGTGCAGGGATCACTCTTAGCACTCGGACGATGCACCTCAATCCTGGGCTGCAACCCCCATCACTGGAAGTGCAAGGATCACTCTTAGCACTCGGACGATGCACCCCAATCCTGGGCTGCAACCCCCTTCACTGTTAGTGCAGGGATCACTCTTAGCACTCGGACGATGCACCTCAATCCTGGGGTGCAGCCCTCATCACTGGGAGTGCAAGGATCACTCTTAGCACTCGGCTGAAGCACCTCAATCCTGGGCTGCAACCCCCATCACTGGGAGTGCAAGGATCACTCTTAGCACTCGGCTGAAGCACCTCAATCCTGGGCTGCAACCCCCATCACTGGGAGTGCAAGGATCACTCTTAGCACTCGGACGATGCACCTCAATCCTGGGCTGCAACCCCCATCACTGGGAGTGCAGGGATCACTCTTAGCACTCGGACGATGCACCTCAATCCTGGGCTGCAACCCCCATCACTGGGGGTGCAAGGATCACTCTTACCACTCGGCTGAAGCACCTCAATCCTGGGCTGCAACCCCCATCACTGGGAGTGCAGGGATCACTCTTAGCACTCGGACGATGCACCTCAATCCTGGGCTGCAACCCCCATCACTGGGAGTGCAGGGATCACTCTTAGCACTCGGCTGAAGCACCCCAATCCTGGACTGCAACCCCCATCACTGGGAGTGCAGGGATACCTCTTAGCACTCGGACGATGCACCCCAATCCTGGGCTGCAACCCCCATCACTGGGAGTGCAAGGATCACTCTTAGCAGTCGGACGATGCACCCCAATCCTGAGCTGCAACCCCCTACACTGTTAGTGCAGGGATCACTCTTAGCACTCGGACGATGCACCTCAATCCTGGGCTGCAACCCCCATCACTGGGAGTGCAGGGATCACTCTTAGCACTCGGCTGAAGCACCCCAATCCTGGGCTGCAACCCCCTTCACTGCTAGTGCAGGGATCACTCTTAGCACTCGGCTGAAGCACCCCAATCCTGGGCTGCAACCCCCATCACTGGGAGTGCAAGGATCACTCTTAGCACTCGGACGATGCACCCCAATCCTGGGCTGCAACCCCCATCACTGCTAGTGCAGGGATCACTCTTAGCACTCGGACGATGCACCCCAATCCTGGGCTGCAACCCCCATCACTGGGAGTGCAAGGATCACTCTTAGCACTTGGCTGAAGCACCCCAATCCTGGGCTGCAACCCCCATCACTGGGAGTGCAAGGATCACTCTTAGCACTCGGACGATGCACCTCAATCCTGGGCTGCAACCCCCATCACTGGGAGTGCAAGGATCACTCTTAGCACTCGGACGATGCACCCCAATCCTGGGCTGCAACCCCCATCACTGGGAGTGCAAGGATCCCTCTTAGCAGTCGGATGATGCACCCCAATCCTGGGCTGCAACCCCCTACACTGTTAGTGCAGGGATCACTCTTAGCACTCGGACGATGCACCTCAATCCTGGGCTGCAACCCCCATCACTGGGAGTGCAAGGATCACTCTTAGCACTCGGACGATGCACCCCAATCCTGGGCTGCAACCCCCATCACTGGGAGTGCAAGGATCACTCTTAGCAGTCGGACGATGCACCACAATCCTGGGCTGCAACCCCCATCACTGGGAGTGCAGGGATCACTCTTAGCACTCGGACGATGCACCTCAATCCTGGGCTGCAACCCCCATCACTGGGAGTGCAGGGATCACTCTTAGCACTCGGCTGAAGCACCCCAATCCTGGGCTGCAACCCCCATCACTGGGAGTGCAAGGATCACTCTTAGCACTCGGACGATGCACCCCAATCCTGGGCTGCAACCCCCATCACTGGGAGTGCAAGGATCACTCTTAGCACTCGGACGATACACCCCAATCCTGGGCTGCAACCCCCTTCACTGCTAGTACAGGGATCACTCTTAGCACTCGGACGATGCACCCCAATCCTGGGCTGCAACCCCCATCACTGGGAGTGCAAGGATCACTCTTAGCACTTGGCTGAAGCACCCCAATCCTGGGCTGCAACCCCCATCACTGGGAGTGCAAGGATCACTCTTAGCACTCGGACGATGCACACAAATCCTGGGCTGCAACCCCCTACACTGTTAGTTCAGGGATCACTCTTAGCACTCGGACGATGCACCTCAATCCTGGGCTGCAACCCCCATCACTGGGAGTGCAAGGATCACTCTTAGCACTCGGACGATGCACCCCAATCCTGGGCTGCAACCCCCATCACTGGGAGTGCAGGGATCACTCTTAGCACTCGGACGATGCACCTCAATCCTGGGCTGCAACCCCCATCACTGGGAGTGCAGGGATCACTCTTAGCACTCGGCTGAAGCACCCCAATCCTGGGCTGCAACCCCCTTCACTGCTAGTGCAGGGATCACTCTTAGCACTCGGACGATGCACCTCAATCCTGAGCTGCAACCCCCATCACTGGGAATGCAAGGATCACTCTTAGCAGTCGGACGATGCACCCCAATCCTGGGCTGCAACCCCCTACACTGTTAGTGCAGGGATCACTCTTAGCACTCGGACGATGCACCTCAATCCTGGGCTGCAACCCCCATCACTGGGAGTGCAAGGATCACTCTTAGCACTCGGACGATGCACCTCAATCCTGGGCTGCAACCCCCATCACTGGGAGTGCAAGGATCACTCTTAGCACTCGGCTGAAGCACCCCAATCCTGGGCTGCAACCCCCATCACTGGGAGTGCAAGGATCACTCTTAGCACTCGGACGATGCACCCCAATCCTGGGCTGCAACCCCCATCACTGGGAGTGCAGGGATCACTCTTAGCACTCGGCTGAAGCACCTCAATCCTGGGCTGCAATCCCCATCTCTGGGAGTGCAGGGATCACTCTTAGCACTCGGCTGAAGCACCTCAATCCTGGGCTGCAACCCCCATCACTGGGAGTGCAGGGATCACTCTTAGCACTCGGACGATGCACCCCAATCCTGGGCTGCAACCCCCATCACTGGGAGTGCAGGGATCACTCTTAGCACTCGGACGATGCACCTCAATCCTGGGCTGCAACCCCCATCACTGGGAGTGCAAGGATCACTCTTAGCAGTCGGACGATGCACCCCAATCCTGGGCTGCAACCCCCATCACTGGGAGTGCAGGGATCACTCTTAGCACTCAGCTGAAGCACCTCAATCCTGGGCTGCAACCCCCATCACTGGGAGTGCAAGGATCACTCTTAGCACTCGGCTGAAGCACCTCAATCCTGGGCTGCAACCCCCTTCACTGTTAGTGCAGGGATCACTCTTAGCACTCGGACGATGCACCTCAATCCTGGGGTGCAGCCCTCATCACTGGGAGTGCAAGGATCACTCTTAGCACTCGACTGAAGCACCTCAATCCTGGGCTGCAACCCCCATCACTGGGAGTGCAAGGATCACTCTTAGCACTCGGCTGAAGAACCCCAATCCTGGGCTGCAACCCCCATCACTGTTAGTGCAGGGATCACTCTTAGCACTCGGACGATGCACCCCAATCCTGGGCTGCAACCCCCATCACTGGGAGTGCAAGGATCACTCTTAGCACTCGGACGATGCACCCCAATCCTGGGCTGCAACCCGCATCACTGGGAGAGCAAGGATCACTCTTAGCACTCGGCTGAAGCACCTCAATCCTGGGCTGCAACCCCCATCACTGGGAGTGCAGGGTTCACTCTTAGCACTCGGACGATGCACCCCAATCCTGGGCTGCAACCCCCATCACTGGGAGTGCAAGGATTACTCTTAGCACTCGGCTGAAGCACCTCAATCCTGGGCTGCAACCCCCATCACTGGGAGTGCAGGGATCACTCTTAGCACTCGGACGATGCACCTCAATCCTGGGCTGCAACCCCCATCACTGGGAGTGCAGGGATCACTCTTAGCACTCGGCTGAAGCACCCCAATCCTGGGCTGAAACCCCCTTCACTGCTAGTGCAAGGATCACTCTTAGCACTCGGACGATGCACCTCAATCCTGGGCTGCAACCCCCATCACTGGGAGTGCAAGGATCACTCTTAGCACTCGGCTGAAGCACCCCAATCCTGGGCTGCAACCCCCATCACTGGGAGTGCAAGGATCACTCTTAGCACTCGGACGATGCACCTCAATCCTGGGCTGCAACCCCCATCACTGGGAGTGCAAGGATCACTCTTAGCACTCGGCTGAAGCACCTCAATCCTGGGCTGCAACCCCCATCACTGGGAGTGCAAGGATCACTCTTAGCACTCGGCTGAAGCACCCCAATCCTGGGCTGCAACCCCCTTCACTGTTAGTGCAGGGATCACTCTTAGCACTCGGACGATGCACCTCAATCCTGGGCTGCAACCCCCATCACTGGGAGTGCAAGGATCACTCTTAGCAGTCGGACGATGCACCCCAATCCTGGGCTGCAACCCCCTACACTGTTAGTGCAGGGATCACTCTTAGCACTCGGACGATGCACCTCAATCCTGGGCTGCAACCCCCATCACTGGGAGTGCAAGGATCACTCTTAGCACTCGGACGATGCACCCCAATCCTGGGCTGCAACCCCCATCACTGGGAGTGCAAGGATCACTCTTAGCAGTCGGACGATGCACCTCAATCCTGGGCTGCAACCCCCATCACTGGGAGTGCAGGGATCACTCTTAGCACTCGGACGATGCACCTCAATCCTGGGCTGCAACCCCCATCACTGGGAGTGCAGGGATCACTCTTAGCACTCGGCTAAAGCACCCCAATCCTGGGCTGCAACCCCCATCACTGGGAGTGCAAGGATCACTCTTAACACTCGGCTGAAGCACCTCAATCCTGGACTGCAACCCCCATCACTGGGAGTGCAGGGATCACTCTTAGCACTCGGACGATGCACCCCAATCCTGGGCTGCAACCCCCATCACTGGGAGTGCAAGGATCACTCTTAGCACTCGGACGATGCACCCCAATCCTGGGCTGCAACCCCCATCACTGGGAGTGCAAGGATCACTCTTAGCACTCGGCTGAAGCACCCCAATCCTGGGCTGCAACCCCCATCACTGGGAGTGCAGGGATCACTCTTAGCACTCGGACGATGCACCTCAATCCTGGGCTGCAACCCCCATCACTGGGAGTGCAAGGATCACTCTTAGCACTCGGCTGAAGCACCTCAATCCTGGACTGCAACCCCCATCACTGGGTGTTGGACAGGCCACACGAAGGGCTTGCTCCCTCCCCGCACGACAGGGCCCGAGCTCCGGCCCACCAGGCATAACCCACGAAAAGCACCTGTACCCCGTCTCCCGACGGATCTTCGGCCCTCGGACCTCTACTCATCACGGGGCCCAGCCCCACCGGCTCCCCCGGTCGGTTCAAGCCGCCATCTTGGGCCCTGCACCCCGAGGCCGCGTGGCCTCGGCCCGACCCTAACCCCGGGCCTGGCCGGCCCCGACATCCCGGCACCACCCTCCACCCAGGAGGTGAGCGGACCACTTGGCAGGTCAATGGGAGAACGAAGTGTCAAGAGCTCTTCCCCCCGCCAGGTGCCGATCGCCTCCAGCTCCCCCCAGGCGCTGGCTCCACCCCCTGCTGGGTGTCTGGACACCTTCATCCCGGGCCCTCCGACCTCCAAGTGCGAGGGTCCGGACATCAAAGGGCGCCTGCCCTATAACTGGGGCAACTCCGGAGCAGGAAGGCAGTTGTATCCTGGAGTCGAGAGACACCGAGAGAACTCAGCTTTGACGGACTACTGGCGCTGCCGTAGCCCGCTCTTGTGAACCATCGTCCTGCCTGCTGGCGCTGCCGCGGCCTTCTGCAACATCCATCCTCGTCGGGACCTGCTGGCGCTGCCGCGGCCCGTTGTAACGACCATCCTCGTTGGGACCTGCTGGCGCTGCCGCGGCCCGTTGTAACGACCATCCTCACCGGGACCTGCTGGCGCTGCCGCGGACCGTATATCGACCATCTTTCCGGGACCTGCTGGCGCTGCCGCGGACCGTGTACCGACCATCTCAACCGGGACCTGCTGGCGCTGCCGCGGCCCGTACCAACTAAGCCACCAAGCTCGAGGATTGTGAGCTAATCATCATCTCATCCGAACTACCTGACTGGTAGACAGACTGTCCCGCTACCCCTTACCCTGCTTTGAGAGACTTGAATCGAGGGGACCCCTGAGTCCAGACCTCCTTGTACCATTCAACCGTACCTTAAGAAGTGCTTATAAAGAACACTGAATCTTATCTGTGTGTGGTATCTGTCTGTGAGGGAGAAGTTACTTGTCTGTACGATCGCTGGAGACGGCTCTCCCCGGAGACCTCTCCTCCTGACCCCGGCCGACCCTCCCGGTCCATCTACCCTTTCTAACACTGGGAGTGCAAGGATCACTCTTAGCACTCGGACGATGCACCCCAATCCTGGGCTGCAACCCCCATCACTGGGAGTGCAGGGATCACTCTTAGCACTCGGCTGAAGCACCCCAATCCTGGGCTGCAAGCCCCATCACTGGGAGTGCAGGGATCACTCTTAGCACTCGGACGATGCACCTCAATCCTGGGCTGCAACCCCCATCACTGGGAGAGCAAGGATCACTCTTAGCACTCGGCTGAAGCACCTCAATCCTGGGCTGCAACCCCCATCACTGGGAGTGCAAGGATCACTCTTAGCACTCGGACGATGCACCTCAATCCTGGGCTGCAACCCCCATCACTGGGAGTGCAGGGATCACTCTTAGCACTCGGACGATGCACCTCAATCCTGGGCTGCAACCCCCATCACTGGGAGTGCAGGGATCACTCTTAGCACTCAGCTGAAGCACCCCAATCCTGGGCTGCATCCCCCATCACTGGGAGTGCAAGGATCACTCTTAGCACTCGGACGATGCACCCCAATCCTGGGCTGCAACCCCCATCACTGGGAGTGCAAGGATCACTCTTAGCAGTCGGACGATGCACCCCAATCCTGGGCTGCAACCCCCATCACTGGGAGTGCAGGGATCACTCTTAGCACTCGGACGATGCACCTCAATCCTGGGGTGCAGCCCCCATCACTGCTAGTGCAGCGATCACTCTTAGCACTCGGACGATGCACCTCAATCCTGGGCTGCAACCCCCATCACTGGGAGTGCAAGGATCACTCTTAGCACTCGGACGATGCACCCCAATCCTGGGCTGCAACCCCCTACGCTGTTAGTGCAGGGATCACTCTTAGCACTCGGACGATGCACCTCAATCCTGGGCTGCAACCCCCATCACTGGGAGTGCAAGGATCACTCTTAGCACTCGGCTGAGGCACCTCAATCCTGGGCTGCAACCCCCATCACTGGGAGTGCAAGGATCACTCTTAGCACTCGGACGATGCACCTCAATCCTGGGCTGCAACCCCCATCACTGGGAGTGCAGGGATCACTCTTAGCACTCGGACGATGCACCTCAATCCTGGGCTGCTACCCCCATCACTGGGAGTGCAAGGATCACTCTTAGCACTCGGCTGAAGCACCTCAATCCTGGGCTGCAACCCCCATCACTGGGAGTGCAGGGATCACTCTTAGCACTCGGACGATGCACCTCAATCCTGGGCTGCAACCCCCATCACTGGGAGTGCAGGGATCACTCTTAGCACTCGGCTGAAGCACCCCAATCCTGGGCTGCAACCCCCATCACTGGGAGTGCAGGGATCACTCTTAGCACTCGGACGATGCACCCCAATCCTGGGCTGCAACCCCCATCACTGGGAGTGCAGGGATCACTCTTAGCACTCGGACGATGCACCTCAATCCTGGGCTGCAACCCCCATCACTGGGAGTGCAGGGATCACTCTTAGCACTCGGACGATGCACCTCAATCCTGGGCTGCAACCCCCATCACTGGGAGTGCAAGGATCACTCTTAGCACTCGGCTGAAGCACCTCAATCCTGGGCTGCAACCCCCATCACTGGGAGTGCAGGGATCACTCTTAGCACTCGGACGATGCACCTCAATCCTGGGCTGCAACCCCCATCACTGGGAGTGCAGGGATCACTCTTAGCACTCGGCTGAAGCACCCCAATCCTGGGCTGCAACCCCCTTCACTGCTAGTGCAGGGATCACTCTTAGCACTCGGCTGAAGCACCCCAATCCTGGGCTGCAACCCCCATCACTGGGAGTGCAAGGATCACTCTTAGCACTCGGACGATGCACCCCAATCCTGGGCTGCAACCCCCATCACTGGGAGTGCAAGGATCACTCTTAGCACTCGGACGATACACCCCAATCCTGGGCTGCAACCCCCTTCACTGCTAGTGCAGGGATCACTCTTAGCACTCGGACGATGCACCCCAATCCTGGGCTGCAACCCCCATCACTGGGAGTGCAAGGATCACTCTTAGCACTTGGCTGAAGCACCCCAATCCTGGGCTGCAACCCCATCACTGGGAGTGCAAGGATCACTCTTAGCACTCGGACGATGCACCTCAATCCTGGGCTGCAACCCCCATCACTGGGAGTGCAAGGATCACTCTTAGCACTCGGACGATGCACCCTAATCCTGGGCTGCAACCCCCATCACTGGGAGTGCAAGGATCACTCTTAGCAGTCGGATGATGCACCCCAATCCTGGGCTGCAACCCCCTACACTGTTAGTGCAGGGATCACTCTTAGCACTCGGACGATGCACCTCAATCCTGGGCTGCAACCCCCATCACTGGGAGTGCAAGGATCACTCTTAGCACTCGGACGATGCACCCCAATCCTGGGCTGCAACCCCCATCACTGGGAGTGCAAGGATCACTCTTAGCACTCGGACGATGCACCCCAATCCTGGGCTGCAACCCCCATCACTGGGAGTGCAGGGATCACTCTTAGCACTCGGACGATGCACCCCAATCCTGGGCTGCAACCCCCATCACTGGGAGTGCAGGGATCACTCTTAGCACTCGGACGATGCACCTCAATCCTGGGCTGCAACTCCCATCACTGGGAGTGCAAGGATCACTCTTAGCACTCGGACGATGCACCTCAATCCTGGGCTGCAACCCCCATCACTGGGAGTACAGGGATCACTCTTAGCACTCGGACGATGCACCCCAATCCTGGGCTGCAACCCCCATCACTGGGAGTGCAAGGATCACTGTTAGCACTCGGCTGAAGCACCTCAATCCTGGGCTGCAACCCCCATCACTGTTAGTGCAGGGATCACTCTTAGCACTCGGCTGAAGCACCTCAATCCTGGGCTGCAACCCCCATCACTGGGAGTGCAGGGATCACTCTTAGCACTCGGACGATGCACCCCAATCCTGGGCTGCAACCCCCATCACTGGGAGTGCAAGGATCACTCTTAGCACTCGGACGATGCACCCCAATCCTGGGCTGCAACCCCCATCACTGGGAGTGCAAGGATCACTCTTAGCACTCGGCTGAAGCACCCCAATCCTGGGCTGCAACCCCCATCACTGGGAGTGCAGGGATCACTCTTAGCACTCGGACGATGCACCTCAATCCTGGGCTGCAACCCCCATCACTGGGAGTGCAGGGATCACTCTTAGCACTCGGCTGAAGCACCCCAATCCTGGGCTGCAACCCCCATCACTGGGAGTGCAAGGATCACTCTTAGCACTCGGACGATGCACCTCAATCCTGGGCTGCAACCCCCATCACTGGGAGTGCAAGGATCACTCTTAGCACTCGGCTGAAGCACCTCAATCCTGGGCTGCAACCCCCATCACTGGGAGTGCAAGGATCACTCTTAGCACTCGGACGATGCACCCCAATCCTGGGCTGCAACCCCCATCACTGGGAGTGCAGGGATCACTCTTAGCACTCGGCTGAAGCACCCCAATCCTGGGCTGCAACCCCCATCACTGGGAGTGCAGGGATCACTCTTAGCACTCGGACGATGCACCTCAATCCTGGGCTGCAACCCCCATCACTGGGAGAGCAAGGATCACTCTTAGCACTCGGCTGAAGCACCTCAATCCTGGGCTGCAACCCCCATCACTGGGAGTGCAAGGATCACTCTTAGCACTCGGACGATGCACCTCAATCCTGGGCTGCAACCCCCATCACTGGGAGTGCAGGGATCACTCTTAGCACTCGGACGATGCACCTCAATCCTGGGCTGCAACCCCCATCACTGGGAGTGCAGGGATCACTCTTAGCACTCGGCTGAAGCACCCCAATCCTGGGCTGCATCCCCCATCACTGGGAGTGCAAGGATCACTCTTAGCACTCGGACGATGTACCCCAATCCTGGGCTGCAACCCCCATCACTGGGAGTGCAAGGATCACTCTTAGCAGTCGGACGATGCATCCCCAATCCTGGGCTGCAACCCCCATCACTGGGAGTGCAGGGATCACTCTTAGCACTCGGACGATGCACCTCAATCCTGGGGTGCAGCCCCCATCACTGCTAGTGCAGGGATCACTCTTAGCACTCGGACGATGCACCTCAATCCTGGGCTGCAACCCCCATCACTGGAAGTGCAAGGATCACTCTTAGCACTCGGACGATGCACCCCAATCCTGGGCTGCAACCCCCTTCACTGTTAGTGCAGGGATCACTCTTAGCACTCGGACGATGCACCTCAATCCTGGGGTGCAGCCCTCATCACTGGGAGTGCAAGGATCACTCTTAGCACTCGGCTGAAGCACCTCAATCCTGGGCTGCAACCCCCATCACTGCGAGTGCAAGGATCACTCTTAGCACTCGGCTGAAGCACCTCAATCCTGGGCTGCAACCCCCATCACTGGGAGTGCAAGGATCACTCTTAGCACTCGGACGATGCACCTCAATCCTGGGCTGCAACCCCCATCACTGGGAGTGCAGGGATCACTCTTAGCACTCGGACGATGCACCTCAATCCTGGGCTGCAACCCCCATCACTGGGGGTGCAAGGATCACTCTTACCACTCGGCTGAAGCACCTCAATCCTGGGCTGCAACCCCCATCACTGGGAGTGCAGGGATCACTCTTAGCACTCGGACGATGCACCTCAATCCTGGGCTGCAACCCCCATCACTGGGAGTGCAGGGATCACTCTTAGCACTCGGCTGAAGCACCCCAATCCTGGACTGCAACCCCCATCACTGGGAGTGCAGGGATCCCTCTTAGGACTCGGACGATGCACCCCAATCCTGGGCTGCAACCCCCATCACTGGGAGTGCAAGGATCACTCTTAGCAGTCGGACGATGCACCCCAATCCTGAGCTGCAACCCCCTACACTGTTAGTGCAGGGATCACTCTTAGCACTCGGACGATGCACCTCAATCCTGGGCTGCAACCCCCATCACTGGGAGTGCAGGGATCACTCTTAGCACTCGGCTGAAGCACCCCAATCCTGGGCTGCAACCCCCTTCACTGCTAATGCAGGGATCACTCTTAGCACTCGGCTGAAGCACCCCAGTCCTGGGCTGCAACCCCCATCACTGGGAGTGCAAGGATCACTCTTAGCACTCGGACGATGCACCCCAATCCTGGGCTGCAACCCCCATCACTGCTAGTGCAGGGATCACTCTTAGCACTCGGACGATGCACCCCAATCCTGGGCTGCAACCCCCATCACTGGGAGTGCAAGGATCACTCTTAGCACTTGGCTGAAGCACCCCAATCCTGGGCTGCAACCCCCATCACTGGGAGTGCAAGGATCACTCTTAGCACTCGGACGATGCACCTCAATCCTGGGCTGCAACCCCCATCACTGGGAGTGCAAGGATCACTCTTAGCACTCGGACGATGCACCCCAATCCTGGGCTGCAACCCCCATCACTGGGAGTGCAAGGATCACTCTTAGCAGTCGGATGATGCACCCCAATCCTGGGCTGCAACCCCCTACACTGTTAGTGCAGGGATCACTCTTAGCACTCGGACGATGCACCTCAATCCTGGGCTGCAACCCCCATCACTGGGAGTGCAAGGATCACTCTTAGCACTCGGACGATGCACCCCAATCCTGGGCTGCAACCCCCATCACTGGGAGTGCAAGGATCACTCTTAGCAGTCGGACGATGCACCACAATCCTGGGCTGCAACCCCCATCACTGGGAGTGCAGGGATCACTCTTAGCACTCGGACGATGCACCTCAATCCTGGGCTGCAACCCCCATCACTGGGAGTGCAGGGATCACTCTTAGCACTCGGCTGAAGCACCCCAATCCTGGGCTGCAACCCCCATCACTGGGAGTGCAAGGATCACTCTTAGCACTCGGACGATGCACCCCAATCCTGGGCTGCAACCCCCATCACTGGGAGTGCAAGGATCACTCTTAGCACTCGGACGATACACCCCAATCCTGGGCTGCAACCCCCTTCACTGCTAGTGCAGGGATCACTCTTAGCACTCGGACGATGCACCCCAATCCTGGGCTGCAACCCCCATCACTGGGAGTGCAAGGATCACTCTTAGCACTTGGCTGAAGCACCCCAATCCTGGGCTGCAACCCCCATCACTGGGAGTGCAAGGATCACTCTTAGCACTCGGACGATGCACCTCAATCCTGGGCTGCAACCCCCTTCACTGTTAGTTCAGGGATCACTCTTAGCACTCGGACGATGCACCTCAATCCTGGGCTGCAACCCCCATCACTGGGAGTGCAAGGATCACTCTTAGCACTCGGACGATGCACCCCAATCCTGGGCTGCAACCCCCATCACTGGGAGTGCAGGGATCACTCTTAGCACTCGGACGATGCACCTCAATCCTGGGCTGCAACCCCCATCACTGGGAGTGCAAGGATCACTCTTAGCACTCGGCTGAAGCACCCCAATCCTGGGCTGCAACCCCCATCACTGGGAGTGCAAGGATCACTCTTAGCACTCGGACGATGCACCCCAATCCTGTGCTGCAACCCCCATCACTGGGAGTGCAGGGATCACTCTTAGCACTCGGCTGAAGCACCTCAATCCTGGGCTGCAACCCCCATCACTGGGAGTGCAGGGATTACTCTTAGCACTCGGCTGAAGCACCTCAATCCTGGGCTGCAACCCCCATCACTGGGAGTGCAGGGATCACTCTTAGCACTCGGACGATGCACCCCAATCCTGGGCTGCAACCCCCATCACTTGGAGTGCAGGGATCACTCTTAGCACTCGGACGATGCACCTCAATCCTGGGCTGCAACCCCCATCACTGGGAGTGCAAGGATCACTCTTAGCACTCGGACGATGCACCCCAATCCTGGGCTGCAACCCCCTTCACTGGGAGTGCAAGGATCACTCTTAGCAGTCGGACGATGCACCCCAATCCTGGGCTGCAACCCCCATCACTGGGAGTGCAGGGATCACTCTTAGCACTCGGCTGAAGCACCTCAATCCTGGGCTGCAACCCCCATCACTGGGAGTGCAAGGATCACTCTTAGCACTCGGCTGAAGCACCTCAATCCTGGGCTGCAACCCCCTTCACTGTTAGTGCAGGGATCACTCTTAGCACTCGGACGATGCACCTCAATCCTGGGGTGCAGCCCTCATCACTGGGAGTGCAAGGATCACTCTTAGCACTCGGCTGAAGCACCTCAATCCTGGGCTGCAACCCCCATCACTGGGAGTGCAAGGATCACTCTTAGCACTCGGCTGAAGAACCCCAATCCTGGGCTGCAACCCCCATCACTGTTAGTGCAGGGATCACTCTTAGCACTCGGACGATGCACCCCAATCCTGGGCTGCAACCCCCATCACTGGGAGTGCAAGGATCACTCTTAGCACTCGGACGATGCACCCCAATCCTGGGCTGCAACCCGCATCACTGGGAGAGCAAGGATCACTCTTAGCACTCGGCTGAAGCACCTCAATCCTGGGCTGCAACCCCCATCACTGGGAGTGCAGGGATCACTCTTAGCACTCGGACGATGCACCCCAATCCTGGGCTGCAACCCCCATCACTGGGAGTGCAAGGATCACTCTTAGCACTCGGCTGAAGCACCTCAATCCTGGGCTGCAACCCCCATCACTGGGAGTGCAGGGATCACTCTTAGCACTCGGACGATGCACCTCAATCCTGGGCTGCAACCCCCATCACTGGGAGTGCAGGGATCACTCTTAGCACTCGGCTGAAGCACCCCAATCCTGGTCTGAAACCCCCTTCACTGCTAGTGCAAGGATCACTCTTAGCACTCGGACGATGCACCTCAATCCTGGGCTGCAACCCCCATCACTGGGAGTGCAAGGATCACTCTTAGCACTCGGCTGAAGCACCCCAATCCTGGGCTGCAACCCCCATCACTGGGAGTGCAAGGATCACTCTTAGCACTCGGACGATGCACCTCAATCCTGGGCTGCAACCCCCATCACTGGGAGTGCAAGGATCACTCTTAGCACTCGGCTGAAGCACCTCAATCCTGGGCTGCAACCCCCATCACTGGGAGTGCAAGGATCACTCTTAGCACTCGGCTGAAGCACCCCAATCCTGGGCTGCAACCCCCTTCACTGTTAGTGCAGGGATCACTCTTAGCACTCGGACGATGCACCTCAATCCTGGGCTGCAACCCCCATCACTGGGAGTGCAAGGATCACTCTTAGCAGTCGGACGATGCACCCCAATCCTGGGCTGCAACCCCCTACACTGTTAGTGCAGGGATCACTCTTAGCACTCGGACGATGCACCTCAATCCTGGGCTGCAACCCCCATCACTGGGAGTGCAAGGATCACTCTTAGCACTCGGACGATGCACCCCAATCCTGGGCTGCAACCCCCATCACTGGGAGTGCAAGGATCACTCTTAGCAGTCGGACGATGCACCTCAATCCTGGGCTGCAACCCCCATCACTGGGAGTGCAGGGATCACTCTTAGCACTCGGACGATGCACCTCAATCCTGGGCTGCAACCCCCATCACTGGGAGTGCAGGGATCACTCTTAGCACTCGGCTAAAGCACCCCAATCCTGGGCTGCAACCCCCATCACTGGGAGTGCAAGGATCACTCTTAGCACTCGGACGATGCACCCCAATCCTGGGCTGCAACCCCCATCACTGGGAGTGCAAGGATCACTCTTAGCACTCGGACGATACACCCCAATCCTGGGCTGCAACCCCCTTCACTGCTAGTGCAGGGATCACTCTTAGCACTCGGACGATGCACCCCAATCCTGGGCTGCAACCCCCATCACTGGGAGTGCAAGGATCACTCTTAGCACTTGGCTGAAGCACCCCAATCCTGGGCTGCAACCCCCATCACTGGGAGTGCAAGGATCACTCTTAGCACTCGGACGATGCACCTCAATCCTGGGCTGCAACCCCCATCACTGGGAGTGCAAGGATCACTCTTAGCACTCGGACGATGCACCCCAATCCTGGGCTGCAACCCCCATCACTGGGAGTGCAAGGATCACTCTTAGCAGTCGGATGATGCACCCCAATCCTGGGCTGCAACCCCCTACACTGTTAGTGCAGGGATCACTCTTAGCACTCGGACGATGCACCTCAATCCTGGGCTGCAACCCCCATCACTGGGAGTGCAAGGATCACTCTTAGCACTCGGACGATGCACCCCAATCCTGGGCTGCAACCCCCATCACTGGGAGTGCAAGGATCACTCTTAGCAGTCGGACGATGCACCTCAATCCTGGGCTGCAACCCCCATCACTGGGAGTGCAGGGATCACTCTTAGCACTCGGACGATGCACCTCAATCCTGGGCTGCAACCCCCATCACTGGGAGTGCAGGGATCACTCTTAGCACTCGGCTGAAGCACCCCAATCCTGGGCTGCAACCCCCATCACTGGGAGTGCAAGGACAACTCTTAGCACTCGGACGATGCACCCCAATCCTGGGCTGCAACCCCCATCACTGGGAGTGCAAGGATCACTCTTAGCACTCGGACGATACACCCCAATCCTGGGCTGCAACCCCCTTCACTGCTAGTTCAGGGATCACTCTTAGCACTCGGACGATGCACCCCAATCCTGGGCTGCAACCCCCATCACTGGGAGTGCAAGGATCACTCTTAGCACTTGGCTGAAGCACCCCAATCCTGGGCTGCAACCCCCATCACTGGGAGTGCAAGGATCACTCTTAGCACTCGGACGATGCACCTCAATCCTGGGCTGCAACCCCCTACACTGTTAGTGCAGGGATCACTCTTAGCACTCGGCTGAAGCACCTCAATCCTGGGCTGCAACCCCCATCACTGGGAGTGCATGGATCACTCTTAGCACTCGGCTGAAGCACCTCAATCCTGGGCTGCAACCCCCTTCACTGTTAGTGCAGGGATCACTCTTAGCACTCGGACGATGCACCTCAATCCTGGGGTGCAGCCCTCATCACTAGGAGTGCAAGGATCACTCTTAGCACTCGGCTGAAGCACCTCAATCCTGGTCTGCAACCCCCATCACTGGGAGTGCAAGGATCACTCTTAGCACTCGGCTGAAGCACCCCAATCCTGGGCTGCAACCCCCATCACTGTTAGTGCAGGGATCACTCTTAGCACTCGGACGATGCACCCCAATCCTGGGCTGCAACCCCCATCACTGGGAGTGCAAGGATCACTCTTAGCACTCGGACGATGCACCACAGTCCTGGGCTGCAACCCCCATCACTGGGAGTGCAGGGATCACTCTTAGCACTCGGCTGAAGCACCTCAATCCTGGGCTGCAACCCCCATCACTGGGAGTGAAGGGATCACTCTTAGCACTCGGACGATGCACCCCAATCCTGGGCTGCAACCCCCTACACTGTTAGTGCAAGGATCACTCTTAGCACTCGGCTGAAGCACCCCAATCCTGGGCTGCAACCCCCATCACTGGGAGTGCAGGGATCACTCTTAGCACTCGGCTGAAGCACCCCAATCCTGGGCTGCAACCCCCATCACTGGGAGTGCAAGGATCACTCTTAGCACTCGGACGATGCACCTCAATCCTGGGCTGCAACCCCCATCACTGGGAGTGCAGGGATCACTCTTAGCACTCGGACGATGCACCCCAATCCTGGGCTGCAACCCCCATCACTGGGAGTGCAAGGATCACTCTTAGCAGTCGGACGATGCACCCCAATCCTGGGCTGCAACCCCCATCACTGGGAGTGCAGGGATCACTCTTAGCACTCGGACGATGCACCCCAATCCAGTGCTGCAACGCCCGTCACTGCTAGTGCAGGGATCACTCTTAGCACTCGGACGATGCACCTCAATCCTGGGCTGCAACCCCCATCACTTGGAGTGCAAGGATCACTCTTAGCACTCGGCTGAAGCACCCCAATCCTGGGCTGCAACCCCCTTCACTGCTAGTGCAGGGATCACTCTTAGCAGTCGGACGATGCATCTCAATCCTGGGCTGCAACCCCCGACAGTGGGAGTGCAGGGATCGCTCATAGCACTCGGACGATGCACCCCAATCCTGGGCTGCAACCCCCATCACTGGGAGTGCAGGGATCACTCTTAGCACTGGGACGATGCACCTCAATCCTGGGCTGCAACCCCCATCACTGGGAGTGCAAGGATCACTCTTAGCAGTCGGACGATGCACCCCAATCCTGGGCTGCAACCCCCTACACTGTTAGTGCAGGGATCACTCTTAGCACTCGGACGATGCACCTCAATCCTGGGCTGCAACCCCCATCACTGGGAGTGCAAGGATCACTCTTAGCACTCGGCTGAAGCACCCCAATCCTGGGCTGCAACCCCCATCACTGGGAGTGCAGGGATCACTCTTAGCACTCGGCTGAAGCACCCCAATCCTGGGCTGCAACCCCCATCACTGGGAGTGCAGGGATCACTCTTAGCACTCGGACGATGCACCTCAATCCTGGGCTGCAACCCCCTTCACTGCTAGTGCAGGGATCACTCTTAGCAGTCGGACGATGCATCTCAATCCTGGGCTGCAACCCCCGACAGTGGGAGTGCAGGGATCGCTCATAGCATTCTGCCGTAGCACCCCAATCCTGGGCTGCAACCCACTTCACTGCTAGTGCAGGGATCACTCTTAGCCCTAGGACGATACACCTCAATCCTGGGGTGCAACCCCCATCACTGGGAGTGCAGGGATCACTCTTAGCATTCGGACGATGCACCTCAATCCAATGCTGCAACCCCATCACTGCTAGTGTAGGGCCCACTCCTAGCACTCGTGACTATAACCTTTAGCTTCAAATCTATTCTGAAGTTCTGATTAAGCCACCTTCAATGTGGTCTCATTACTATAATTTCTCCTCATACGAGGATGTTCAGCATAAGGAATGCTTTGTCTAAATTTGCTGGAATGAAAGCTGCCCGCATGCAAGATGGAGTTTCCTGCTGATGGCTTTCTGTATGTTTTAGCATGAATTTTGTTGTTTTTCACAAAAATGGCCAAATAAAAAGTGTATTTCTGTGGTGCTAACATTCAATGTAAAGTTAAGATTCACACTGTTATGTTACGTTTACCTGCAAATGCTAAGTGGGGCCAAGTCCCGGGGGGGCCCCCGAGGACCGCCAACCCCCGGGGCTTTTGTGAAATATGTGGGGGGGGCTCTCAGCCCCCCCAGCCCCGGGGACCGCCACCCTTGCTTTGCAAAAAATGGGTGGGGGGCTCAAAGGCCCCCCCAAGCCCCGGAGACCGCCACCCCCGGGGCTTTATTTGCATATTTGCGGGGGGCTCATGGACCACCACCCCCGGGGCTTGCTTAATAAATAACATACCTGTATGGGGGGGCTTGAGCGCCCCCACACGCCCCCGGGGACCGCCTCCGCCCTGGGACACTGCTGTTTGCAATGGCAGGGCGGGAGCCTGGCGGCTCCCACCCTGCCATTGCAAACTGCTTTGCTTCATTGAAACGAGAGCAGGGAAACCTGCTCTCGCTTCAATGAAGCAAAGCAGATTGCTTTTCCACATGGGGAGCAGCATGTTAGCTGCTCCCCATGTGGAAAAGCAATGCCGGCTCTGGGACCGTGGGGGGATTGGGACCCCCCCACTGTCCCCAACGAGAGGCCAAGACCTGGGGGATGGGGTGCCTGGGGCCATATGTGGCCCAGGAGGGGGGCCACGCGGCCCCCCTCCCCAGTAAAAAAAATAATAAAAATAAATAAAACAATGGCCGGCCCGGGGGATGGGGTCCCCGGAGCCTTAAGTGGCCACAGGTGGGGGGCTACACAGCCCCCCTCCATAAAAATAATTTTTTTTTGCAAAAGGGCCATGCCCCGGGGGATGGGGTCCCCGGGGCAAATTATGGCCTCGGGAGGGGGGCCTCGCGGCCCCCTTCCCGATTTTTTTTCTTTATAAATAAAAATTGCGGGCAGGCCCTGGGGGATGGGGTCCCCAGGGCCAAAAAAGTAGAAAAAGAAGGGGGGCTACACAGCCCCCCTTCTTAATAAAAAAAAGACTGGCATCGCACCGGAAGCCACGCCCCCTCCTTTCATCACTCTGCAAACGCCCCCCTGGCGCGTTTGCAAAGGGGGAACGAATTCCCATTCAATACTGGGGGTCCCTGGGGGCCAACTAGCCCACCAGGAACCTCCAGTATGTGCCAGGGGCTTGCATTGCAGAGAGGTGTTCTGAGGCCACGCCCCTTTTTACACCTCTCTGCAACACAGCTCTGTAGCGCTTAATGGAGGCACCTGGTGGGCTAGTTGGACCCCAGGGACCCTCAGGATTCAAAGGGACTTAATCCCCCAACTTAAAACGCACCACGGGGCGCGTTTGCACAGTGGTGAAGGTAGGGGGCGGGGCCCGAGGTGATATGTGTGCAAACAGTCCCTGTGGTGCATTTTTAGTTGGGGAATTAATTCCTCTTCAATCCTGAGGTCCCTGGGGGCCAACTAGCCCACCAGGTACCTCCAGTAAGCGCCACGGAGCTGCGTTGCAGAGCGTTGTAAAAAGGGGCATGGCCTCTGAACACCTCTCTGCAATGCCACTCCCTGGCGCATACTGGAGGTACCTGGTGGGCTAGTTGGCCCCCAGGGGACCTCAGGATTGAAGAGGAATTAATTCCCCAATTTAAAACGCACCACAGGGCGTGTTTGCAGACATGTCACCTCAGGCCCCGCCCCCTTCCTTCACCATTGTTCAAACGCGCCCTGTGGCGCGTTTTAAGTTGAGGAATTAATTCCCCTTCAATCTTGAGGGTCCCTGGGGGCCAACTAGCCCACCAGGTACCTCCAGTATGCGCCAGAGACCTGCGTTGCAGAGAGGTGTTCAGAGGGCACGCCCCTTTTTACACCTCTCTGCAACGCAGATCTGTGGCGCTTACTGGAGTTATCTAGTGGGCTAGTTTCACCCTAGTGACCCTCAGGATTCAAGGGGACTTAATCTCCCAACTTAAAATGCGCCATGGGGCACGTTTACACACTGGTGAAGGGAGGGGACGGGGCATGAGGTGACGTGTGCAAACACGCCCTGTGGTGCGTTTTAAGTTGGGGAAAAAATTCCTCTTCAATCCTGAGGGACCCTGGGGCCAAGTAGCCCACCAGGTGCTTCCAGGAAGTGTCACTGCGCTGCGTTGCAGAGAGGTGGTGCAGGCCGTGCGCCTTTTTACATCTCTCTGCTACGCAGCTCTGTGGCATTTACTGGATGTACCTAGTGGGCTAGTTGGACTCTAAGGACCCTCAAGATTGAAGGGGAATTTTTTCCCCAACTTAAAATGTGCCACAGGGCGTGTTTGCACAGTGGTGAAGGGAGGGGATGGTGTAGGAATGTGGCTCTATATTTACTGGACCGAAGTAAAATCAGCCGAACCACACATTCCGATTTACTCACCTGTAATCAGGAGAGACCTCAGTGCTTCATGTTTGAGCCCAGTACTGATCCTGAAAAGTAATTCTAACTGTACTTACCAGTAACTTCAATTTCCTTCCATAGGATATCATTGCCTGTTTATTGCTGAAAAAGTTTCAAAGTGTGGAGTTTTGGAACTTACAAATATTCCTCTAAAATCAGCCGAACTACGAATTCCCATTTACTCACCTGTTATCTGGAGAGAACCCAGTGCTGCATCTTTTAGCCCAGCACTGACCCTGAAAAGTAATTCTAAGCGTACTTACCAGTAACTTGTATTTCCTTCCATAGGAATCCATTGTGTGGTTTTCAGCAGAAAAGTGTCGAAATGTGGAGTTTTGGAACTTACAAATATTCCTCTAAAATCAGCCGAACTACGAATTCCGATTTACTCACCTGTTATCAGGAGAGACCTCAGTGCTGAATCTTTAAGGCCAGTACTGATCCTGAAAAGTAATTCTAACCGTACTTACCAGTAAGTTGAATTTCATTCCATAGGCTAACATTGACTGGTTTCACTTGGAAATTCTTCAGTGTGGAGTTTTGGAACTTACAAATATTCCTCTAAAATCAACAGAACTACGAATTCCGATTTACTCACCTGTTATCAGGAGAGACGTCAGTGCTGCATGTTTAAGCCCAGTACTGATCCTGAAAAGTAATTCTAGGCGTACTTACCAGTAACTTGAATTTCCTTCCATAGGATATCATTGCCTCCCACCCCTGTTCCTGTTTAATAGTACTTTCGTGAGTCAGTGAGCTGACGAGCTCGTGGATGAAGCACCCGCATGCCTGTGAGAGGTACCTGACCTGAGAAAGATGTTGGAAGCCTACTCAGCAAACCCCAAATTTCAAAGACTGTAATCTCTACTGATGATGGTTAAAGAACCAGAAACACGTGTCTAGAGATCAGCACTATCTGCGCCAACTGTGGCGAAACACTCGAACACTCTTGAAGCAAGCAAGTAACCGAAACTGCATTTACCACAATGCCAGGGGCGAACCTTTGCTGGGAGGTGAAGCGGTGTGCTCCCACCCCTGTTCCTGTTTAATAGTACTCCTGTGAGTCATTGAGCTGACGAGCTTGTGGATGAAGCACCCACATGCCTGTGAGAGGTACCTGACCTGAGAAGGATGTTGGCAGCCTACTCAGCAAACCGCAAATTTCAAAGACTGTAATCTCTACTGATGACGGTTAAAGAACCAGGAACATGTGTCTAGAGATCAGCACTATCTGTGCCAACCGTGGCGAAAACACTCAAACACTCTTGAAGCAAGCAAGTACCTGAAACTGCATTTACCACAATGCCAGGGGCGAATCTTGCTGGGAGGTGAAGCGGTGTGCTCCCACCCCTGTTCCTGTTTAATAGTACTCCCATGAGTCATTGAGCTGATGAGCTCATGGATGAAGCAGCCGCATGCCTGTGAGAGGTGCCTTACCTGAGAAAAATGTTGGCAGCCTACTCAGCAAACCCCACATTTGAAAGACTGTAATCTCTACTAATGACGGTTAAAGAACCAGAAACATGTGTCTAGAGATCAGCACTATCTGCGCCAACTGTGGCGAAACACTCAAACACTCTTGAAGCAAGCGAGTAACTGAAAGTGCAATTACCACAATTTCAGGGGCGAACCTTGCGGGGAGGTGAAGTAGTGTGCTCCCACCCCTGTTCCTGTTTAATAGTACTCCCGTGAGTCATTGAGCTGACGAGCTCGTGGATGAAGCACCCGCATGCCTGTGAGAGGTAACTGACCTGAGAAAGATGTTGGCAGCCTACTCAGCAAACCCCACTTTTGAAAGACTGTAAGCTCTACTGATGACGGTTAAAGAACCAGAACCACGTGTCTAGAGATCAGCACTATCTGCGCCAACTGTGGCGAAACACTCGAACACTCTTGAAGCAAGCAAGTAACCAAAACTGCATTTACCACAATGCCAAGGGCGAACCTTGCTGGGAGGTGAAGCGGTGTGCTCCCACCCCTGTTCCTGTTCAATAGTTCTCCCGTGAGTCATTGAGCTGACGAGCTCGTGGATGAACCACCCGCATGCCTGTGAGAGGTACATGACCTGAAAAAGATGTTGGCAGCCTACTTAGCAAACTCCACATTTGAAATACTGTAATCTTCTGATGACGGTTAAAGAACCAGAACCACGTGTCTAGAGATCAGCACTATCGGCGCCAACTGTGGTGAAACACTCGAACACTTTTGAAGCAAGCAAGTAACTGAAACTGCATTTACCACAATGCCAGGGGCGAACCTTGCTGGGAGGTGAAGCGGTGTGCTCCCACCCCTGTTCCTGTTTAATAGTACTACCGTGAGTCATTAAGCTGACGAGCTCGTGGATGAAGCACCCGCATGCCTGTGAGAGGTACCTGACCTGAGAAAGATGTTGGCAGCCTACTCAGCAAACCCCACATTTGAAAGACTGTAATCTCTACTGATGACGGTTAAAGAACCCAAAACACGTGTCTAGAGATCAGCACTATCTGTGCCAACTGTGGCGAAACACTCGAACACTCTTGAAGCAAGCAAGTAACCGAAACTGCATCTACCACAATACCGGGGGCGAACCTTGCTGAGAGGTGAAGCGGTGTGCTCCCACCCCAGTTCCTGTTTAATAGTACTCCCGTGAGTCATTGAGCTGACGAGTTTGTGGATGAAGCACCCGCATGCCTATGAGAGGTTCGTGACCTGAGAAAGATGTTGGCAGCCTACTCAGCAAACCCCACATTTGAAAGACTGTAATCTCTACTGATGACGGTTAAAGAACCCAAAACACATGTCTAGAGATCAGCACTATCTGTGGCAACTGTGGTGAAACACCCGAACACTCTTGAAGCAAGCAAGTAACCAAAACTGCATCTACCACAATGCCAGGAGCGAACCTTGCTGAGAGGTGAAGCGGTGTGCTCCCACCCCTGTTCCTGTTTAATAGTACTCCCGTGAGTCATTGAGCTGACGACCTCGTGGATGAAGCACCCGCATGCCTATGAGCGGTTCCTGACCTGAGAAAGATGTTGGCAGCCTACTCAGCAAACCCCACATTTGAAAGACTGTAATCTCTACTGATGACGGTTAAAGAACCAGAACCACGTGTCTAGAGATCAGTACTCTCTGCGCCAACTGTGGCGAAACACTCGAACACTCTTGAAGCAAGCAAGTAACCGAAACTGCATTTACCACAATGCCAGGGGCGAACCTTGCTGGGAGGTGAAGCGGTGTGCTCCCACCCCTGTTCCTGTTTAATAGTACTCCCGTGAGTCATTGAGCTGACGAGGTCGTGGATGAAGCACCCGCATGCCTGTGAGAGGTACCTGACCTGAGAAAGATGTTGGCAGCCTACTCAGCAAACCCCACATTTGAAAGACTGTAATCTCTACTGATGACGGTTAAAGAACCCAAAACACGTGTCTAGAGATCAGCACTATCTGTGCCAACTGTGGCGAAACACTCGAACACTCTTGAAGCAAGCAAGTAACCGAAACTGCATCTACCACAATACCGGGGGCGAACCTTGCTGACAGGTGAAGCGGTGTGCTCCCACCCCAGTTCCTGTTTAATAGTACTCCCGTGAGTCATTGAGCTGACGAGTTCGTGGATGAAGCACCCGCATGCCTATGAGAGGTTCGTGACCTGAGAAAGATGTTGGCAGCCTACTCAGCAAACCCCACATTTGAAAGACTGTAATCTCTACTGATGACGGTTAAAGAACCCAAAACACATGTCTAGAGATCAGCACTATCTGTGGCAACTGTGGTGAAACACCCGAACACTCTTGAAGCAAGCAAGTAACCAAAACTGCATCTACCACAATGCCAGGAGCGAACCTTGCTGAGAGGTGAAGCGGTGTGCTCCCACCCCTGTTCCTGTTTAATAGTACTCCCGTGAGTCATTGAGCTGACGACCTCGTGGATGAAGCACCCGCATGCCTATGAGCGGTTCCTGACCTGAGAAAGATGTTGGCAGCCTACTCAGCAAACCCCACATTTGAAAGACTGTAATCTCTACTGATGACGGTTAAAGAACCAGAACCACGTGTCTAGAGATCAGCACTCTCTGCGCCAACTGTGGCGAAACACTCGAACACTCTTGAAGCAAGCAAGTAACCGAAACTGCATTTACCACAATGCCAGGGGCGAACCTTGCTGGGAGGTGAAGCGGTGTGCTCCCACCCCTGTTCCTGTTTAATAGTACTCCCGTGAGTCATTGAGCTGACGAGTTCGTGGATGAAGCACCCGCATGCCTGTGAGAGGTACCTGACCTGAGAAAGATGTTGGCAGCCTACTCAGCAAACCCCACATTTGAAAAACTGTAATCTCTACTGATGACAGTTAAAGAACCAGAACCACGTGTCTAGAGATCAGCACTATCTGCGTCAACTGTGGCGAAACACTCGAACACTCTTGAAGCAAGCAAGTAACCAAAACTGCATTTACCACAATGCCAAGGGCGAACCTTGCTGGGAGGTGAAGCGGTGTGCTCCCACCCCTGTTCCTGTTCAATAGTTCTCCCGTGAGTCATTGAGCTGACGAGCTCGTGGATGAACCACCCGCATGCCTGTGAGAGGTACATGACCTGAAAAAGATGTTGGCAGCCTACTTAGCAAACTCCACATTTGAAATACTGTAATCTTCTGATGACGGTTAAAGAACCAGAACCTCGTGTCTAGAGATCAGCACTATCGGCGCCAACTGTGGTGAAACACTCGAACACTTCGAAGCAAGCAAGTAACTGAAACTGCATTTACCACAATGCCAGGGGCGAACCTTGCTGGGAGGTGAAGCGGTGTGCTCCCACCCCTGTTCCTGTTTAATAGTACTACCGTGAGTCATTAAGCTGACGAGCTCGTGGATGAAGCACCCGCATGCCTGTGAGAGGTACCTGACCTGAGAAAGATGTTGGCAGCCTACTCAGCAAACCCCACATTTGAAAGACTGTAATCTCTACTGATGACGGTTAAAGAACCCAAAACACGTGTCTAGAGATCAGCACTATCTGTGCCAACTGTGGCGAAACACTCGAACACACTTGAAGCAAGCAAGTAACCGAAACTGCATCTACCACAATGCCGGGGGCGAACCTTGCTGAGAGGTGAAGCGGTGTGCTCCCACCCCAGTTCCTGTTTAATAGTACTCCCGTGAGTCATTGAGCTGACGAGTTCGTGGATGAAGCATCCGCATGCCTATGAGAGGTTCGTGACCTGAGAAAGATGTTGGCAGCCTTCTCAGCAAACCCCACATTTGAAAGACTGTAATCTCTACTGATGACGGTTAAAGAACCCAAAACACGTGTCTAGAGATCAGCACTATCTGTGGCAACTGTGGCGAAACACTCGAACACTCTTGAAGCAAGCAAGGAACCAAAACTGCATCTACCACAATGCCAGGAGCGAACCTTGCTGAGAGGTGAAGCGGTGTGCTCCCACCCCTGTTCCTGTTTAATAGTACTCTCGTGAGTCATTGAGCTGACAATCTCGTGGATGAAGCACCCGCATGCCTATGAGATGTTCCTGACCTGAGAAAGATGTTGGCAGCCTACTCAGCAAACCCCACATTTGAAAGACTGTAATCTCTACTGATGACGGTTAAAGAACCAGAACCACGTGTCTAGAGATCAGCACTCTCTGCGCCAACTGTGGCGAAACACTCGAACACTCTTGAAGCAAGCAAGTAACCGAAACTGCATTTACCAGAATGCCAGGGGCTAACCTTGCTGGGAGGTGAAGCGGTGTGCTCCCACCCCTGTTCCTGTTTAATAGTACTCCCGTGAGTCATTGAGCTCGTGGATGAAGCACCCGCATGCCACAACAACTGACAACGTGATACAGATATTCACACAGTTTAGTCACTATCCAATATATTTAATGAGACACTATAAAATAGTCAGGTAAACATTCAATCACACTGCTACTAAATCCTCCATCCAGATATTTATATATCCACTCATTCTTCAATGCAGATTGCTATATATATCATACATATTTAACTAATGAACCAAACCACATTCACTGGATGATGTCATCAGTGATGTCTTCAGTGATGTCATTTGAGATGTCATCAGTGATGTCATCAGTGATGTCACTGACCATGTCATGAATGATGTAATATGTGACATCATCAGCAGTGGATTGCGGGCGCGCGAGTTATAGTGAGTACAACTAACTATAACGGAGGAATTTCAATGGTTTTGTGCGAGTGAAATGTCAGGCTAACTATAACAGCCCTGAAACCTGTGTTTTTTTTCTGTGAAGATATATATATATATATAAGGTGGACTACATGTGAGATAAAATAAACGTATTTTGCACAAGATTGGGTCTCCGCTCGTATTTATCCCTTTGGTGGGGATTAGAAAGCTTACGAGAACTCTCGAGATATATATATTATCTACTAGCGGTCGCCAGTAGATAGTTATAGTTAGGACCTAGTTTCCATAGGAAAAGCGTTTTTTCTTTTCCCAATAACTTTGGAGCCAGTTGACAAATCTTCACAAAACTTTCAAAACTTGTGGCCCGCTCCGGTCAGCTCCTATCCTAAAAGTCTCGGGGTGATTCACCAAGCGGGGTCCGAGAAAAAAGGGGGGTCCCAAAACGTGTTTTCTCCATGTTATTTTCCATAGGAAACTTTAGACACGGCTACAGCCCAAACTGCTGAACGGAATTACACCAAATTTAGCAAAAAGGTAGCCCTTGGTTCAGAAAGAGACCTTTTTGTTAAATGGTGTAAATCCGTTCAGTAGTTCCTGAGAAATTTAAAAAAAAGAGGTCGGAAAATGAATTTCCCATAGGAAAATTTAGATACGGCTACAGCTCGAACTGCTGAACGGAATTATACCAAATTTGGCAAAAAGGTAGTGCTTGGTTCAGAAACCGTCCTTTTTTTAAATGGTGTAAATCCGTTCAATAGTTGCTGAGAAAATAAAAAAATAAAAGTTTCGATATATAGAGGCGTGGTGGATCCGCGGACCCTCCAGATCACGAGTTTTATTCTAATTGGCTGTCAACACTCCAAACCAGGAAGTGTTGGCAGCCATCTTGTGACTCGGTAGAACTGAGTCACAAGAAATCAGAATAAAAAACGCGAAAAACAAGAAAAGGGGGCAGGGTAGAAACACCCTGACCCACTAGGCCTGCTCAGGGGGTCCCACAAGGACCCCCAGGGCCAAAAAAAAGCATTTTTTTTTTTAAAACGGCAAAATTTGCGGAGGATCCGCGAATCCCGCCGTGAAAATGAAAAAAAATAAGTGAGAGCTCCCACGCTTCGTTATTATTTAGCCCCAGGGTGGGCCAAGTCCTGGGGGTATGGTTAAATGTAATTGCGGGAACCCAGGGGGACCCTCGCAGCCACGGGCACCACCACCCCCGGGGCTTGTTTTTTTAATTGTTGGGAGAGCCTCCAAGGCCCCCCCAAGCCCCGGGGACCGCCACCCCCCGGGGTTTTTATCAAATATTTGTGTGAGCACAAGGCCCCCCCCCGCAGTCCCGGGGACCACCACCCCCCGGGGCTTGTTTTTTTTTAACAAAATAAACCTGTGTGGGGGAGCTCGAGCCCCCCCACACGCCCCTGAGACCGCCACCTCCCCAGGGCACTAAAATGCAAATTTGGGGGTCTCCCGAGCTCCGGGGACCACCACCTCCCCTGTGCATTGAATGGGAGGCGGGGAGCCAGCTGGGACCGTGGGGGCATTGGGGCGCCCCCCACAGTCCCCAACGAGAGGCCAGGCCCCGGGGGATGGGGTCGCCGGGGCAAGGACTGGCCCGGGAGGGGGGCCATGCGGCCCCCCTCCCCATAATAAAATTAAAAAAATTAAACAATGCAAAGGCCGACCCCGGGGGATGGGGTCCCCGGGGCAAGGACTGGCCTGGGGGATGGGGTCCCCGGGGCCATAAATGGCCTGAGGAGGGGGGCCACACAGCCCCCCTCCAATTATATTTTAAAAAGAATAAACACTGGCCATGCCCCGGGGGATGGCGTCCACGGGGCTGAATATGGCCTTTTTAAAAGAAATAGGGGTCAGGCCCTGCGGGGTGGGGTCCCCATTGCCCATAAAATAGAAAAGGAAGGGGGGGGGGCCACACAAATAAAAATAAAAGACCGGCATCGCTGAGGCCCCACCCCATCCCAGCAACACTCTGCAAACACGCCCCCTTCAACACTGGGGGTCCCTGGGGGCCAACTAGCCCACCAGGTACCTCCAGTAAGCGTCACAGGTCTGCGTTGCTCTGTGGCGCTTACTGGAGGTACCTAGTGGGCTAGTTAGACCCCAGGGACCCTCAGGATTCAAGGGGTCTTAATCCCCCAACTTAAAGCGTGCCACGGGGCGCGTTTGCACAGTGGTGAAGGGAGGGGACGGGGCCTGAGGTGACATGTGTGCAAACACGCCCAGTGGCACGTTTTAAGGTGGGGAATTAATTCCTCTTCAATCCTGAGGGTCCCTGGGGGCCAACTAGCCCACCATGTACCTCTAGTAAGCGACACTGCGCTGCGTTGCAGAGAGGTGGTCCACACCACGCCCCTTTTAACACCTCTCTGCAATGCAGCTCTGTTGCGCTTACTGGAGGTACCTGGTGGGCTAGTTGGACCCCAGGTACCCTCAGGATTCAAGGGGACTTAATCCCCCAACTTACAACGCACCAGGGCGCGTTTGCAGAGTGGTGGAGAAAGGGAGCATGGCCTTTGTCTACCTCTCACCAATCCCCATCCAAGAGCGCGCCAGGGAGCGCGTTTGTAGAGTGGTGGGCAAAGTGGGCGTGGCCTGGTATGAGTATTTACCAGTGCTGCTGTGTGGGACTGACTGGAGGTAATAGTTTGGGAAGTTGGCCCCCAAAGATGTCCTTGGGGCCAACTACCCCTCTTATTACCTTCAGTAAGTCCCACACAGCAGCACTGGTGAGTGCATCTGTGAGAACAGGGCCTGTGGAGTGAACATGACTGTGTGAGAAGAGTCTGCTAGGCTGCACCTTCTTTGAACGCCTGATGCAAGGAGGAGAGGCCGCGGGAGCTGCGGGAGCCGCGAACTACAGGAGACGCGGAAAATTTGAGTATCGGCCAAAACCGGCCGAAAACAAGCTGAAAATTGGCCAAAACCCGAGCCGCGGCAGCCCAACACGCCCCAGGATTAGACCCGGGACCAACCGCGACCGCGACTATGCTGAGGTCGACCTATTGCTGATTGCTGTAAAATCCTGCAACAACAGTCTGCTGACGAGTTTGTGGCAGGAGAGAAAAGGCTGAAACGAGGCAGCGAAGTCAGGCAGTGGTAGACGTTGTCCACCGGTGCCAGCATTGAGAGGTGAGCCCGGGGGCTGGAGCAGGGGCAATCTGATAAGTCTGAGGAGGAGTTTCGCTTTGTTTCGCTTGGTCCGGTGCTTGGTGCTTTGAGCCGCGGCTGGCTGGAGCCGTCAACGCCAACGCCAACACCAACACCAACGCAGGAGACCGGGTTTTTGGAGACTGGGGCCAGACCCGTGAGATCGGCAACCGGAGCAGGAGCCAGAGTTAGTGCGGGTCCGCCATTGAAGGCAAACGCTCGCTTACTCACACACCACTCACACACCGCACACCGCCGGCCCGCGTTCTCTCCCTCTGAGGGGAGGTGTTGGGGAAGAAGCCCTCGAGCAAAGCAGAGCAGCCTGGTGCTGAGCCACGATTGTTCCGGAGACCGGCAACTGGTTACTGGATACTGGATTCTGGATACTGGTGAGACTGACAACTGGCAACAAGAGCTTGAGCTTGAGCGAGACACACGATAGTAGTCACACACTCGCTCGCTCACTCATGCATATTTTGTTCAACTTTGCTTGTGCATTTGCTCCCTCACTCTCCCTTTTGCCCGCAACAGTTACTACAGTTATTAACAGTTATTACAGCAGCCTGTTTTAGCCGCGTGTGATCGCTTGAGTCGTTTGCTGTCTTGCGGCTGACTGTGAGGCTCACAGGGGCCTGGCAACTTTTTACAGCACCCTCACAGCACTTTTACAGGCACAGGCGCTGAAGTGGCAGAGGTTGCGAGGGGGCGAAGGGCGAGCGGTGGCCAGCGGCGGCTAATGTTAGAGGCTGACTGCATAACACATCACAGCACAACCTACCTGCATGTACAGGCACATATGTGCTACGAGCACGGGTCTTTGAGCCACTTGGGGCTTTCAGGCAATTTGTGAGATGTTAGCTGCATGACTATCTGTTGAAGCAGCAATAGGTTTGGAGGGTAATGTGAGCAGATTTGCAGGAAAAGGAAGAAAAACACCCAGTAGCAGCAGCAACTGATAGCAACAACTAGTGACTTGGTTTCAGCGACTCTTGAAATAATGACTCAAGTGACTTTTTAAGTGCTATATGTAAATCACGCTACTAGTTTTTGCTTGGTCAGTAACGTATTTATATTGTTATTAATTTGGACACGGATCTCTTGTTGTGGTAAATAATGGGGAAGAGTACTTTCCCCCAACTCTGTCATGCTACTAAGCAAAAAGTAGTTCCTAATACTCCCCTCCCTAGTTTGACAGCGATTGATCGAATGCTGCAGCAAACTATTGGGGTAGTTGCTTCTGCTATTGAAAGCACAGAAAGGCGACTCTCTCTTCCAGTTGGCACACTTCCTCCCTTGCCTGCTACAAATGTTTCGTTGCTCACAATAAACTCCCAGGACTCGATATTAGTGCCTTCTTTTGCTGGCCTCCCTGGTGTTCGATCGACACATTCTGCCCAGGACTTTGTTTCTATCTTGCCTAACTTGTCATCTCCCTCTATGCCTATTATTACCAGGTTATCTTTAACACCAACAATTCCTCCAGCAAATATATCCTCTGAGATCATACACTTGCCTAAGGATTCAATAGAGAAAGGAGGGTCTGACTCGTGTTTAAGTTCGCCCTTGGTTTCGGCATCAATTGTTAGTTTAGATAGTCACAGTCCTCGAGTAACAACTAGAGGGCAGAAGGCAAAGCGTAAACAAAATCATATTAATAAGGAAGGACCAAATGTATTGACTGCCAAAGGGAAGATTACCCATAAGCAATGTAAATCTACTGCAATAATAAATGAAACGAAAGGTAATAAGGGTAGTAGGCAGACAGAAATTGTCTTTCCCTCGATTAGTACAGGTGAACCAGTAGTTGGGGAATGTTTTTGGGGGAAAATGGAGATATTGATATCAACTCTCCTAGAACCTATTCGTATTAAAGTATCGAATATAGAATCCAGGGTAATTAATATGGAGAAACAGCTTACCGGAAATCTGCAGTCTACGCAGGTTAAATTACCCCTTATCTTACCCCAAGTAACTCCGCCTGAAGCAAATAGTAATCCCAAAAAAATAACGGGGGCCTTGGAAAAACATGTTCAATTTAAAACAAATGTGGAATTGGGACGTTTGGAGCTTAATAAACCCAGGGGTTTAGAACCTAGCGTAGCAGGTATATCCGGTCCCCCTCAAGTGCTAACTAACAACTCTAAGAGAGTTATGAGAAGAGTTGAAGATATTAGGGAGGCTGATTCAATATCAATTTTACCAACTCTTAATTTGCCCCCTGAGGCTATTCCATATACAGTGGTGTTAGCAAATGTTCCTCCTCTCCCTCCCAATGTTTATGAACACTGGTCGACTCTCAGGAATAAAGCACTTGATTTCCTTTCTACCAAGCTTGGACCCAATAGTTCCTTGTTTCCTGAGTTCAAGATGGTTAGAAGAGTTAGTTGGCTAGGCCCGTCGACTAAATCTCTGAGTGGTGATTGTGTAATTTTAACATTTCGGTCACCACCATTGGTTCGGAATATAATTGAGAGGGGTTGTACTGGGTCAGCTAGTTCTGATTTTGTTAACATTTTCCCCCTTGGATTTTTCTACTCTCCCCAACGCCTGGATAGGTTTTCAGGTTCTTGTTGCCAAACATTAAGTCAGGGGGGGTCCATGGGACGGAGATATGGTATCCCGATGTTTAATCCCTTTGACACCCTTAGCGGTTTGGACACAAATGATTGACCGCAACTCTATTCCCTTCACAACTCCCCAGAGATAGTCACGGATCTTATGCCTGTTATTACTTTAACGGAAAACAGCAAGGAAGGCAAGGGGTTAGATCCTAGTCCTTCTACATCTGAGGGTCTCACAGGGGGGCCGGATGCTCTGGTTGGTGGGTTAGAGAAGCGGAGTGAGTGTGGTTTTGTATCTCTACCCGTCGGTCTGAGTGTGGACTCTTCCATCTCCCCCCCTTTAGGTCCTCGTTTATGTAATGTTTGTTCTTGGAACATTGCTGGTATCAAATCTAAGATTGGTAACCCATTGTGGCAGGTCTTTATTCAGACTTACGATCTGATTTGTCTACAAGAAACATGGAGTAGGGATCCGGTCCATATAAATGGTTTTAAGACCTTTCACACACCAGCCGTGGACGTTACCCACGGTAGAGCTAAGGGTGGACTGATGATTTATTTGTCAAATAAGTTGAACATCTTAAAGGCAACAGAGTCTGTCAAAGATACTTATTTCCAATTTTTGTTACTCGTTTTGGACTCAGACACTCCGATTGCCCTGATTAATTTGCATAATAACATTCCCCCTGGTGATGTACTTAATGTGTTTAAAAAGTTGGCGAATGCACTTTTTCTACAAGGTACATTTTGTGGATATAATATGATGACCCTTCTCCTCGGTGATTTTAATTGTACTTTGTGCACCATGAGGGGAGACAATAGGTGCGGAATCACCCAGGAAGATGGCTTGTGTCAGTCACATTTTAATCATTCCCTTTTGGGTGAACAATTTAACGAACTAATAGGCAAACTTGATTTGGGATTTGTAAATGAAGTTTGTGCAACCCCTTTCATCTTACCTCCTACATTTACTGGGAGGGGTTGTACTTCTACACTTGATTTTGCTCTAGTAACTATTAAGCATGCTGGTAGCATATATTCTTTCAAGGTCTCAGATATTGCATTAAGTGACCACTTTCCTCTTTGTGTAGCCATTCTGATTCCAAGTAATTCTGTCCCAAAAGAAAACATAGACGCGGACAGATTGTGTGAAAATTTGAGCACTGGTAGTATGAATGGCTACACGCTAAGATGGGATAAGGGGGATCAAATAGAAACACTTAAAACAGTAATTGTTAAAAGTATGTCTGAGGTAGTGACTTGTTTGAGGGAGGAGTCTACATCTGAAGAGATTCTTGCATCCTTCCTATCTATTTGTAATGAAATCAGGTCCTCCCTTATTAGGCAATGTAAAACTAAAAACAAACAAAACGGAGGCTGGTTTAATTCTAGGTGCCTATTCTCTCTTAAAGAAAGAACTGCATAAATCACCTAGGTGTGCAAAGGAAGTGAGTAGATTTAGGATTGAGTATAAGCTCGCCCTAAAAGATAGAAAGAACGAGCTAAAAATAGAATCTTGGGAAGCATTGCACGAAGCTGCGGTAAGGAAGGATAGTGCGGGCTTCTGGAAGATCATTAGAACTCCTTTCCTTAGCGATGCTACTGAACCAACTCTAGAGATAGCAATTGCTGAAACAGATTGGATTAATCATTTTACTAAAGTATACGAAGGACTAGGTAAGTCTAGCCCTCTTTTGAATCCCTCTGCTTATCCCATCTCAAGAAACTTAATGTTCACCCTGGAAGAGGTTGAACTAGCCTTACGTGTGAGTCAGGGCGGGAAGGCACCAGGTCCGGACGGTGTCCCTATAGATATTTTTAAGGCAATCGTTCCTTTGTGGGGTCCCCTTCTGGTCCAGGTGCTTAACGCTAGTTGTATTACAGAATTATTGCCCACTTGGGTGGAGTCCATAATTGTGCCCATCTATAAAAAAGGGGATAGACACGACCCGGGTTGTTACAGACCCATTTTCCTTTTAGATTCCTTTACTAAAATAGTGGGTCGAATAATTTTGGACCGCCTTTTGCTTTGGGCTGAGGATAATTCTATTTTATCTGACTTACAATATGGTTTCCACTCCGGCCTAGGAACAGTGGAACAGAGCTTAAATCTTCTAATGCTGACCGGGAAGTACACGAGGGCCAGGAAAGGGAGTTTGTTCCTGGCCTTTGTTGACCTCTCGGCCGCATTTGATTGCGTTGACCATTCCACTTTATGGACTGTGCTGGGACAACTTGGGGTTGAATCCAACATTATTTATTTTCTTAAACGATTTTATAGTGACGCTTCAGCTCGCGTCCGCTATTGCCTTAGGGGGCAATGCACGGGCAAAATCCCAATCAGGAGTGGTGTCAGGCAGGGCTGTGTCCTCGCCCCATTCCTTTTTAATTTGTATATAAATTGTTTGGAGAAAGCCCTGTGCAATAGTAAATTCAACCCCCCATACGCTGCTGGTCGTCCAATCCTGGCGTTGATGTACGCGGACAATGCTGTGTTAATGTCCCGTACTCAAGTGGGATTACAGCGCATGGTGGATAGTTTTGCCCTCTTTATGAACGAGTTGGGCCTTAGAGTGAACATCTCGAAAACTTTCATCATGCGCTGTGGTCAAAATCCCAAAATTAAAAAGGACATTTTTATAGCAGGACAGAAGCTAGATTCCACTAAACAATTTCTTACTTGGGTATCTTGTTTAACCAGAATGACTCTTGGGGTCCGGCAGTGGCAGCGAAAAAACTTGCATTGGTTCGCTCGCCTGCCGCCCTTAAATCCTTCTCCATGAAACTAGGCACCAGACCGCCGGCAGACTTAATTAAGATTTACAAAGCTAAATGCGTGTCTGGTGCAATGTACGGTAGTGGGGTTTGGGGCTTTGCTGACTCTGCTCCCATTCAGGCAGTTGAAAACTCCTTCTTGAAATTAATCCTCGCAGTACCCAAGAGTTCCTCTAACTATAATTGTCATGCAGAATTGGGTCTTCCTTTTATATCTGATCTTATTAAACTTGAACCAGTGCTACTATGGCACAGGATGTGGACTAAAGATGAAACCAAGTTTAATAGAGATATATTGATAGATATTTTGGAATTGGAAGGAGTGATGAGGATACCATGGCTGAGATATGTACGTACATTTTTAGCTGACATGGGAAAGTTGGATTATTTTTTAAATCCTCTTACTATCTCAGCCATATCGCGTAAGGAGTTGAAGAAGGAGGGCCTTGCTTTTTTGGATTCCGCGAGAATTTCTGTGGAAATCCTAAAACCTACTGTCCTGCAACATCAATTAATTTGAACAACTTTTAATATTCAACCCTATTTGCTGTATGTCCCTGGCAACTATGATAGATTCCTACAATCACGTTTTAGATTTGGAATTTTCCACAGATTGGTTAGTTTTCCTATAACAAATGATTGGACGCACAAATTATTGCCCTGTCCTTGTGATGATGTTTCCCCTCAAAGTACTATTCATGTTGTTTTATTTTGTAAATTTTACAGTTATATTAGGCACACAGTTTTACTGCCCTTTTTGAGAGAGGTGGGTCATCGGCAATGTCGTTTGGCTATGTTAGATATCCTACATTTGGATAATCATTTTTGTGTTGCCACAATTACATTGTTTTAAAAAAAAGTGATTTTCACTAGGAAAAGTATAATATAATGCACTTTATTAAGTCCTTGAATGATTTGTATTAATAATTCTGGTGTTTAAGCCATTGAGTTATCGCTAAATGAACTGTTGTGTCTTTTTTAAACGCAATGATTTTTTAATGTATGCTTTTAAGGTTGTTTTTAACAATCGAATAAAGTTATATTTGATTTGATTTGAAGTCCCACACAGTGGGATTGCTAAGACTTCTGCGGAGGCCATGGCCCCCTTTCTCTACCACTCTGCAAATGTGCTTCGTGGCAGACTACGGGATGGGGGATGAAGTCCAATTTAGTCCTGAGGGAGTTTGGGGGCCAAGAATCCCTCCTGGTACCTTCTGTAATTCCTACGCAGTGGAATTCCTGAGCGTTGGTTGGACGCCCAGCATCCTTTCTCCACCACTCTGCAAACGCGACTATTAGTTAAAGTAGCATATTTCTTCACCTCTGACTTAGAGGTAGTTTTAATCCCCCTGCCCTATTATGTACTAGGGCCTTACAGAGGAGGTCATGCTAATCACAGGGGTACCCCAACGCATAGTGTTCCCTAGTGTATGTAGGTGTTTTCACTGTATTCTAAGTGTCTTTTAGCATAGCACTGGCTCTAGGCCTGGTTAGTCAGAGTCAGTTACCACCAGTACCTGTCTGAAAAAGCTGTGGGCACAGGATGATTTTGCAACAAGGCCTCTTTCTGCTCCTCTGTTGGTTCTTTCTGCACTTCTTGCTTCTTCCTGCACCTTTCTTCATTTTTTTGTACTTCTGCTGCTTCTTTCTGCATTTCTTTTGCTTCTTTCTGTGCGTTTTTTCTTCTTTCTTCACATGTCCCACCTCTGTAGGCATAGTTAGAAACTAGCATTTAAAAAACCTTTGAAATTCACTTAAAAAACCATAGGTTTGAGGCACGTTATAGTTAGTAATTAGCATTTAAAAAACCTTTGAAATTCACTGAAAAAAAACATAGGTTTCAGGTATGTTATAGTTAGAAATTACCATTTAAAAAACCTTAGAAATTCACTGTAAAAACCATAGGTTTTATGGAAAGTTATAGTTAGTTGAACATTTCACTCGTACAAAACCTGAGAAATTCCCCTGTTCTAGTTAGTTCAGCTTACTATAACTTGCGCCCCTGCAATGCACTGCTGATGACGTCAGTTACCACCAGTACCTGTCTGAAAAAGCTGTGGGCACAGGATGATTTTGCAACAAGGCCTCTTTCTGCTCCTCTGTTGGTTCTTTCTGCACGTCTTGCTTCTTCCTGCACCTTTCTTCGTTTTTTTGTACTTCTGCTGCTTCTTTCTGCATTTCTTTTGCTTCTTTCTGTGCGTTTTTTCTTCTTTCTTCACATGTCCCACCTCTGTAGGCATAGTTAGAAACTAGCGTTTAAAAAAACCTTTGAAATTCACTTAAAAAACCATAGGTTTGAAGCACGTTATAGTTAGTAATTAATATTTAAAAAACCTTTGAAATTCACTGAAAAAAAACATAGGTTTCAGGTATGTTATAGTTAGAAATAAGCATTTAAAAAACCTTAGAAATTCACTGTAAAAACCATAGGTTTTAGGGAAAGTTATAGTTAGTTGGACATTTCACTCGTACAAAACTAGAGAAATTCCCCTGTTCTAGTTAGTTCAGCTTACTATAACTCGCGCCCCTGCAATGCACTGCTGATGACGTCACATATTACATCACTCATGACATGGTCAGTGACATCACTGATGACATCACTGATGACATCTCAAATGACATCACTGATGACATCATCCATGTGATAATTTGATGCATCTTCTCACACCCTAATATAACTTTTAATACACCCACTCTAAATTACAGACTGCCATTCTCAAAACCATAGACACTCCAACACCAATAACTACATACCCACTCACTGATTCTTAGGTTTACACACACATCCACTCACTCACCCGTACAGTCACTCATACTTATGGTCACTCAGTACAGGACTATCATATGCACTCATACACCTATATAGACACTCACACACCACCACTCATCCATAGAGGTACTCGCACACCTAGTCAGTCATACAAATAATTAATCACACTGCCATTTATTCACCTATACAGTTATACACACACCAGCTCACTTACTCATACGATTACTAGCACATTCTTACGCTCTTATACAATCACTGATACAAGCACACACTCATCCATACAGCCACTCTCACAATCACACACTCTCACTTATAGCCATTTATATACTCCAACACACATATATACTGCCTTTCACATATGTAGTTACTCACACATGTACCACTGAGATATACATTCACTCACTAACACATCCATACACACACTCACCCACCCATACAGTCCACCACAGATGCACTCTTGAAACCATGCACCCAGTAAATCACCCACTCACACATCTATGCACAGAGTCACACACACCCCACCCACACAAACACTCAGACACCCATACAGATACTGAGACAACCAATCAATAACCAATTTAGACACTCATGTAGCTATTCACAAACCCATGCAACCGCTTACACACCAACAGACAGACGGATACAAACATTCTCACAGTTTAGTCAGTATCCCAAGCATTCACTAAGATACGTTTAATCATGCACTTATAGAGTCAGTCACGCACCTACTAAATCATCCATTCAGACACTTATACACCCACTCATTCTTCAATACACCTTTCCCTATATATATTAAACATATTTAAACTTTACAGAAACACTGTCACTGGATGATGTCATCAGTGATGTTATCAGTGATGTCACTGACCATGTCATGAGTGATGTAATATGTGACGTCATCAGCAGTGCATTGCGGGGGCGCAAGTTATAGTTAGCTGAACTAACTATAACGGGGGAATTTCTCTGGATTTGTACGAGTGAAATGTCCAACTAACTAACTTTCCCTAAAACTATATATGTGTGTGTAGATATATGTGTGTGTGTATATATGGTATATATAAGTGTATATATATGTATGTATATATATGTGTGTGTGTGTATATATATATGTACACTGCTTTTCAATAGTGTGAACTACTGTTTGAATAGCACAAGTTTAGTGGTTACCTGGTGGTGTTGTGTACAAAGTTAAAACCTTTGAACCTCAACATTTCTTAGATTAACCCTGCTGCAGTCCTTCCACTGCCATGTTCTGAAAACAGCGACAAGACAGTCATTTGTACACCAGGAGCTAACTGGAAATGCTGTCAGCAGGAACCATATCCATCCATTACAAGAATCAATCATGGTCTCATATAAGCCAGCTAGAGAGTTTCACTGTGGATCACATCAGTCCATAAAATGTAAGTAGAAAATTAAAGTTCTCTAATCCACAGCTAGAGGTATTGACCAATGAAATTGTAAAGCACCACAACACATCATAGGCCACATTATGTCATGCTGCGAGATATTGTTGTTGTGCATAAACAGAAGATCATGTTCAAAGTAGAGGACTACAACCACATGTATCTGAAACTGTGAGAAGAGAAGGTGCATGCTAACTTAACTGGTTTGCAGCAGTTACAAATCTTTAAACTTCAGAGGTGTTCAATTGTTTTTGAGTGCGCTCAAAAATAGATATTTATTACAATTGCTCATTAACATGTTACCTTATCTCCTAAACGGAAATATTCACAATTCACACAATACTTTGGACATAGAACAGCAATTGTTACCAATACATAGTGGTCCCAAGAGAGGATACAGACCATATATCAAATTAATGGGAAGCGAACCACGACCTAAGTCGAGACTGGACTCAGGAGACGTAGAAGAGTCAGAGACCCAAGGAACCACCTGAGGGGAGAATCAAGGAACCCCCCAACGGACGGGTAAGAATGAATACCCAATCATATACTCAATACTGATCAGCAGGTACGTTGCAGTTGCAGTCTTACCGCAGAAGGACAAAAGACTCTGTTGTAACTCAGGAGTGAGTTTGGGTCGAAGAGTACCTGAAGGCAGAGGAGACAGGGTCTATGCCACACTGGGATGTCCAGGAGGCATGGAAGACTTAGGCCACTCGAGTTCAAGGAAACAAGTTAGGTGAAGAGGGTTCAAGCTTGGGTACACTAAAGCAGTAGCTCTGCCCGAGCCACCGGGATGCTGAAAACAACAGAATCGGTTCGTCCAATCAACCGCGTTGGCACTGGTCAGTTATAGCAGGAACAGACTCTTCGACAGAACCTCTCGATGCGTCAGACTCTGTTGGCACAAGTCGGTCGTGGTAACCGTTGCGGTCACCGGTTGATTGAAGCGATGCAGCGACATGGTAAACAGGGGTTTGGTTCCAGGGCGTTCTACGAAGGATGCTGGCCTCAGCTCAATGAGAGGACGGCTCAGGCCTTGAGGGGACGCAGAACCACCACCTGTGTTGCAGATCCTTGTGAAGTCTGTGGGAGCCCAGGTTTGGCAAACCAGTTGATCTTGTTGCGGTGCCTGTGGATGCAGGGAAGTGTCTCCTTCACTCCAATGGAGATTCCGTTGGATGTCTTTAGTTGTCCACAGGCCCAGGACGGAACCTGTATGGAGCACGGACACTGATGGAGCAGCGAGCTTGCAGGACTACAAGGTCAGGAGTCGACAGAGTCGTCTCTGTTGCAGTCTTGGTCCAAAAGCAAAAGGACAATGCAATCAGTTTGGCATGGTCAGCACGACTCGGCCAAGATGTCCAGATGTTCAAAGAAGTGGAGTTGGATCTGAATCGAATTCCACAATGAATCTAGGTACCCACCCACAGGTGAGCTCTTAAGTACCCTAAGGTAAGGGTTTGGATGATTCAGGGGTCCCTCCCAGAGGAGGGGTTTGACAATGGGGAGGATACTCTCATGTTCTTTGTCCAGTTCCGCGCCAAAGCAGGGAGCCAATGGCTATCCGATCTGGTTTGAACTGGAGTATGCAGGAGGGCAACAAATGTGTCCTGCTAGCAGACTATGTGGCGCTGGCAAGCGCTCCCGCCCCGACCCAATACACTAAGTCCTGTCTGGGAGGTGGTCACACCTCCCATTGACAAGAATCCTATTGTCCTACCATTCCCTGCTCGGGCTTGGCTCAGCAGAAGGAGGGCGGAATCATGTCTGTGGTCAGCAGCAGCCCTAGGTTGCTGTCAGGCTCCGTTAGATTGGTCTCTGGAGCATGGAGGGGCTCCCGGAGGAGCCCTACCGTGAATGGAATCATACCTCCAACACCGGATTGTCAGGTTCTGTACTCACGTTTCCGCAGGAACGCCATGCAAAAGACGAAAGGTCCCAACCTCTCCTGATCATGTATCGCACCCAACAATGTCAAAGTGTCAACAGAGACGAGGGGAAGAAGGGAAAACAAAAGAGGGAGAGAAGGTGTGTCCCGTGATGACCCCTCACTCTAGGATAGAACCAAACAGCCAGGAAATGTGTCTGTTGAGTAAAAGAAAAAAATGTAAGTATACAGGGAAGTCCTAATTCTATAGAGGAACATGTGTGGAATCCTAACCACCTGGAAGTTTCCCTTCTTCTATGTATTCTGATGATTTGTTCACGGGTGGGGCGTTTATGGTCTGAAAAACAGATAAAAGAATAAAACGTAAATAAAGGAGTAAAAAATAATATAATATATAAAAAGGGAGAAAAAGAGCTCTAAAACCCACCTATGGGTCTATGATGACTGAGTTTGTACCTTCAAACACCATAGTCAAATGCAGTTAATATATAGTTTTAAAAGTAAATTCCACCTTAATGTCAGGTATACATAACTGAAATTCCTTATATTTTTTCAGGAAAAGTCTATTGCACAAATCAAAAAGGCAGGGAAAAGACAGACCTCCACAGACAGTGGTTCCACATCAGATAAGTATAGTTTAAAGACAAGAAAAATAGTATGCTCAGTGCTGAAAGTGCTGTTACCATAGAGAGTTATGCAGCTTTCTCTTCTTCTGTTTTGCCTTTATAGGACAGTCAGGAGATATGCTGGTATGGGAGCCAGGAGATTCGAAATGGAGAGCCAGAGGACGTGAACAGAGGCTGCGACAAGGAAGATGGAGAGGACGCAGCAGATTGGGTAGACGAGGGAAGTAGAACGCCGGAGCAGGAGACACCGACGAGGGAAGCAGGACACCTGAGCAGGAGACACCAACTATGGAAGCAGGATTCCCAAATTCCCAAACTCCACCTTAATGTCAGGTTTATATAACTGAAATTCCTTATATTTTTTCAGGAAAAGTCTATTGCGCAAATCAAAAAGGCAGGAAAAAGACAGACCTTCAGAGGCAGTGGTTTCACATCAGATAAGTATAGTTTCAAGACAAGATAAATAGTATGCTCAGTGCTAAAAGTGCCCTTACCATAGAGAGTTCTGCAGCTTTCTCGTCATCTGTTTTGCCTTTATAGGACAGTCAGGAGATATGCTGGTATGGGAGCCAGGAGAGCCGAAATGGAGAACCAGAGGACATGAACAGAGGCTGCTACTAGGAAGACGGAGAGGACGCCGCAGATTGGGTAGACGAGGGAAGTAGGACGCCAGAGCAGGAGACACCGACGAGGGTAGCAGGACGCCGGAGCAGGAAACGACAAGGGAAGCAGGACGCCAGACAGGAGACGCCAACTATGGAAGCTGGATTCCCAAACTGCAACGCCAATGTGGGAGGTTGGAGAAATGGAGACCCGGAAGACAGGACGAGGAGCCGGAACAGGAATGCCCTGAATCCCGAAGCTGGAACAAGAAGCGTCTCAACTTGGAGTCTTAGAGTTTTTAAGCTCCTTTGCCGATCCCCACGGATGCGCAGTAGTGGACCGGCCATGTTTGTAGTTCGCTGGAGCCGGCAAACATGACACGGATACGGTGTTGGGGTATGATTCCAACATGTTTGATACCAAACATGCCCAGGATCGTTACAGCCAGTTTAGAGATGATGCTAGGCCTAGCTATATCAAAATGGCTGATTCACTTACAAAGTCCAGAAAATGGACTCCGGGGTTTGTTGGGGTGGTCTGCTCATGCAGGCCACCCTCACACTCGGAACCGGCCACCATGCCTTTGGGACTGGAAGGCCTGCTAGAGGGGTGACTTATGGGTCACAAGTGCCGTGAGTCTGAGTTATAAGGAATCATATATCTCTTGTGAGTGGTGCATGAATGCACCAACTAACAAAAGCTGCAATGGCAGGCATGTAGTGGTAGTTTGGATGGTCGCTCCTGGGTGGCATAATACATGCTGCAGCCCATAGGGGACCTCTGTGTGTCCATGCCGTAAGTAATATAGTACCATATACTAGGTACCTACCAGAGTGCCCCAGAAGCCAAATAGGAATGTACAAAGGTACTTACCATATCCAATTTAGGGAGGAAGCATAGTGTCTGGGGTCCTGATTTGCGGGATCCCAGTCAGACTAGATGGAATACAGTTGAAGACCAGCAAAAAGCGGGGGTAACCATGAAAGCAGATCCAACTTTCCTACAGAAGGGACATGTCCAACAGTCCTTTTTGTAGCACACCACTTGAACTTGGTTGTGACATGTCATCAGATAATGCAACAGTGTATTGTAATGATCCTGTATCCACAAAATGGAGTTCTACCCTGATTATTACTATTGGGGGACGATTCTGATGTAGTTCGGAAGGACTCCGAATTGGATTCTGGTTTGCCGACCGAACCGTACACAGTTCCCAACGACCGATTACAATACCTGGAAACAGGTAGTGCTGTTGGAATCGGTTCCGAAAGGCATTCATACAGGACGCGTCTTTCGGAGCCAAACTGCACAGCTCTATGCACTCGGTTTCCGAACGAGCGAGTGCGATGACGGATTCGAACAGCCATTCCGATTCGGTCTCTCCGGAATGAATCGGCTGCCGTAATCGGTCTTTGGGTGCCCGTAGCAGGCCCCCTTACACCCGGGGCCCTCCGAATCGGGCCCATGGGGGTACCCATGGGTTCTCTCTCCCCCACCATGCACAGTGTGGCAGGCACTATGGGGTGCCCATCACAGGATGCAATGTTTTCCCCAGCCACCTCTTTCTCCAATGGGAGCCTGTTTTTGCGTTCGGGAACACAGGCCTCCATAGAAGTCAATGGGTGTCCGACCGACTCGTATCCGGAAGCATCTGGATTCATCCAAAAGCTCGGTCGGACTCCCCCGACCCGAGTCGTTCGGATAGCATTCTGGAACCGATTTGGTCGGAATGCTTTCCCAACCACATCGGAATCGGCCCCTTCGTGTTATTGATGTGGGATTCCTAATAGTTTCAATTAATTATTAATTTGTTGTTAATTAAAATTAATTAATTGATTGGTAATAATTTATCGTAATTGTATAATTAATTTTAGGTGTGCGTTGTACAGTTTATAGGGTTAAAGGATGGGAAGTTATTACATTTTTATGTGTTTTAATTCGTTTTTAAATTAAAAATATTTAGTTAATTGATAATTATGTTAATTATTGAAGTACATTTTATTTTTTAATTTAGATGTGGGTTGTGAATTTTGCAGTGTTATAGGGTAGGATGTAAATAAAATAAATGTATATAATGTTTTTAATTTTAAACATAATATATTAAGTATAATATCAAATATTAATATATTTGTATTTTACTTTGTAACATATTTATATATATATTGTAATTTATTTTGTTTTTTAAATATTTTTTGTTAATATTTTGTTTGTTTTTAATTTTGAATTGACTGGAGTGGGAATGCACATTTTTATCCCTTTGCAATCCACCACTTTCCCTACTATTGCACTGACTGGAGTGGGAATAGTCATTTTTACCGCTCCGCCATCCAACACTTTCCCTACTGTTGCACTCATTGGAGTGGGAATAGTAATATTATCTTTCCGCTATCCAACGCTTTCCCTACTGTTGCACTCATTGGAGTGGGAATAGTAATTTTTACCCCTCCGCTAGCCAATACTTTCCCGACTGTTGCACTCATTTGAGTGGGAATTGTAATTGCTATCCCTCCGCAATCCAACACTTTCCCTACTTTTGCACTCATTGAAGTGGGAATAGTAATTTTTTACTCCTCCTCTATCCAACATTTTCCCTAGTGTTGCGCTCACTGGAGTACGAATAGTAATTTTTACCCCTCTGCTATCCAGCACTTTCCCTACTGATGCACTGACTGGAGTGGGAATAGTATTTTTTACCCTTCCCCTATCCAACACTTTCCCTACTGTTGCACGAATTGGAGTGGGAATAGTAGTTTTTGCCCCTCCGCTATCCAACACTTTCCCTACTGTTGCATTGACTATAGTGGTAAATTTAAGTTGAGATATTTTTAAATAGTTTGTTTTAATTAATAATAGAATGTTTTTAACATACATTTTGTTATTGAAATATATTCATATATATATTTATGTGTTACATTTTTATATAGTTTGAAAATTATAAAATAAATTAAATTTAATAGTATATATAATAATTATATATATAGAGAGAGAGATATAGAAGTAAGTTTATTTGTTATATTTGTTACAATGTATATTAAATAAAAAAAATAAACAGTAATTTTATTATTTAATATATTTAATATTGATTTTTTTATAATAATATTTTTAAATATATTTATATATATATAAAAAAACTTTACATTTTATATAGTAAAGCTGTATTCATGATTTTTTTTATCTTACCATTATAAATATAGAATGTCGATATTTCTGACTTCGATATTTATGATTCAATATTGTTGTATGGGGATGCTTTGGGTGTCGGTGTTTTGTCAGTGAACGTATTTCGTACTTGGGCTCCAAACAATTGTGGCTCTACTATCATCCACCATGACTAGCAATACTCCCTCTGTAAGAAGCGGATTTCTCCTCCCTGCCATTGTGTAAAAAAATAATATGGAACAAAATGAGTATCGCACAAGAAAATAAATGATAGAAGAAAAAGGACAAATAGCAGAGGGAGCAAAAGAAAAGAACAGGCTTCCCTGAGTAAATATGTGCCTCTTAATGTTTTGGTGCAGTGGAATGACAAAGGGTCATCAGCTGAAAAGGAGTGTGTTTTATAGTGTGGTATGCAAGTGTTTACAAATAGCCAAAACCCATCAGGTGTGTGATGCTATCATCCATCCAATGACCACAGGAATGGTACATTGTTGAACGCCTCCTGCGACAGTGTCCCTCCGTCGGGAAACCTCCATTGGGAAAACTCCAGCACAACTGCAAATTCTACATATCCTCTGCGTAATCCCGCCACCCTGATGGTGTCAGAGTACTATTCAACAGCACAGGAGTTTGCCGCATTGGCAATTGTGAACCGCTTACGCAACGGTAAACACTCGGGCGGAGAGTCAGCGAGCACATGTCTAAATACAGCAGACGGGATTCCGTCAGCCTGGCAGAGTACTTGTAAACTCCGCCGGGAAGGGACGACGGAAGCTCACCAAGATCTAAATCAGGCTTTTAGTCTTTTATATTGGAAAAGACCAATTTGTGTAGAAACGGTCGTAATATACCTCCAATTCTTCTCGAGTTCCAACTGATGATATCCTTTTTTCAAACCAAGGTGAGAGAAGACCTTCGCATCATTCAATTATGTCGGTAATGTGTGGACCTGAATGTCATTACCTTTCAATTGCCTTGTTAGCTTGACGCATATTAATACAGATGCATACAGTTCTTTCAATGTCCTTGCTGGGCACTATCACTATGGAAGGAACTCATGGAATTGGACCCAAAGAACGCTCAATTATATCATGTTTGAGTAAGGATTCAACTCTTTCTTAACAGCTTCTTGTAAATGATATGCAATTTGTTTGTATCTTTGAGCAACAGGACCTACGTCCTCATTAATATGCAACTGTACTTTCAGTCTTAAGTTTTCCTAAACCATGAAACAACGACAATGTTTCAATGACTTTAGTGCTTTTTCTTGTTGACTTTTCTTTGACTTGCATTTTTCTTCACATGCGGCCAGTCCCACATGCGCATGTTATTTGAGGTATCCGTTGACATTGCACAACCATCATCTTCACTTTCACTTGATATTGATACTGAAGAACTTTTTGGTGAAGATTTAGATGACAGATGAATTTGTTTGGTGTTGATTTGACTCAGTGGGCGTTCTGCTTGGCCTTGTGGCCGTGTGTAGAACAGGACCTCTGGAACGTTCAGGTGGCCAATTTGTCTTCTCTCCATGACACACTTGCTTTTTCCTTTGCCATGCAAACCGTTACAAAATGGTTCTCATTCCCACAGACTTTGCATATTTGTCCACTGGCGGGACATTTACCTTCGTGTGGAAACAGAAAGCCACACATGAAGGAGAACTTCTTTTTCCGTGGAGACATCACTTTATTGGCCCTCAACCTTGTGCTTTGGCTTACTTTTCATGTTCATAACTGACTCACTCTAGGCTCTCCATGTCAGCAGCTTGTGGATCAGCAGGCTCTTCAGCTCTGGCACCCATGAGAGCTCGCTCCAGACTAAAGGGCATATTTACAGTACCCTATCGCCACCACAGCGTCACTTTTCTCGACATTGTGGTGGCAATAGGGGTTTTGCCCTATTCACAAGGCAACGTTAATCAAATTAACATGGCTTAACCCAGTCTTGTGAATAAGGCACCCCTTCATGCTATACTTAGCATGAAAGGGGCGGGAAATTGGTGTAGTGGTGGGTGTTCCACCGCAACACACATTGATTTTGATGCTGCCCCATATTTACAAGGGTGGCCTATATATGTGGCCTATATATGGGGCAGCGCCAAAATCAAGACCAGGGAAAACCTGGTCTTACCGTGTGTGACAAGGATAAATGTTTAATTTCTCCTCGTTTTCGCTGTTTCATGTGTTCCGCATTGTGCAGCACACATAGAAATGGCAGCATGCCATTGATTGTTTATGTTCAGGAAATTGTCCCTTCCTGCACATAAACAATCATTAAAAAAATGATGTTTTGCAACTTCTATGTGTGCTGCATTAAGCAGCACACATAAAAGCTTCAAAAGACCATTTCAGATTGTTTATGTGCAGGAATGAACACCTTCCTGCACATAAACAATTTTTACCCTGAACGCAGGCACCCTTGCACTATGGTGCAAGAGTGTCTGCGTTGGCGCTAGGCAGATAAAAGAGTGCCAACAGAGTGGGAAACGCAAGGCTACGCCATATTCTGTAAATATGGTGCACCACTGCATTTCAGAAGTGGCAGAGGGTGGCGTTAAGCAAAGGATGCTAACTCCCAGCTTCGCCACTTCCTTGTAAATATGCCCCCAAGAGTCTGTCTTTGCATTGATCGTCTGAATGAAACTTACAGGCATCCCTCAGTAACTCTGAGGCATATTGCTTCCTCATAATTGAATTCATTGAACTTATAGTGTTTGATGAGTGTATCCAGTCTCTCAACAAATTCATCATTTGTTTCACCAGCTTTCAATCTTTCTTGACTGAAAATGTAACTTTCGTAATCAACATTTGGCATTGGGAACTGCCCTGGACTGGATCCGCTCCTTCCTCTCCAGCAGAACTCAAAGAATAAGACTCCGGCCCTTCCTCTCTGAACCCACAGAGATCAACTGCGGAGTACCCCAAGGATCCTCCCTCAGTCCCACGCTATTCAATATCTACATGGTCCCCCTCACATTCATCGTCAGAAAACATGGACTCAGCATAGTATGCTACGCTGACGACACCCAGCTCACCAGCTCATCCTCTCCCTCACCAAGGAACCCAACATCACCAGGCACTGTTTCCGGGAAGGAATGAAGGATGTCACATCCTGGATGAGCAACAGCTGCCTGAAGCTCATCTCAGAAAAAACTGAAGTCCTCATCCTCAGATCCACCCCACCACGTGGGACAACATCTGGTGGCCCCCCACCCTCGGAAAGCCTCCCACCCCCATGGACCATGCCCACAACCTCGGCATCATACTCGACTTCTCTCTCACCAGGCAACCTCGGCATCATACTCGACTTCTCTCTCACCAGGAACCGACAGATCAACGCTGTATCTTACACTTGCTTCAGCACCCTCCGCATACTCCGCAAGACCTTCAAATGGATACTACCCCATATACAGGAAGACCGTCACCCACGCATTCATCACTAGCAGTCTAGACGACAGGAATGCCCTCTGAGTCAACAAATCTCTCCTTTACAAACTCCAGACCGTCCAGAACACCGCAGCCAGACTCTTCTTCCTCAGCATCCCCCCACACGAACCATCACCCAACACCTCTGAGACCTCCTCTGGCTCCCTGTCATAAAAAGAGTGACCTTCAAGCTGCTCACACACACCTACAAAGCCCTCCACAACACTGGACCCAATACCTCAATGAAAGAGTCTCCTTCTATGCCCCCAAGAGAAACCTCCGCTCCACTGACTTAGCCTGGCCGAAATCTCCCGCATCTGCAGAGCCAAAATGGGAGGCAAACCCTTCTCCTACCTCGCAGCCAAGACCTGGAACGAACTTCCCCTCAGCATCAGGCGACGCCCTACACTGCAAACCTTCAGAAAAGACCTCAAGATCTGGCTTTACAAATGAAATTGCAGCTGCATGAAGCCCCCCTCCCCCCAGCGCTTTGAGACTCTCACGGGTGAGTAGTGCAATCTACAAAGCCTGATTGATTGATTGATTGATTGAATTTGAGATTCAAGGATTCTTTGATTTGATGGTATGTAACTTTGTCAGCTTGCTGCATTTTCTTTATGACTTCTTTTACACTTTCACCTGCAAGATTCTTAAGGTACTTGATAATCTTCTTGTGTCGTAAATGTTTTGCTTTTTGGCAGTATTTAATGGTGGTGGTGGTTTCAAGAACACAGAAGAATCATACTTTGTACTGTTGCCTGCCACTGATGCCGTTCGGGTCGCATTTGACCTTCAGCATCTTCTGGCCTGGTGTCACCTCTGTGAGCATCAGCACACTGACTAGTGCTTGGCTTCTTGCGGCCAAATGGAGGTCAGTGGACACCCTTTTCTTATGTTGGGGTGAGTAATGGCTTGTTTCTTGCACAGGGTCTTCACCACCCTCACCTCTTTGCATTGTACCTGGATTCTCCATGTATATCTGCTTCTAACCACAGCTTTTTCTTGCACCTGCTGTTACTGTTGCCACTCGTGCATTCTGTGCCTGGTTATCACAACCTCTCAGTGCTTCTAATCACAGCGTTATTTTGTTATTTACCGTCACTCTTTGTTGCTCTTTCAAAAAATGGTTGCATTCACCTTTAGCACCTTTAGTGTTACTTCTTCATATGATGGATAGCTCTATGTGGCGCAGTGGCTAAGGGCCTCTTTTTATGGCTTTACCAATAGGTTCCTGGCCAAGGATGTGTAGACTTCTCAGTGAAGCTTTCATTATCGATACTTCCCTCCCACAAGTTGGAATGGGGCTTTGACTACACATACAGCACATGTCGATTCTCCACTTCAATTGAGGCACACTGGGCCTGCACGAGCAGTTTGCTGGACCACGGCATACTATCTGGGAGATCACTGTCAATCTTCAGGTTAGGAAACCCCTGTCTCGCTGCCAGTTCTAACATCCTACCCAACCTGGGTACCCGACACTGACTACACCACACATGGAGCATATTTATTTTGCGTGTAACTGCAAATTCAGCATTCTAAACCTGCATTCACTTCACACATTTGAACACTTACGTCACAGGTCTACGGAGTCCATCAGGAGCCAAAAGGGTTCATTCATTGCTAACTCGCACAACACTACAGACAGGTGGACAGTGGGGTGGTGTGATGACCAGTGATTGGTTGCTGATTTCGGAGTCCACGGGGTGCCTTGGCACAACAGGTTAAGGTCCAGGTTAAGGGGTCTCATAGTGTTTTACTTTGTGCTTGGGCTCCACTATTACACACTCTAGAGAGCTGTTATAACCTGTATGACTGGAGGAGGAGCAGGCCTTCAGGTGTAAGTGTGCTCCCCTCCCTCCTCAGCCCTGGTGGGGTGCAAGGAATAGGCAAGTGAAGGGTGACTTCATCCTCAGCAACGTCTGACCCAGAGCACAGTGTCAAATTTACAGATTGCCTATGTGTGTCATTTCCATGATTACAGTTTGCGAATTACATCACATTGCTAAATGTGTGATGCCTTGAGTGACTCTATCACTGATAAAACCAAAGTAAGAACATCCATTTAATGAGATAAATATCACAAATTACCCACTTTGTGTGATGAGAAGCTCTCACATAGCCTGAAACTGTTGTAAAACCAATGAAATAGGAGGTTATAAAGCACAGCAAGTGAACAGAACTGCCAGATGGCTCTTACGATGAGGACAGTCGTTGCACCTTCACTCACTCAGTTAACAGGGTTTCTTCTTTGTGTGGTGCACACATGTTCATTGTTCCCAGAAAACCACCCTTCCTGTCTGAGGCACTGAAGTGTCACTGCCTGCAAAGCAGTTGATGAGTGGACCCCGCCTGCTGCCCTCACCCAAGTGACATGTACATTGTGCTAAAAAACTTCAATGAGACAAGTGTCTGCCATGCTGCAGCCAGACCTGCTCTAGTGGTGAGAGGCTGGACATCTCTATCAGGCTTGTCTGTCTCTGTAGTGCTGTTCACTGAGGGTTCAGATTCCCTGAGGAGGAAGCTGGCAGATGTCACAAGGAGGAGATAGATGTCGCGAGGAGGAAGCTGAATCTAAAGCTGAACGGAGATAAAACTTAGGTGCTGGAAAACAATGCATTATGTTGGAATGAACTTAGCTGGCCCAATGAGCTTGGGCTGCTCCCGGCACCTGTTCCATCAGTAAAATGTTTGGGCTTCTTGATCGATGAAAGTCTCACTATAGAAATCCAGGTTAAAAAGTTGTCTGCATTCTGCTTTGGTCTTCTTCGTGCCTTAAGAATATTTTTGAGCTGGCTCCCGATCAGCATGCGCAGAATAGTAGTCCAGGGACTAATTAACTCGTGCTTGGACTATGAGTATTCCCTCCATCTCGGCATTCCATAATATGTAATCAATCATCAAATAATTCAGAATGCAGCAGCACATATCCTCCCAAAACTCCCAAAGTGCACCTCAGCTGCCCCTGCTCTTGCAGCCCTTCATTGGCTACCAGTTCAAACAAGCATTTGCAATGCAATCGGTCTCGCATTTGCGAGAGTTAGAGCTATTGGCATTGTAAATGAAAATGTATTTTACCCTTGTGTTTTGGTTTGTAGTGAAGGGGGTGTATATGGTTTGTAGTGGAATTATGTGGGTTGAATTGGAATTATTAGTAATTGAATTGTTTGGTGTGGAATTGTGTGGTGTGTAGTGTATTTGTTTCTTGGAATTATGTGGTGAATAGATGGGGTGGGAGCTGCATAGAATAGATGGAAAGGAAGATAGAGAGGGATAGTTAGTTTGTGAACGAAGCAGTGAATGAATTCCAGACAGGAGCAGAAAGAGTGTGTGAGGAAGAGAAAAAATGGGAGAGCAGGCCACGGGCGTTTAAAGAAAGAGCGCTTGTGCACACAGCAGACACCCAAGGGCGAGAGGTGAATCAGTGCACAGCTCTGGAGGTACAGGAAGGTAGCATGTGTGAGAAGGCATTACAGAGAGGAGAAGGAGTATGAGGGAGGTATGGGAGGGGGCAATGTCAGTCAGTCAAAAAACTTTATTCGATATATAAAATATCATAAAAGTATAAAACATATAAAAACAGTAAATAAGATGAATAAAAACAGGAAAGAATTATGACAATGTCTGTAGCAGCATAATTCATAAGCCCCGAGGGGAAAGGTGGTCAGCAATCTATACAGTGTAAAGAAAAAGACAAATATAGCAGCGGTAAGCCAGTTCAAGAAGTGCTAGGGGCTAGGCTGGATCAAGTGACATTTAAACATTAGCACAAAGGCTGGCACTTCTTAAGAAGCCTCTGTCTAATCCTCCATGCCCCCCCCAAGAACTTGGCAGTCCCGCAGATGACACTAGGGACTGATGTCTCATAGGTAAGGATGCGCAGGGCCACCCTGGCTGACCTACAGCCCAGATTTAGACAGATGGGTTTCAGCCATCTAGATCGTACCTGGCTGTATGCCCGGCAAGCAAACAGAAAATGGGCGGTTGATTCCGTAGGGGAGGCACAACCCGGGCAGCCCTTTGCAGCATCCTGCTTGCAACTCCACCCTGACTGGAATTAGTGTAATGGAAGAGTGCCGTATCTAAGCTTGAGGTATAATGACCTATCGCTAGGAGACTCACTCAGGTCCAAGAAGGCCTCTAATCTAGGTGTGGGTTTAGTGTCTAGAAATTTCTCGCTGAGAATACCTTTCTGGGACCTCAGGGTAGCAGCGTTAATCCAGGCCCAATAGATTTTTTTTACAATGGCTTTGGAAGGGGGGCTCTGGCTCTCCCAAAACTCGCTCAAGCCCAATGCCACCACCAATTTGTATAGGTTAGATAACCAGGGAATCTTGAAGCGAGCACCAAGTAGGAGAATGTCGTTCAGGGCAGATGCGTACAGACCCAAGTCCGGAGACCTCCTTAGCCTAACCCAATATAATAGAGGGCGTAATCTAGCCACGTCGCTTATAGGATGTCTGCCAATGTCGCTGCGAAGGGGGGCTAGGGGAGTAGACTGAGGGAGTGAAGCAATATCTCTAAAGAATTTGTTTTCTGATTTAATCAGATCTGTAAGGTTATCGAATCCCCATAGTTACGCCCCATAGAGAGATGCTGGTAGAGCCTTCCCCTGGTAGACCTCTGTTGCTGCAGCAATTGGACGACTATAAGACAGCCTCTGGTGTCTTGCTATAGCTCCAGCTGTGCGTTTGTGGCACAGGAGCATTTTGGAGAGATGTGGGGCCCAGTTCAGCTTGTTATTGACCCTCACCCCGAGGTAGTCAAAAGCTGTAACCAGCTCCAGTTTCGAATTGTCCACCCTAATGTTGTTCTTGAAGTTCCTGGAGGGGGACATGGCCATTAACTTGGTCTTGGAGGTGTTGATTACAAGGCCCCTGGTGTTGCAGAAGTCGGTGAAGCGGGTCAGGAGTTTTTGAAGCCCCGTAGGGCTTTTCGAGATCAGCAGCGTATCATCTGCAAACAGCAGGGAGGGTGTTTTTTCCCCGTTCAGGGTTGGCGCGTCGACCCCATCAACCCTCAAATGGTCAGCCACCCCATTAATAAAGAGGGAAAATAGGGTCGGCGCCAACACACAACCCTGCCGGACTCCTCTCCCTACTGCTATTCTCTCGGTCGTCTGTCCCTGGAGGCCCCACCTGACTCTTGCAAAATTATCTTCGTGGAGCCGAATAAGAAGATCCAGAATTAAAGGGGGAATGCCAAGATCAGCCAAGACTTGCCATAGCTTTAAACGAGGAACCAAGTCAAAGGCTGTCTTGAGGTCGATGAACGCCAGGTAAAGGCTGCCCTTTTCCATAGTCACCGATTTCCAATATATGGTACAGAGTCGGAAAACGTGGTCGATAGTTCCCACTCCTTGCCTGAAGCCTGCCTGAAAGTGGGAGGGGGCAATGGAATTGTGAGATGAGAGATGGGAGGGTGAGGGAAAGATGAGAGGGGCAGTGTGGGTGAGAGATGGCAAGATTGGTGGAGGGGGAATGTATGACATCACAACGTAAACATTTAAGGCGCATGCTTTTACACACAGTTTTTACATCGCAGCATCCATTACAACGCATGATTTTACAACGCTTGCCATCAAAACGCATTTTTAGAACCTACATTTACAAGGCATTCCATTACAATGCATACCATTACAACACATAATACTTTTAGGGCAACAGTAGGGTAAGTGTTGGATAGTGTAGGGGTAAAAAATACTATTCTCACTCCAGTGAGTTCAACAGTAGGTAACTTGTTGGATAGTGTAGGGGTAAAAAATACTATTCCCATGTTCCCCAAAACCCATACCCACCCTAAAACTTAAAAAATCCCCATTACTTACCTTACAATGCGTTGTAATGGTCTGCTTTGTAATGGCATGCATTTTAGTGACATGCGTTGTAATGGCATGCGTTGTAGTGACATGCGTTGTAATGGCTATGTTGTAATGGCATGTGATGTAAAAGCAGTTGCGTTGTAACAGCCACATTGTAAAGGTAGTGCTTTGTATTGACTGCGTTGTAAGGGATGTTTCCCATGGAAGGGCAATGTAGAGATGGGTTTTGGAATTGTGTGGTGTGGGATTGTGTGATGTGGAGTTGTGTAGTGGAAATATGAAGCATGGTGTGTTGTGGAATTATGTGGTGCAATTATGTAGAGTGATATTGTGTGTTATGGAGTTAATTATGTGGAATGTTTTTTGGGAGTGGCATGTTGTGGATTTGAATCATGCGGTGTACTGTTAACTTTTGTGTTGTTTTGTTGGAACCTATGGTGTGTATTGGAGGTGTAATGGGAAAATATGTAGTTTGTGGTTTGTGGTAAATAATTTTCCTTTACCTGGACATAATTTGATACAGAAACATAATTAAATAGCTCAGTAAAATGAGAGGCAGAATCCGTGGTATTAGAGGTTCGGAATGGGCTTTATTCCAATAATCGATTATAATCGGTTGCTCCAAGTTCCATCACCACGGAGGTTCAGGAAGTGAAGTACATGCATTATTGACATGAAATGACTTTTATAGTACATACATTATAATGAAGCGAATGCAATAGGCGTAACAATTGATAAGGAAAGTGACGATTTGTCTGCGTAACCAAAAATGGGTGTAATAAGGAGTAAAAAGGAACATAATTGGTTATGATGTCACCTATAGGTGGATCTATAAGATAATACTTGGCATAGATGCGCGCGCAGCAGCATGACGTGTAATTGACGTGTAACTAGGGGGTGAAGGGGACTTGACATTTAGCTCTACATGTGGAGACAAGAAGTCTGGGGGGTCAAGTCAACCTAATCCCAAATCATATCTGACATCCTATGTTTAAAGAACTATGTTATCCATAAAAGAAGGACTCTCGGACAGAATCTATTCTATACTGACTGTGCGTGCGTGTACAAGCGTCTAAATGTCTACACTGAAAGCGAGGGGGTAGGAATATTCCATGGTAACAGGGCTATGAATTACTTGCGTGAGGACAGAGAAGCCGGGCCTTTTGCTTGGTAACTGGAAGAATGTTTACTTAAACTACTAGGCAGGAATGCATCGGCTGAGGGGGAAGCAGATAACTCGAAGGCGAAATACAGTTCTTGGCAGAGAATAGGCTGATGTCAGGCTTCGTGAGCCGCGCAGAGAATGAGACAAAGTTCATGGTCACAGATGCAGGCTCGAACTGGAGTTTTCAGAGGCAGAAAGCAAGAGGAGTTTGATGACAGAATCTGGGCCTACTTGCCTGGACTGTAAAATGGCATAAGTGAACCGTATAAAGCCGGTGGCCTTTCATATTTAGGAATGGAATATCCGGCCTATTCATGGCGGATCTGACAGAGGGCATGTTGACGGTGGACGCACATGTATTTGCGTCTTCATAACTGGAACTGGAGGGAACATACATGTACTTGTGACATGCACATAGAACCGTTGGGGTCCAAGATAGGGGACATAACTGACCAGAAAAATCCATATTTCCACATTCCCTCCTTGTCCCCTACTTGCCCGTTAAGAGATATCAATCTTCATTAATCCATTGATCTGTTCATATAACATCATTTGTTCTTCTTTCTTCTTCCGTGACGAATGAAATCTTGGGGGTGGAATACACGATGTGGCACACAGACCACAGATCGCTGGTCCACATTGTAGACATAGACAGCAACTGAATAGTATGAGAAGGCCAATACCTAGGAAGGATAGAACTCTCCATCCCCAGGCTGATATCACACTCCAAAACCAACTGGACCAAGTCCAAGTGCCTGGGTTCTGGTGTATCTGGTTTACAATCTTATGAAGGCGAGTGATGGCTTTATATACAGATGGCGAATTTTCTGGTATGAATACGCAGCAGCTTGATCCGATGACCCTACAAGCTCCGCCCCTATCAGCCAAGATGACGTCAAGGACAAGACGATTTTGAAGCACAACAATCCGCATAGCAGACTGCTCTTCTGTTAAATTGCCTAGGGCGGAAATAGTTTCATTCACTACTGCTTCAAGGGTTCTAGTTAATCTACGTATCAGTTTACTATTAGTAACAGTACCTATATAGGGAAAGATGCCTTTATTGAAATCTGTGTATTTTTCCCATGCTGTTTCAGTGTAATCGACAATTGGGAGATCTCTCCGCTCTCTGTTGTGTACTAAATGAATATTCCTATAATAATCAGGAGGAGCTAGGAAAACAGGTGGCAAAAGGAATGCAATGTAGCAGGTACCATCCCAATCTAGAGGTAGACGCATATATGCAGTCTGACCACATATAAAGTAGGAGTGGCGATAAGCTCTAAATGAAGATTTGCCTTGATCACTGAATTCTACTATAGTAGTGCATTTACTATGGCCCATATGTATGGAACCAACCTTTCTTACACATAATTCCCCTTTTGCTGGGAATACTGACATGGTGGGTAAGACTAGTTCAACTTCGGATACGACATTTAGAATCATGAGATTAGGTGTAAAATTACCTAATCCATATACTTCATTTTCTAGATCAGTTCCTGTTCTCTTGGGGCGACCCTCCCTGTCAGGGTAGCAGACCTTGAGTAAAACTAGGTTCAGATTTCCCCATACCCACTGACCTTGGTAAACAGCTGTGTCTGAGTCTATGGAATTGATTAAACTAAACCATGCTCCACAGGAGCCATTATGTGTAAACGGATGTGGAAAGAATGGCAGGACTCCTTCATAATTCTGATAGGGAGGGAGCCGACCACACACCCAACAATTAGTGGCATTACTAGTCTGATGGGAATGATGTAACATACTAATGAAAGTGTTATTGCGCAGCGCAAGTCTATAAGACAATTCATGCGGAGGTAAGTCACTAAAAGAATGTTCAGCAGTAACATTATAAACATGTCTAGAAATAGGGTAATATATGTGCAACAATATGCTTGCAGTAATTATTAAAAGACTCAAGAAAAACAAGATTATTAATGTCACTATGCAATGGCTACGCAGTGATTTACAATACGCCTGTCGTTTCATCATTTTTTGCGACTGTCCATGATTCAGGTCTAGAGGATACATGTCAGAGACAGATTCAACCGCTTCACCTAGGAGAGGACTTAAACAATCAAATCGTCTGACGTTCTAGGCCTCAATTTAACTTTATAGAGTGCGGTTTCAGTCTGTTCAACCAAAGGAAGTTTTGAATCAGTCTGTGAGGGAGTGCAGGGCACAATGTCTATATCCGAGGATTGTCCATGAAATTTCTTGATATGACTTGAATGAATCCAGCCCTTGCGGCCCTCGATCTTCACGGCTGTCCTTGTGGTTAGCAGAACCAACTTGGGTGTCTTCCACCTGGGCTCCAGCTGAGTCTTTCGGTCGAAATTTCTCACAAATACGATATCACCCGGAACTACGTCATGGGGTTTCACCTCAGTGTTGTCGGGAAATGCTGCAGCAACCTGTGAACGACAAGATTGTAGTGCAGACATCAAGGAAGCCAAGTAATCTGTCAGCATATTACAGTCAATATCAGTTATTTTGCGTGGTATGGGCGTCCCCCACATATTTGGTGGTCTGCCAAAGATCACCTCATACGGGGATAGCCCTGTTCGAGAGTGTGCTACCATTCTCATGTAAAAGAGTGCAACTGGTAACGCTACTACCCAGTCGACACCTTTCTCTCTGCATATTTTGGACAATCTGATTTTCAGTATCTGGTTATGTCTTTCTACGAGACCTGCTGCCTCGGGGTGTCGGACACAGTGGAATTTCCACTGATATCCTAACAGAAGTGAAACATGTTTCATTAATTCGGATGAGAACGGCTGGCCGTTATCTGAGTAGACAACACGTGGTAAACCGTATCGTGGGAAGAATTCTCGAACCAACTGTTTGGCAGTAGTCGGGGCAGTGTAATCTGAAACCGGGTATGCCTCCGTCCAACGGGACAGAGCGCAGACAACTACGAGAACATATTTGAATCCTCGACATCGTTCCATCTGGATATAATCCATCTGGAGGACTTCAAAAGGGTGGTCAGGAGGATGAAATCCACCCTGTTCTACGGGAACGCTTTTTCCTGGGTTGAACTGGCAACAGATCATACAGGTACGGACCTTTTGTTTGGCTGCTGCTCGTAAATGTTTATTGAACCAAATGTGTTGAATGCTGTCTAGCATAGCTTTTTCTCCTAGATGCGCTGGACTATGTATAGTGTTAATTATAACTTGGACCATTGAATCAGGGAGGAACCACACAGACTTTTCCTTCATCATCCATCCTTGGTCCGTTTGGATCCCTCCTAATTCAGTCCATTTCTTTATTTCGTCTGGTGTAGCATGTGTCTGTATGTCAATTACGTCAAGGGTAGGATCTTTAACTGTCATACAATGTGTCGGCATCGGGACTATTGTCTTTGTCATGTCGGGGGTTTGAGTTTGAGCAGTCTGTTTAGCTGTTCTGTCGGCTAGATCATTGCCTTGGGAAATGATATCAGTAATCTTCGTATGAGCCTTACATTTCATAATTGATATTGCAGTGGGTAGATGTATTGCATCTAATAAGGCATGAATGAGGGGTCCGTGCTGAATGTGGGCACCGTGGGAAGTTAAATAACCCCTCTCTCGCCACAGCACGCCGAAGTCATGTACAACTCCGAATGCATAACGTGAATCAGTGTATATGTTGACTTTTTTATTCGTGGCTTGAATACAGGCTTGTGTCAGAGCGATGAGCTCTGCGGCTTGAGCTGACAAAGTATTTATACGATTAGTTTCAATGACTTCAGTATCTGTTGTGACTGCGTAAGCGGCCACTAACTCTCCTGTACTTGTTCTCATACATGAACCATCTACATACAACGTCAGGTCTGGATCTGACAATGGGACATCGGTTAAGTCTTGTCTGGGTTTTGTCGTTATAGTAATAACTTCAATACAGTCATGAGCTAGTGGGTCTGTTCCGGTTACTGGCAAAAGTGTGGCAGGATTCAATGTGTTACAGCGTCTGATTTCTATATGTGGCTGAAACAATGTAAGTTCATACCCTGTAAGTCGCGCTATAGTCAAGTGTTGTGTTTGCGTTCTATTTACAAGGACCTCTACTGTGTGTGGTACTTGAACTGTCAATGGATGTCCTAACACTATGGCGTCGCTTTGTCTAATTGCTAAGGCTGTCGCTGCTACTGATTTCAGGCATGCAGGCAAAGCCTGAGCTACAGGATCTAATGTACTAGAAAAATAAGCACATGGTTTGTGTGCTCCTGCTTGTTCCTGTGTGAGTACTGACAAGGCAGTACCTTCGCGTTCTGTAACAAAAAGTGTAAACTGTTTTCTGTAACATGGTGTTGCTAAAACAGGTGCTTGACATAAAGCTTTCTTTAGGCTTTCAAAAGCTTGTGTATGTTCTTGAGTCCAAGGGAGAACAGTCGATGTGGCTGCCTCCTGTGTTGTCAACTGAATGAGTGGTTTTGCTAGAAATGCATACTGAGGGATCCACTGCCTACAATATGAAGTGAGGCCTATGAAAGCCCGTACCTCCTTTTGTGTCTTGGGTATTGGCATGTTAGCTATTAACTGAATGCGGTCGGGTGTAAGCTGCCTTCCCTCCTTGGACAGCGAGTGTCCAAGATAAACAACTCGCTGGACACAGAATTGCAGCTTAGAAGGGGACACCTTGTGCCCCTTTTCGACTAGAAATTGTAAAACTGTCAGTGATGCTTTTTCACATTCAGGTTCGCTTCGGGCGGTGATCAGCAGATCATCGACGTATTGAAGCAGAGCAGTGTTAACTGGCATGTGGATACTATCGAGTTCTCGTTTCAGTGCTTGGCTATAGATGCTGGGGCTTTCTGTAAATCCTTGAGGTGCGCGTGAGAATTTAAAGCTACGTCCATTTAAACTAAATCCGAACAAATATTGGCTTTCCGGATCTATTGGGACGCTGAAAAAGGCATTCTTGAGATCGATTACAGTAAAGAATGTTGCTTCGGAATCAATGGCTGTCAATAATGACGAGATATCCGGGACCACAGGGAATTGTGGCACAATGCATTTGTTTAACTCGCGCAGATCAATAACCAATCGATAGACTGGCGGGGCCTTTGGATCTGTTCGTTTAAGAATCGGAATTATCGGTGAATTACATACATTGGAGTCTGTTTCCACAACTACTCCTTGGGCAATAAGCTCGTCAATGATTTGTAGTAAAGCCACTACAGCATCTGGTGGTAACTTGTATTGTCGCATTCGTGGTAGCACCACTCCTGCCTTTAATGTGACTCTATATGGTGTAATATTCATGCAACCAACATCAGTAGGGCCTTGTGCCCATAGACGTGTAGGTAAAGTCTGCAGTCGGGGATCCATGTCTCTAGACACATAGTGACCTTTAAAATCACGTAAAAACAACCTTACTCCTTCCGGAGAACAACATATTATGGCTCCTAGAGCTTTCAACGTTTTTATTCCTAGCAAGTTTTCTGGACATGATTTAGTAAGCAATAAATCTGTAGTTCGGGTCAGAGGCCCTATCGTAAGTGGCAGAGGCTGTGACACTTCATTAACAATAGGTTTTCCTGAAAAACCAAGGGAAATATTCTGTGAGCCTGAGAGGGGTGCCCCTGGAACTTCACTACGTTTTATAGTTGTTCGACTTGCCCCTGTATCGAGTAAAAACTTCCTATCTTGGCCTAATAATTCACTATGTACATAAGGTCCTTCTTGATCTACAGGAATCTCGATAAGGGGTAAATCAACTTCCCTCTCTAGGCTTGTTCATGCGTAACGCTGATACTCAGGATATTCATACTGTGCGGTCTGATACATTTGTCGTGTTGTTGTCTGTGTGGCAGCAACAGGCAACGGTGGTGCAGCTGGCACAAACTGTATTGGCTGTTGTGCGGCTGGCATGGCCTGGGCATGCTGCAGAGCTCCTTGTTCATTCTGCTCTTGTCTAAATGGCCGTGGTCTTTCTTGTGTTTTACCTATGGCGATATTATGTTTTAAAACTGGACAATCGTGTACGTAATGACCTGGCTTTTTACAATAATTGCATGTCCCTTTTATAGGTCCTGCTGAATCGGAATGTGTCATACCCTTTTTATGTCCTTCAGCTGGAACTGTCTGGGAAACTAGCATTTTCATTTTCGTGTCTTTCATGCGTCTGTGTTCATGTTCTTGTTCCTCTCTAATTCTATTGTGATGGTACTGTAACATTTGTAACATTTGTGATGGAGTGTTACCTTGCCAGGTACTCTCGAATTTTAATACTCTATTCTTTACTGGGGGCAGGGCATTTTCTACTAATTTTGTTACAAACAGATGTGGGTATGATTCGCTACTTGCTTTTATGCCACTATTTATACCAAAACATTTTTCAAATCGGGCATAGTAATCACTAGTGTCTTCATCTTGCTTCTGTGTACAGGCTGAAATTGTACCCCAATCTTCCTTTTTCGTAGTTAATAAACGTGGCAGTACCTGTACTAATAAACCTGGTAATGCCTTAGTTTTATCCCCAAGTCCTGCTCCTGCAGTTCGGGCCTTTTCTTCTGCTTCTAACACTGACCATTCTATCTTTTGGTCTCCTACCTCCCACTCTTTTTCCTTGAGTTTCTCATAAATACCAGCAGGCATCAATACCTTTAATATTGTCATAATGTCGGGATAGGTATACTCTCCCATGAGTAACATGTCCTTAATTTCTCGGTGAAAACCCGCTGGATCTTTGTCATGACTGGGTACCACTTTTTTCATTTGTAACAATTCTATTTTCGATATGGGCGTATATACAAATACGCGCTTGAACTCGTTGTCCTCGCCTTTTATTGGGTGCACTTCTCGTAAGGGATTCTGTCTATCCATGTGATACGTGGTTCTTTCCTTGACGGGCAATGAGACATGCTCTGTGCATACAAAAAGAATATACTGCTTTCTTGATTCTAGAATTTCTTTAATTAATTTAGTACCTGCACCTCTCCATTTATTCATAAGCAATTCAGTCAGTATGTCAGGTAAGGGACCAGGGTCCGAATGCTGACTTCGATATAGTATAATGAGTTGTTGAATCATATAAATCCCCGCTAACCTCTGTTCATCTGGGGTAAGATTCAAAAATGTGCGTACTACTGTATCATCACTATATTTTCCGGGACTGTCCACCCAATGGACAGCTGCCCTGGCTAAATCTTGTTCATCCATAGAATCGAGAAAATGATAACCCCTTCGTTCTCGGAGTAGTTTGTCGGCGGTTTGGAACGAATGCTCGTTAGACCTTATATTAATTATAGGTATTTGGAAATTCCTGTTATTATCTGGACATATCGGACGTATCGAGTCAGTAAGACATCTATTACTATTACAAGATCTTCCTCTACCTACATAGGCTATGGTGTCCGACTGTCCTGTGGGCAGTCCTGACCCTTCTTCCTCGCTTTGTTCGAACTCGTCTACCTCTAATCTTTCTTCGTGTAGGCGTTCTATTTCTTTACGGATCTTTCGGCACATGGCTATTATACAATTTTGTTTATCATGTCTCCCTTCTGATATATTCTGGCTCCATCTTGTAAGAACTCGCATTGCTTCCGGGTCTACCCCCGGTCGGTCTTGATTTCTGATCACACAGTTTATGAGGAAACGTAACAGTTCCCCCTGTATCTCTACTTTCTGGTATTCCATAGCTCTGTTAATACATTCTGGATCTCGCCCTGTTTGGACAAAATGATATATATTATCTAGATGCGCAGTCATTCCTGGTAACTTTCCTAAATACACTGCGGCTCGTCTGATACGCAATGATGCCAGGGTCATTTCGTCCTCTTTACCGGGCACAGGGTCATATCTGCAATCTATAAGAAGTTCCTTCAGCGTACGGGCACTTATGAGTTTGGGTGTACGTGAATGTGCTGACTCTTGAAAAGTAAGTTTATTTATTCTGGGTGGCGTAGAGAAGATATTGGTAGCACCTCCCGTGGCCCCATCTGGGGTGTCGGGTGTGAAAGGATTCGTCGAACGTGACACAGCAACTACAGGTGTGGACACAGCTATAGAAGTAGCTGTAGGAGCGGATGCAGAAACAGATGTGCTTGCCAGAACTTGGGACTCGATTTGTTGCTGTAGGGACACGGGTGCTGGATCTTGGCGTTGGACCTCCCCGGTATGCGGTCTATGCGGGGCGGAATTTGCATATTCGGGAGCTGCGTCATCTAAATATGAGGAAAGAAAAATATCTTCTGCGGTTCTAGGATGCCCCTTAGGGTGCACCTTTATTGGGAACAATGGGGGTGGCAAGTCTTTCGGTATTTCTGGAGTAGCCTTAGGTAATCCTTCGGCCAGAAGGGGATACATACCATTCATAAGGGCGTTTCTTTGTCTGTCTACTTGTTCTGATTTCACTCGGATACCTTCCTCAATTAATAGATTTTCTCGAACTTTATTTGAACTTTCTTTATTCCTTTCTTCCTGTCTACGTGCTTTTTCTGTGCGTCTATGAGATTCTTTACGCCATAACTCAACGGCGTCTTTCTGTGACTGTCTGACTTTCCTTTTCCATAACTCTTCCTCGACTTTCATGATGCACTCTGCATCCCAGGTTCCCGCTGCGGGCCACCTCTGACCTTCCGGTAATCACTTGGTGTAGTCTACCCATAAATCAAGAAATAATATAGCGTCTAAGCCATGTTTGTGATACATGAAATGCCCTGGAGTGTCCCTAGGAGGAATAGGGACGGCTTCTTCGAGAACCCCTTTTCTAGTAGTGATCTGTCTTAACTTCGAAAAGAGCGGCATATTAACAACTGATCCGATGCTTAATCTTGAACACACTTAATACAAAAGCACAATAATGAACAACCATTCATACCACAATATGCAAGACGTTTAACACATTAAATATTAAACATTAAAACATTTTTAACCGTTAGAATAACCAACAATGATGATCGTCTGCATAACTAATCACCAAGCTTAATTCTTGACAATAACTAGATACTTCGGAATACTTGATATACTGCTAAACAGTACAGATACACTGCTAAAACAGTGCAGACCGGATTTGTGTACCCAAACCCGTCTTGACCGGCACAACCTATGTGCACGTCAGAAATGCCTCCCCAGCAATGGTACTCACCGGGTAGCTTCGGAAACGGAAGGCCTCGGTAACTTGAACTTGAACCGGACTGGACTCGACTCGACTCGTCGGGCACTGGGCTTGACTTCGAGCTGGTGGGTCTCTGTATACCTCGGATCTTGCTCTCTCAGCTAGGCTCTGGTCGGGATACTTCGCACTTCTCACCGCCTCGTCTGGGTGTTGATCGCAGTCTCAGTCGCCCCCGTTTGACCGGAGGGAGATACAGGAAATCCTGCTGGTACGCGTTATTGTCCGTCCAGCTGTGGCAGGAGACCGGGCCTGCAACGCACCGCCGGCGCGTGAGATGAGAAAGTGTCCCTGTTCGGGCGCCATTCATGTGGTAAATAATTTTCCTTTACCTGGACATAATTTGATACAGAAACATAATTAAATAGCTCAGTAAAATGAGAGGCAGAATCCGTGGTATTAGAGGTTCGGAATGGGCTTTATTCCAATAATCGATTATAATCGGTTGCTCCAAGTTCCATCACCACGGAGGTTCAGGAAGTGAAGTACATGCATTATTGACATGAAATGACTTTTATAGTACATACATTATAATGAAGCGAATGCAATAGGCGTAACAATTGATAAGGAAAGTGACGATTTGTCTGCGTAACCAAAAATGGGTGTAATAAGGAGTAAAAAGGAACATAATTGGTTATGATGTCACCTATAGGTGGATCTATAAGATAATACTTGGCATAGATGCGCGCGCAGCAGCATGACGTGTAATTGACGTGTAACTAGGGGGTGAAGGGGACTTGACATTTAGCTCTACATGTGGAGACAAGAAGTCTGGGGGGTCAAGTCAACCTAATCCCAAATCATATCTGACATCCTATGTTTAAAGAACTATGTTATCCATAAAAGAAGGACTCTCGGACAGAATCTATTCTATACTGACTGTGCGTGCGTGTACAAGCGTCTAAATGTCTACACTGAAAGCGAGGGGGTAGGAATATTCCATGGTAACAGGGCTATGAATTACTTGCGTGAGGACAGAGAAGCCGGGCCTTTTGCTTGGTAACTGGAAGAATGTTTACTTAAACTACTAGGCAGGAATGCATCGGCTGAGGGGGAAGCAGATAACTCGAAGGCGAAATACAGTTCTTGGCAGAGAATAGGCTGATGTCAGGCTTCGTGAGCCGCGCAGAGAATGAGACAAAGTTCATGGTCACAGATGCAGGCTCGAACTGGAGTTTTCAGAGGCAGAAAGCAAGAGGAGTTTGATGACAGAATCTGGGCCTACTTGCCTGGACTGTAAAATGGCATAAGTGAACCGTATAAAGCCGGTGGCCTTTCATATTTAGGAATGGAATATCCGGCCTATTCATGGCGGATCTGACAGAGGGCATGTTGACGGTGGACGCACATGTATTTGCGTCTTCATAACTGGAACTGGAGGGAACATACATGTACTTGTGACATGCACATAGAACCGTTGGGGTCCAAGATAGGGGACATAACTGACCAGAAAAATCCATATTTCCACAGGTTGAATTACGTGGTGTTTATTGGAAATGTGTGAAGTTGAACTGTGAGGCATTGAGTGAAATTATGCTTATTGGATTTGTGTGTTACGGTGTGTAGTGCATTTATGTGGTTTGCTGGTATGTGGCATAGAGTGCATTTATATGGGGCATTTTTATGTTGTAATGTGTACTTTGTAAATATGTGGAGTGTGCTATTATGGACTCCCAACCACGCTTTCCAGACATCGCTCTTTTCTAATGAATTTTTCCCTCTAACAGCCGCACTTGTCCACTACACCCAGTAATATCCCACATCTTCCCTTTTATTAATCAACTTTGATTAATCTAGGCCTATTCACAACAGTAGAGTAAAGGCACGAGATCTCCAGAGCACAAACCTAACCTTGAGGCAGATGATCCTACTAGGAAAAGGAAGCACATATTCCTATCATTCTCGAAGCTTGGGATCTGGAGTAATGTGCAACTCGCTGTCGAGCTCTCCAGCGCTCCATTAGGGCTAGTAAGCACTATGTACATTCCAATTTACAATAGAAGCACTCTGAATATTCACATATTAAAAACCTGTTAAAACAGTTTATATTTTAATGTGGAGCAGCAAGTATCCTTAGTACTGCAATGTGTCAAAACGCGTGTCTGTAATACAAGTGGCAAATAAATAGATATCCTCCAAAAACCCTAAATATGCAATTTCCACAGGAAAATATGAGGATCAAATCAATGCCTTGTTCCAGGGGTGAGAGGTATCATAAAATAAAGGTGTGATGTCAAAATAAGGAGATGCGCTGTCTAGGCCACATTGATCACCGCCTGCAATGACGATAAAACTAGTTATGAAATCATTTCCGAAAACATTATCAGTGTAGAAATGTCCAGAAAACACGTGCAGCATGTTTAAAAGTGTTTTTTCACGTTTAAAAAAAAGGCACATGATTCTCGTTGGCATTTCATCCTAAGTGTCATCCTTCACTTCAAAATCAGCAACAACACATTGAAGTGTCCTGTTGTATTGCGCCATTTACAGGAGCAGCTGAACTGTAAATCAAGCCTGTTTTAACACATTGGAAATAAAGAGAGGATGTGCTCGAGTGAGGCCCATGCAGTGGAATTATTGTCAGTTGAACAAAAAAAACGTACTCTAAGCAGCCCGGAGGATTCCTGAGTATTGCAAATTTTCTGGACGCACCAAGGTTCAAAGTTCTTAAAAATGAATCGGTATTCAGTAAACTCAAATTACTGTGGTTTTGTGTTTCTCGCTTGATACTCTGCAAGGCTGCCGGGGGGAGGGGGGGGGATTGCGCAGCAGCCCCCCTTAAAAGGGCGGCCGCCTTAGTGCCACAGGAAGGCACTGGAGTCACCGGTCTAGTCCCTGGGCCATGGCCAGGGAAGTCGTCCGGCCGACCCACTTCCGGGGAGGGGGGAGGGGACAGGGGTATTTAGGCTGTCCCCGCCCATCTTTCGCCTTCTTGTCCCTCGACGTCTCGCCTTGTCCACCAGCCACGCCGTTGTGTCGCGTCGTTCGCGGGACTCGTCATCGGTCGGGGAGCTGCGATTGCGAGGTGAGCCCCCCCCCTCCCTCTCGCAGGCCACCAGTGGTAACCTCGTCCCAGTGGTACTTACCCCCCCCTCCCCCCCCTGTTGTCCTGCGGCACCGCGGGGTGGCTAGGGCCTGCGTGCAGAGTTGGATCGGCCGGGGGTCTGTGTGAGGGCTCTCGACCGGCGGGCCTGCCTTTCCGAGCGGCTGATCCGGTTGAGTGATTGCGTGGTGCCCAGAACCCAAATGCATGGGTTCGATGCAGTAAGGCCACGTTAGTGTCGTCCTGAACTCTCCTGTGGCCAGCCTCACCCACTTCAGTGTTTAACTCGTGCCGTACTAGGCAGGCTTTCCACCTCTCGCCCCGACGGTGCTGGCAGCGCTAGTGCCCCATTGCTGCGCAGCCTGGCGCGACGTACCCAGGTTGGGGGGTCGAGCCGCGTGGTTAGAGGACCGAGCCTAGACACCCTCGCAGACATGCCAACCCTCCCGATTCAGGCGGGAGACTACACGGGTGGGGGTACGGTCCGTACATACACTGGTGGGGTGTTGGTACACTCCATTCATACACGGGTGGGGGTACGGTCCGTACATACACTGGTGGGGGTTCGGCGCGTACATCTGCGGCCGGGGGGCGTTTGGCGCGTACATGCGGGGGATGGGGGGGGTTCGGCGCGTACATACGAAGGCTGGGGGGTGTTCTGCACGTACATACGGGGTCTGGGGTGGGGTGTTGGGCGCGTATGCGGGCACATGTCTCCATGGTTGCTGTAGGAGTTCGGTCCGTACGGTGTTTTCTCCATACAGTTGTAAAATCGAAAGGACGGGAGTGATCGTACTTGCGTGGTTGGACTTCATTTTTCTGATTCGTACGGTAAATCGTCCGGGGATGTGTCAGACACATTTTCCGACCCGAGGACGTGTGGGGAAATGTTCCGGATGTGATTCGTATGGAGATTTTCCCATGCAAATCGTACTTGGCAGTTTGTACGCTACTTGTACGATTCGTACGGAAAAAAATCCGGATACAATTCGTACGGGGGAAATTTTCCCAGGATCGGAATCGGCACCTTATTGTGGCACTGTATGTGTGAAAATGCACCATCTTTTCACTTTTTAAAGTAAACGTTCTGAGTGACATTTTGCGCCGCGCACACGCGCGGTCTGGTTCCTGGCGCACATAGCCATGGTTGCAGCGCGTAGAGACCCTCCACTGCCGCACATAGAGGAAAGAAATTAGAGGGAACATTGGCTACCACATGCTTCTGGGTGGGGGGGTGCTCCATCCTGCTCAGGGGTGGGACAGGGGGCCTGGTGGGAGTTGTAGTGCAGGCCTCCCAACCACAAACAGCACTTCCTGGGAAAATGGCTACCTACCTGTTAGGTGAGGCTGAACCATACACTGGCTGCCACATGCTTCTGGGTGGGGGGGGTGCTCCATCCTGCTCAGGGGTGGGACAGGGGGCCTGGTGGGAGTTATAGTGCAGGTCTCCCACCTCCAAACAGCCCTCCCTGGGGAGATGGCTACCTACCTGTTAGTTTGTTTGTAGTGATACAATGGCTGCCACGTGCTTCTGGGTGGGGGGTTGCTGCATCCTGGTCAGGGGTGGGACAGGGGGGCCTGGTGGGAGTTGTAGTGCAGGCCTCCCACCCCCAAACGGCCCTCCCTGGGATGATGGCTACCTACCTGTTAGGTGAGGCTGACCCATACAATGGCTGCCACATGCTTCTAGGTGGGGGGAGTGCTACATCCTGCTCAGGGGTGGGGCAGGGGGACTGGTGGGAGTTGTAGCGCAGGCCTCCCGCCCCCAAACAGCCCTCCCTGGGAAGATGGCTACCTACATGTTAGTTTGTTTGTAGTGATACAATGGCTGCCAACTGCTTCTGGGTGGGTGTGGAGTGCTACATCCTGCTCAGGGGTGGGACGGGGGGCCTGGTGGGAGTTGCAGTGCTGGTTGCCTGGACACATACAACCCTGAAAATGTTGGCTACCTTTGGGGTGATTCTGATGGACTGAATGTTACATCTGTGAGACCTGTGTTGGGTATTGTGGTGCAGATGAATGTACTTAGGCATCGGAGATGCAGCTTTGTAGTTGTGCAAGACAGTACATAGCAGTGTAATGGTATACATTTGTTGGTACTTACCAGCCAGTTCTCTGAGCCAGCTCACGGTTCTTGTTCCTCTTCTTTTTCACAACACTCTTCAGGTCATTTCACCGCTTCATGATTTCCTGCTTGTTGCACGGGGTGGTCCATACTGCATTGACCTTGTCAACTATCCTTGCCCACATTTGATTTCTGGTGGCTAATGGTGTCTGTTGGACCAGGTTACCAAACAATTGTGGTTCTACTCTTATTATCTCATCTACCATGATTTTCAACTCACTCTCTGTGAATTTGGGCATTTTCTGTGGTGCCATGGTGTGTGATGTGCAAAGGGGTTAGAGGTGCAGGTGATGAAGCGGTGATGGTGGTGGTGGTGATGTGTGTGGTGTGTGTGTGTTGTGATGGTGTGATGATTTGCCTCTCCTTTCAGCTGTGCTGTTTGGCCCTTCACTTCTGGAGTATTGCAAATGATTGTGGCCAGGGAAGGGGCTGGTTTTATACTCAGCTATGTGGGTGTGTCAAAATGGGGTATTGCTGTCAGGTGTGTTGTGTGGGTTGTCCTGCGATTTGTATTTGTAAAGTTGCCATGGGGGTGTGTCATTGGGGTGTGTTAGGTGTTTTTGTGGGCAGAGCTAGTTTACTGTGTGCACTTGTCACGCAGCGTCCGCAGCGGTGGCTATGCTACAGCCCTTCCACCGGATCTCCCATTCATCACTGTTTGCGACCGCAGCGGTCGGAAACAGCAGAACATCCCGCTGTCACATAGGGTGAATCCTAAATTCATGGGCGGTTACTCCGCTGGCCTGGTGGCGGTTTGGTGTGTTTCTGCCACGAAACCGACCGTCGCAGATGGTTTTTCACCTGCTCCGCCAGCTATGGGCGGTTTTTCGTTGCCTCTTTCCGCCACGGTCAACTTTTTTGAGCTGTTGATCCTAATCGGACCGCTGGTTTTGTCACGGTACCGGCAGGCGGTTGATTTCCGCTTCTATGGCGGTCGGGGTGGTTTTCCGACTGCCATCCTAATAGACCTCTAGTATGGGGTAGATGCTGGACACTAAACGTAATTAATTTACTATTCCCACTCCAGTCAGGACTAAATTTGGGCAGGTGCTGGACACTAAACTTAATTAATTTACTATTCCCACTCCAGGCTGGATTAAATTGGGATAGGTGCTGGACACTAAACTTAATTAATTCACAATTCCCACTCCAGTAAATTTTAAATTGGGGTAGGTGCTTCACACTAAACTTAATTAATTTACTATTCCCACTCCATACAGTATAAAAGTAGGAAGTTGTTATTATTAAATTACTTCTCTCATTAAACAACTATAAAATACACATAACACTCCTAACTAATCTTTATTCAAGCTTTCTATATATATAACTTTAATTTTTTATATATACATTTCCAGCTAGAGCAAAATAAGTTTGGTGCAAGGAAAACAAAAAGAAAACAGACTACCTATGTGAGGCCCGAAAATAGAGCCCGATAGAGACCCGTTTCGAGGCCCCCTGAAAATAACTGCCGGTGCTCAGACCGGACAGACTCAGCCCACTTAAAGCCCTGACTGTGTCTCACCGGCTACTTAATATGGAGAAGGGGACCTGGGGAAGTAGCTGAAGAGCGCGAGTGCAAACAATTACTTCTCAGTGATGATTTGATTTAAAGCCAATCAGCAGAAAACTGAGGGGAACGGGAGTTCCAGCCCCGTTTTGAAGCAACTGCTCCTTTCCGTGGACGTACAATTCAGGTTGAGGAACTATGGCCATATGGTATTACAATTCGGGTGCCTCTCATCATTATTCCATTTTCGCTTTCTGAGAGTTCTTGGCTGATCTTTTTGAAGGCAAGCAGTTCTTCTTTTCTCACTCCTTCTTCCCAGCTGTTGTTGTTGTTGACGTGCCTCCACCTTTGCTGTTTCGTCACTTTCATTATTGCTTGCATGGTGAGGTCTTTCCTTGTCTCCTGTTCCAGTTCTTCCATTGATATCGTTGCCGGTGTGTTGTGTTTGAGTGCAAAGTTTAGGTATTCCTCTGCCATGGTTGTTACTTGAGATGCTTGTGGCAGGGGGTGCCTTGACACATAATCAGCCGGATTGTGTTCCTTCCCTTGTTTGTGTATTATTTTGAAGTTGTAGTCCATTATCCGTATCCCCCACCTCTCTATCCTGGGTGATATTTTTGCATTTGGATTTCCGTATATTGTTATCAGTGCTTGGTGATCTGTTATTATTGTGAAAGGTTTTCCGTAGATGAACATGTGGTAGTGTTCACATGCCCATACTACCGCCAAGCTCTCTTTTTCCAGCTGGGAGTATCCTTTTTCGACATCCGATAGGCTTTTGCTTCCATAGGCTACTACATGTCTTGGGGAGTCTTTTCCTGGTTGGTGTTGCGCCAGTATTGCCCCTAGCCCCACTGGGCTAGCATCTACGGTCAGTTAAGTGCACAGCCTCGGATCAAAGTATGCTAGGTGATCTACTGCCGTTACGGCGTTTCTGATCTCCTCAAACGCTTTGCTGCATTTTTCAGTCCATGCAAAACTTTGGCCTTGTTTTGTTAATTCCCTCACTTCTGCCACATCACTTGGTTGTTGTGCTCTTTCCAGCGTTGTTACCTTGTTGTGATCCGGCCGCATTCCTTTCTTGGAGAAGATGTGGCCGAAGAATACTAGTTCGTCGCTCTCCAGCTCACATTTCTCTTTATTTAGTGTCAGACCCGCCTGCTCTAAATGAGAGCATACCTCTCTTAGGGATTTGTCGTGCTCCTCGTTTGACTTTCCAAACACCAGGATGTCATCGCTGTAATTCAGGCTGTTTTTTACCGGCCTTATTACTTGTCGTATTGTCTCTTGAAATATTTCCGCAGCCGACGATATACCAAAGCTCAAACGTTTGTATCTGAACATGCCTATGTGTGTGAAAAACGTCGTGATGTATCGAGACTAAGGATCTAGTTCTAGCTGGTGGTATCCCTTGCACAGGTCTAGTTTAGAGAACCGCCTCATGCCTGTTAGACAGCTGATCATATCATCAAGGTGCGGTCCGGATGTCTCTCGCGTTCAATTGCTTTGTTTGGTATCCTCATGTCGACACAGATTCTTATTTTTGACGTATCTTTCTTTGGTACGGCCACGATCGGTGACACCCATGGCGTTGGTCCTTCTGCTGGTTCTATGATGTCTTGCTTTAGTAAGGCATCCAATTCCTCTTCTACCTGCGGCTGCAGGTGTATTGGTACCCTCCGATGATGTTGCGCTATCGGCCTTACTGTTTCATCAATGTGTAGTGTTATTTGCCGCCCCTTTAGCTTCCCTAAGCCTTGCAGTAGTTTGGGGTATTCATTCAGGATGCTTCCTTTATCTGATACATTGTAAGTCATTTCAAAAAGACCCATCATCTGAGCCGTGATGTTGCTCAATAGGCATGGCGCTGGGATGTCACCCTTTAACACATGAATTTCTTCCTACGTCTTTTGGTCTTTGTATGTCAGTTCTTCTGTAAATTTCCCCATGTTTGTTACTGGTGTCCGGGACCCCAGGTGAATACTTCAACTCGGGACGGCCTCAAGCTTGGCTTTATTTAAATTTTTTCGTATTCCGACACACACATGATGTTACATGTTGCGCCACTGTCTAGGACAAACTTTGCTTTGTGTGACCCTACACCTATTGTCACCGATTCTGTCCTTTTTATCTTGCTTTTGTCTACCAGACATATGCTTTCTCCGCTTTCACCCTCCTCAGCTGGTTCGGTAGTGACATCCGACATGAGATATAGTCGTCCCGTCGGTACCGCTTCTTTTTCTTCTTCTTCTTCGGATTCTATTGAGGAGCTCCTTATTCCTGTTTCAACGTGTCGGTCATGCCTGCTTGCTGATGCTCGTGGTCTTCCTGTTCTTCCTCTATCGTTCCTGAATTGCATTCCTTGACACACACTGGCGTAGTGATTTCTCCCATTCCATTTCCGACATCTCTGACCAAACGCCGGACACGGACCTCGATGTGGAAATTCAAGTCCTCACCTGTAGCACGTTCCTTCTGGTCGTTTCTTCACTGTCTGGTCATTTCTGTCTTTTTTCCATCCACTTGTGCGGTTATTGTTTGTCATTCGGTGCACTTGGTCCACTGATCGTTCCTTTCCTCGTTCCATTTCCTTTGCTTGTGCTGTCGCTCTTGCTTCTGCTCTTGCTAGTGATAGGATGTTTTCTAAAGACGTTGGTTCCTTTAGAATTCTTGCACGAAATTCCGTGTCACGGCAGCCCTCAATGATGCGCAGTCTGATGGCTTGTTCGTTATCGAATTTGTCGAACTCACAGTGTGTTACGAGCTTTCGCAGTCTCGTTGCGAAATCATCCAGCGTTTCATCTTGTTGTTGGAAAGCAATCGTGAAGGTGTATCGCTCAAAATCGACATTTCTTTGCGGGTCAAATTTATTTGTCAGGCACGCCTTTAGTTTGTCGTAGGTGGTAGTCTCCTCTTTTGGCAGTGTCACTAGTAGGTCTACAACCTCATCCCCTACTAGGTTTAGGAATAGGCCTAGTTGCTTCGCTGCTGTCACATCGGCCGCTTCCGTGCACCTTTCAAAACGCCTGATCCATTTCTCCCACCGTATTCCTGCTTGTGGCTCTGATGGGTTAAATGGTAATGGCCTACGATATTGCGCACTTTGGGGCAGATTTATGAGCCCCTTGCGCCACTTTTGCGTCACTTTTCCCATGTTAAAAGTGACGCAAAAGTGGCGCAAGGGGCTCATAAATCTGCCCCTTTGTCTTTCTGCCATCCTTTTCTTTTATTGCTGCCTCTTTATTTGCCTTTGCCAAAGCTTGTTTTCTACTTCTGGTGTTTTATTTGGCACTTTTTTTTATTTTTCTTTGCCTGACCTCAAAATGGCCGTCGCGCTGTTCTGTCTTCTTATTGGTCTGTTTGCCTGACCTCAAAATGGCCGCCGGTGGTCTCGCGGTACTTTTTTTTTTTTTCCCAATCGGGGCGCTGCCTGACTTCAAAATGGCTGCCCGCTGTTTCTAACGCTGATTGTCCCTCTTTCTGCCTGACTCCAAGATGGCCGCCCTTCTTCTCGTGATATTTCGCGCTTCAAACGGCTCACAGCGCGCGTTCACTCGGCTTTCCCAGTCTCCTTACCGGGTGGTGCAGGACAGTCTTCTTTCGCTCAATGACGGTCGGGGTGGGCTCCCGCGCCGTGTCTCCTTGTGTGGCCGCACACACGAGCCAGGGTGGGCTCCTGGTCTCGATGATGGTGTCCTTCGACGCGAAGGACTGCCGCTCTTCTTTCCTCTGCTGAGCACACGATCACGCACCTTCGTCGCCAGTTGTCGTGTTCCCGATCCCACAGAACACACGAGAAGCACCAGATCGTTTCAGGTATTCTTTATTTCTCGTTTGCTTGTCTTGTCCGTGGTCCCTGACCTCTCGCCCTGAGGTCCTGCCCTGGAATATGTTTGTTCCCCCCAGTCCCCACCCCTCACCGGAACTGGTGTCCAGTGTCCTCTGGCCTCTGCCCTTTGCCCCAGGGTCCTAGTGCCCCTGGTCTGGACATGACACCTTGCCCCTTGTAAAACATGCACAAGGACTGTAACTGGGCTTCATCTGCTTAAGGGAGAGAACAGTGTAAGCAGCTGAAGAGTGCGAGTGCAAACAAATGAGGACTTCTCAGTGCGCATGCACCTACTTAACTTGAGGGAAACAGGAATATCAGCCTGGTTTTAAAGTCGGAGCGACTAACAATGTGTTTAATTACTCATGCAGGACACCCGGGAGCAGTTGTGTAACAATAAAATACGAGGGAAGCTGAACACGTGCCCACAATGTAACAGCCGCAAAGAAATAAAAAATAGTCCCCCAAACAACATTTAAACAACCACAGCGTAATGATGCAGCAATTAGTCCATGCTGTATGGGAAAAACCAGACAGAGCAAAAGAAGGACAAAGAGATGGATTGACCACTAGCAACAAAGTATTTTTATAGGACAATGAATCAAACAAATGAGAAGAAGTGTGCTGGCTCTGAGTTACAAAGAAGATACAACAGGTCTCGAAAGCTCGACCCAAAAAGAATACAATTTAAGTCCCTTTGTCTGGGCCATTGAGCAGTACATGGCAAAAGACCCCTCTCAATCAAACGACTTATCTCCCCCTTTGGCCTATACGATCCCTATGTTCTGAGGGTCAATACTTTCTTTTGGTACCCAGGATTAAAAAGGCAAGGAGAGGTGGAAGCTCTTACAGATTCCTAGCTCCCAACATTAGATGTGAGGAATCAGAAACTTCCTTTAGAAAACTATTGAAAACCCATATATTCTAGGGACAATACTCCTATTCAGAGCAAGGGTCTTACCAGCGCTCGGAGGCCCGTTCGGTAGCCATGCGCTATATATATTTTTTTTAATTGAACCAATGATGTAAACAAGCCGAGACAAGGCTGGTGACTGCAGGTTCCATCACATCTACAACCACCGCTCCTTGACCTTGGGCCCAGCTCTGACAGACTGCCTCGGGCATCAGGAAACTGCAGCAGACCTCATGCTGCTTATATCCACATGCTGAGCGAGCACTGCAGATAGCACCTCGAGAAATGCACAGACCAGCTATGGTAATGCGTGACGTAACTTTTTAATGCAGGGACATTCATTAGATGACTTACTCCAACTCACAATGTGTGATACTTGTCAGGGATGACAGCCTGTGCTGCAGGAGCGAGTGAATGCAGGGGCAGTTCCTCCTAAACGGCGGATGAGTGTCGCCCTGCCTGCTGCATGCACAGTAGGTAAAAACAAATAAATAAAATGGCATTGCCATGCCATTTCAATTGCCGCCGGCTTACGCTGTGTTCAGCGCAAGTGTAAGGGCGGGGCTAAATCCTGCAATTGCAGGTTGACTGCTGAACCCTGCAATGGGCATGTCGGATTGACCAGGTGCTTTTCGACAGCCAGCCCGACATGCGCACTGCAGAGCCAGCAATCCCAGAGCTGTGAAAAAGCCAGGGGATTGCTGGCACAGACCCCCAGCCTCAAAATGAGCACTGGGTTAGCCTGCTCCAACCTCTTTTTTCAGCATGAGAGCTGCTCCAGGATTGGTTGGATTCACATCCACTAGGCAAGAAGGAAGTTCTTTATTTTCCTGCTTGCCGTCACCAGGATCCCGCCAGAGACACACTGGATGGGACGCAGCCTTTATGGTCGGTGCCCCACCATATTTTCAAGATGCCAGCCAACACAGAGTAAATGCCTTATGTGGGAGTCTGCACCAGAGAACTCCACCCTTGCCCCACAGGACAACATGCCCCAGGCCAGTAAACGTAGTGTGTGGGATTGCCCAGCACACGCTCTCTGGGAGGCAGAGCAGTGATGCGGGCAATGCTGGGTGGGCCAAGTCGAGGGTTGCTGCCTGACCAGTTTTCTACCAGCACCACCAGTACTTTGATGTCCCAGCAGGTATGAAAATTAGGAAAATCACCAAAACCCAGAATTTTTAGCCTTTGTCTGTGCATACTTCAAACAGCCAATATAAACAGAAAGCCCTTTTGAATGTGTTCTAGAGCTACATTAATGACTCATGACTAGTAATAAAAGTGAACAAAGGCAAAAAAAATGCCTTTCAGAATCTGTTAACAAGAACACACAACTGGTATTTTTCTCTGGGAAAGGTGGTAACCCTAGCTCCATCAGCAGCAGGCAGTGACCATGGAAGATGCTATCAAGTCCGGCTCTGTCCAATAGTGACGCAGATGCAGACTCTGCAGCAATTTCTCTTCTCGATGGCTCTGCTGGATCAGGACCACACTTGAGTAGTGACTTTGACACTGTCTGTCGTCCGGTGATGTCACTCTCAATACAGTGGAGTAAGGGGATGTACTTTGGCCCTCCTGTTCTTCTCTGTGGGGAGAGTTGTGGCTGCCAATGGTTTAGTTGTGCTCGATGGAGGGGAGGGTTGGTCTTGGCTGCAGGATGGGCCACACTAGTTTGAGGTGCCCCCAAGCGGGACAAGCCCCCTTCCAACCAACAAGAGGAAGAATGTCGGCTTCCTGAAGCAGGGCTGGGCTGCAGGCCATGATGTCATTGGTGGTCCACTGATCTGAGCCAGTTTCACCAAAAGCAGGGCGACAAGCTGGGGTTCAGCTACCCTGATACCACTCAAGTGTTGTGGACATTGACTACCAATGACACAGACAGAACTGGCAGTAACTGGAGTGAGGGCATGTCACCTGACCAGCTTTGAGGGATGGGTGTGTGCAAATGTAGGGACAATCATGTAGCAGAAGGGACTGCACTGTAACGCGTCCTCAGGACACTTCAAATATGTCACCTATTTTAGAGAGCGCCATACCTACTTTTCCCACTTACCACTACTCCCACCAAAGGATTATTGGGTACAAAGTATATTGTAAAGTGGTGTACGAGTGTCGTGTGATTTTTCTAATGTAAATTCATGAACCACGCCTTTCATGTGTCACAGCCAGTCCCCAGTTAATGTGTTGCAACGGATATTATTTCTTTCAAACCCTGGTGTTAAACAGTCATTGAACTTCCACTGCACCGGGCAATAATTTCGTCTCAGTACCTTATTGAGAGGCATGTTGTGTCTTCAAACTACAAAGAACAGAGGAAGGAGGCGGTTCATTGAATCTTAGGATAACCCTGTCTGGTAGACATACAGACAACTGAGAACGTTCTCTGTGGCCGTGGTTTGCACAGTGGTTGCCGGTTGCTGGACCATCGTGTCAGGCATAGTCACTGCCACGTGCGACAACTACCAGTGGGACCAGCTGGGGTCCCCGGGAGTGTTAGCCCCGACCTGCTTTGGATTCCCCTTGGAGGGGTTCAGGGTCTTCAGCAAATGCAGCACAGTGGGGAACATGGAGGTGGATCTAAGAGAGGTTCCAGTGGATGTGGACACCCTCTGCCTGGTGTTACATGTACCAACTGTCCCTACAGACTCGTTCTCCTGGTATCAGAACCTGACCCGACTCTATCTGTATGGATCATTTCATGTTTCGGCAAGAGCCTTCCTTGGTGCTGCCAACCTGAGACATCTGGGAATCAAAGGAGATTACACTAATCACACTCCAACCATGAACATGAATGATCAGGTGTTTGGTGGATTAGAGAACCTAACAAGCTTGGACCTCAGAAATGTGAAAATTGATGCAGCTTTTCAAGAAAACCTTTTTAAACCCTTACATAGAATACAGATGATAGCTTTATTCGATAATGAGGTTCATAGACTGTACAGCCTGACCACTATGCTTCGGTCACTGGCCTATCTGAAGGTCCTGGAAATAAAGAGGAATGATATTGTTGCAGTCTGGGAGGCGGACACAAGCAACCTCATGAAGAGCACAGTTTTCTCTCCAAAGATTTCCACCCTCGATTTGACAAGCAATGAACTAAAAAGTGTGGAGGAAAATGCATTTTGCAACTTTCCTCATTTTACTGTCCTCAAGGTAGACGCGACTGGTCTCAAGGTCATCGAGCTTCTCCGGTCTGGAATAAAGAGCATTGAAATGCTGTCCCTAAATGCCATGAAAAATCAGGACTATCTGAAGATTAAAGATGTCTGCACTGTGGTGTCTCGGCTGGGGGTCAGGAACTTGACAGTCGCCCACAACTTTATTCCAGGTCTTCCCGCTGAGACTTTTGAAGGATGCTCCATGCTGTTGTCTCTCAACATGTCTGGCAACCTCCTTAGAAATTTCACAAATGACATGGCAAAGAAACTGCTGAACCTGAGGTCCCTCCTTCTCTCTGTAAATAAGTTGAAAAGCCTAGACCTGTGCACATCTGAGACCCCCAATGTTCTTTCCAGCCTTACACACCTGGATCTGTCTTTCAACCACATCACCAATATTGGCTCTGGGCGCCTCTTCTGTCTGACTAATCTGGAGACACTGGATCTCAGCAGTAATTATCTTGTGTCCCTGGAAAAGGATGCCTTTTTTGGTCTTGACAGGCTGCAATCTCTGCGGATGGACTACAATAAAATCTTTCTGCTAGAGAACTTCTATTTTGATCACTTGAGTAGTGTCAGGGTGCTGGGCCTTAGGGGTAACATAATCAAGAACGAACATAGCTCCCTGATCGCGATGAGCGAGCTTCAGGAGCTATCCATCACATTTGAGACGTATGCACAATTTGCAATCAAATCGGAAGAACTCAATTCGCTCACTTTGAAAGCAAACTCTAGAATAACTCTGTTATGTATAAATAACTGCAGCTCACTTGAAGTCCTTCACATTAGTGCTCCAATGGTTAATTTTTACTCGTGCGATCCCTCACCCTTCAGATTTGTGAAAGAACTTTACCTACGGGAAAACTACATGGTGGAATGTCGACAACTTGAGCTCACAAAGACTGAAGGCTTGGGGCTCCCATCTTTTACTAACGTTGAATATTTGTACTACAGTTCTTCTGCAGATATGCCTATCTATAAATCCATTAGCCCCTTGAATAACAGCCTGCAGCATCTTCACAATTTACGTCATCGCCAGCTAAGAAACCTAAAGTTGGACATAAAGAGGAGTTTCCTGATTCCTGAGCAGCTGTTCTGGAACTTGACACACCTTAGAACCCTGATCCTGGAGGATTCTGGGATAGAGCACTTCACGGTCACCATGTTTAGAGACCTTGTCTCTCTAGAACTCCTAATCTTGAAGTTCCAGCCTGTGAAAACTCTGCAGGAAGGTCTGCTCGACCATGTGGAAAGTATACGCTACATCTACCTGGAGGATGTATCCCTGGATTGTTTGTGTGAACAAGCCTGGATCAGATTATGGGTGACCACTCACCCCCAAGTGACCGTGCCACAGCTGGGAATTCAGACATACTCTTTTGGGCAACAGAAGAGGAATTATCTTAATTTCTTGGAGAAAGACTGCAGCATGCTGATAGGCTATCCACTCTTCATTGGGACTTTCTCTTTCAACATGTTGTTTCTGATCACTGTCCTGCTGTATCACAAGATGCGCTGGTACCTCCTATATCTCTTCTACATGCTCAAGACCTGGTGGAACTATCGTGGGAGACACGACAGAAAGAGACAATATGACTTTGACGCCTTTGTCTCTTACAGCAGCTGCGATGAGGCTTGGGTTGTCCGCGAGTTCCTCCCTAACTTGGAAGAGAGGGGACCGCCATTCTTCAAAGTGTGTCTGCATGCCAGGGACTATGAGGTGGGCAAAGACATCTTGGATAACACCATGGACAGCATTTATAGGAGCCGCTGGGTGGTGTGTCTGATCAGCCGCCATTTCCTGTGCTTCTGGTGCTCCTTGGAAGTGCGGATGGCCACATACCACCTTCTAGCAGAAATAAAGGATTCCTTGGTGATGGTGTTCCTGGAGAAAGTGTCCATGAGGAGCCTCTCCCGCTACCACCAACTGGCCAAGCTGGTGAAGAAGACAACCTACTTGGAGTGGGAAGAGGACTTGGGCCAGCGGCCTCTGTTCTGGGCCCGATTGCGCAAAGCCATTGGAGGGGATGGAGCTGAGCAATATCCTTGGGAAATGAATGTGATGTCTTGAAATGTCATGGTGTTTCGCATTATCTTCTGTGGTTAAGGGTGCGGTGTCATGGGATGCAGTATTGTATTAAGGTAGGTTCTGCTTTGGATGTAGATGTGTTTTGGGATGCTGGCAGGATGTGGCAATATCTCCTTGGAATAGTGATGTGGTGCCTTTGAATATCGTCATTGTGTTTCACATTATCTTCTGTGGTTAAGGATGCAGTGACATGTGATGAAGTATTGTGTTATGGAATTATCACCTTGGGGTTTAGATGGGATGTTTTGCTTTGTTAGCAGGATGTAGTGGTATTATCTTCTTGAGATGAGGGTGTAGTATCTTGATATGTCTGCATGGTATTTCACATTATCTTTTATGTTTAAGGGGATGGTGCCTTGTATTAATCAGGGTCTGTTTTGGAAATAGATGTGGTGTTTTGGGATGTTGGCAGAGCTTGTTGGCATTATCTCCTTGGGATATGGATGTGGTGCCTTTGAAAGTCGTCATAGTGTTTCTGTGGTTAGTAGTGCAGTGTCATAGGTTGGAATGTTGCATTATGTTTTTTTCTGCTTTGGTTGTAGATGTGCTGTTTTAGGATGTGGTTAGTGTGGTAGTGGCAATATCTCCTAGGGATATTGACGTGGTGCCTTGGCATGTGGGTGAAACTTTTTTCCATTATGGGATCTGTATGTGATCTTTTGAGAAGTAGGTAGGGCAATCTTGGGATGTGGTATTCTTGCAGCATTAATTCCTCGAAGTATGTACATTGAAGCTTGGATGGTTGGTGTGTAGTTGTGGAATCACTTTCAGGTGTTACAGATGTTTTGTCTTTGAATGTGGGCATAGTGTTTTGCGATTGGCTTCTTGGGATATGGAACTGGTGTCTTGAAACGTAGGTGGTGTCGCGCAATAATCTTCTTGGAGTGTGACTGCAGTTCTGGACATGTGGACCACTGTTTAACATCACAAGACTTCTTAGCATCACAATGGTATGTTATGTTATGAGTATTTGTGTAGCGCACAACTCACCCAGGGGTATCCTGGTGCTGAAGCAGGAGCTGTATGGAACAAGGCTGAGCAGGCTTGGTGAAGAGTCAGGTCTTTAATTTCTTGCTGAATTCAAGAATCAAGGAGACGGCTTTGATATGCAGGGGAATGAGAAAGTGGCTGTGGTGGAGAATATCATGGACTCACAGTTGGAGGGGGCCTGGGTGTGTCAGTGGAACTGGAAGCTCTTGTGCATGTCTCTATGTCTCTCTCCTTTGCCTGTGTCTCTCTTGCACTGGGGGTCCCTTCCTTTGTCTCCAGCTGTCCTCCACTTGGATGGAGTGGTGGCTGGCCAGTGTCCCTGCCCACTCTTCCTCTGTGCTTGCGTGGACGCATTGGGTACCTGGATCCACTGGGAGGGAGAGGTGAGGCTGTGAGGGATCACTTTTTGTTATTATTCATTTTCTTGAACACAGTGCCTACAAAGGCTTCCTGGCGCTAAAAGGAGAAACTGCACATTGAGTATGTCAAATAAAGATGGGCACAATATAAGATAAATAAATACTATAGAGTATATAACAAGTTTTTTACAGCTTTCATAAAAAACAGAAGATGATCCATTGCAAAGAAAGTGGGCCCCAATCCAGAGGGGAGCCGCCTGAACACAGAACACGCTGCCGCTGACTCAAATCTTTGATTTCAGTTACAGTGAGTATGTTGGTATTAGGAGAGCGCAAGCAGCGCACAGGTCAGTAACGCGCAGGCGTCTGCTGTAGGGAGCGCAGGCCTTTCTGATGGATAGGCTGCGAACAATACACAAGGATGTAACTGTCTTTTTATGGCAAGGCAATCAACGAAGAGAATACAGCGCTTCAGAAGCAGATGACTAGGTCACTCGATCACGTGGTCCATGCTTCACGTATTCTATTGCTGATTCAGCATGTGAATGGAAATCAACCAATAGATAAAGAGGGCTGACCCAAAGCAACCAATGACTGCTCTCTGTAGATGTTTTACTGTTCATAACATGAGCTCTAGCAGACACCTGCCTCTGGACAGACCTAAAAATGACTGCATTGAAAAGAGCCATACATGGCTCTCTCTTTTAACAGTGAACTGTAGAGAAGAGGAATGCTGTCCACAGAGAAGAGCTGGGACGGCTGGACAAATAACAATGCAAGATCATTGCCAGGCAGCTTTCCTAGCTGAAGCAATGGCAGCGGGGCAAGTCTCCTTTCAAGATATTGTCTCTTTTTTAGCTGAAAATGTCACCCACTTCTAATAATGAAAGTGGAATTGTTCTGGGAGGAAATTTCAGAGGATCAGGAGGAAGAGTCCTTATGTGAACTAAAAAGAGCAAGTGTGTCCGAGGTCTTAGAAAAGTATTGGGCTCACACAGAGAAGTGAGGGCAACAGAGTGACACGAAGCAAGCCGATTCGGTCTAGCGCTGTGCGAGCAGCACCCCTCCAAGCGCTTCGTCTCGCACCCACACGAGCAGAGTGCCAGTCTGGCTGGGGCCTGACCCACGCTCCAACTAGGGCTTGTCTGCCTTTGAGAGCCAATGGTTGCTTGAGAGCTGCCATGAACGTGAGCCCTGCTCTAATCACTTTGCTTCCATTCAGCCTAGCGGGAGTAGGTGGAATCCGGTCCTTTTAAAGATTGGGAAGTTTCTGCTCAGTTCCCCTGCACCGCTGCCCTCCTTCATGGTGTGTTCAACTGTAGGCAGTATCCCTGCCTTTAAAATAAATGCAAGAAAAGAAAATGGCGCAAGGCTTCCATTGTTGCCCTTCTAGTGTCCTTTACTCAACCAGCACCACCCCTGCATGTCAGCAGATGCAGGGGCGGCTCTAGGCTCATGGTGGCCCTGTGCAGGGAGCGCAGGTAGGGGGCCCCGGAAGAGGGAGTCCGGGCGGGGCGGAGCTCAGGAAGGTGTTTTAATAAAACGTCCAGAAAAGGCGTTAGATGACCAGTAACATGGTAACAGAAAAACGACGTTTACTTTTTGAGTGCTCATCACTTGGATACTTTGTTTTAGAATCTGGGTCTCTGGATGGACACCTTTCAACAAGAAAACACGTTGCGCGTCCGTAAGAGAGTTCGGCCACAAAGTAGGATCCGTCCAATCACATAAATCATATTCAGAACACGGGTCTGTAACATGGTCTTGCTCTTTGGCTTCCTCTTCAATACCAGCATCATCCGTCTGTAAACTCTGAACCTCCTTCAGAATGCCAGATGTTGATGGACCGATGAATGATGGTTCAGTTTCTCTGTCTGAGGGTCTTTTGTAATAATCCTCATCCTGAGTTGGTAATTGCTGCATGTTTGTATCAATTTCAGAGTCACCTTGTTCATTTTCATTGGTCTGCTCATGAGTATCATTCTGCTCATGGATATCATCATTTTTTTGTTCTTTATGGTCGTCAGCGCCTGTTTTACCTAGTGCATCAGCAGTACTCTGGCCAGAGGATTCTCCATCTTTAGGTTTCCCTTGGGTTATAAAGTTCAGGATTGCTCCTTCCTGTGACACTACGAAAGCCTGCTGAGCCACCTTTCTCTTTCGTTTCGAATAACCAGATTTGTGTACTCGAATTCTCTTCATTTTGCTTGCAATGCAGCGGGCGAGGCTAGCAGTGGGTAGGGAAAAAAAGAAGACAATCAGCAGTGGCGGCTGCTGAAAGATTTTGATGTGTCATTTTTATTTTCTTGCAAAAACAACAGTTGATGAACAGAATGCAGAACGATGTCATACATTCACCCCAGTACAGAGATCTGGGCCTAAATCCATCGTTTTTTTGCTCACCACACCACCCCAGTTCAGACATGGCCATATGCAAATCAGCCTTGACCCTGTGCCTCATGGGAACAGTCCAGCCCGAACTGCCAAGCCATGTCTTCCCTGGACTACACAATGAAGGACCAGCATACCTTAATGAACGAGTGAATTTCCACCAACCTACCAGGAAAATATGTTCCAGAACCATCTCCCTAGCAGCCACCCAATGCAGCCGCTGATAAAACAGTGGAGGCCGCTACTTTTCCCACCTGGCAGTGAAGACCTGAAAACCCTCCCCCTGCACCTCAGAGCCTCACCATCGCTCCAGCAGTTCAGGAAGGACCACAAGACCTCGCTGTTCAACCAACAAGCAGCATGATCCAGCAGCATGAATCCCACACCGCCTCGAGACCCTTATGTGTGAAGCCGCTGAGCTTTACAAACCCTGACTGATTGATAGTAATTACCCTTCCCACTACATGTATGACACATTATGAGGACTAGCCACATATGGAAGGTTTATTTGAAGAGTGTTATAAAACTATAGGGTAGATCATGTGACTTGGCATACAAGGTCTGTTTTCTCAGTCCACTGAGAACAGTAGAGCCTGGAGAATAATTCATGATCTATTTGGGAAGTGACCTTAGCAGGAAGAGAGTAAGCTACCTTGAAATCATGGCACACAGAGACCTGTCTCAGTACGTCACTAACAGATCCTGAAGACAGCCTACAGGTAACCAAAGACTCGTCTACTTTACCACATTGTCAAAAGACAAAATACAATATATTTAATTAAGGTTTCTTGTATAGTGCCATATTCCAGCAACCAGTTCTGCTCGCTTTACAGAGCACCTATTAAACAAGGATTAATTACAGTGAGTCCTAAGGCTATGAAAAGGCACTAGAGGTTCTCTGAAGCAAAATTAATGTGCAAGGAACATCCAGTCAGGAGACAACTTTCAAGCAGACGTACGAATCACTAGCACAGCGTACCAACGACCCCATGGGCCGTGGCATAAGCAAGGAAAATGGCCCCTTTGGCTGCTGCTCAGGAAGTAAAATATAGCAATTATCAGGGTTCAATGGGTCCCTGAGGGTTTTGGGTCTCAGTACCACTGTACTTGCTGAACCAATGGTAACTATGCCCCTAGTATGGACAGAGAAGGCTGCTTCACCAATTGCAAACTGAGGACTAGTTAAACTAGTTTTCTATGCTAGTCACATGACAAGCACTGGAATGTAATTAAAGAAATGATCAAGAAGCCAGTCTCCTACCAAGGTCTCTGCAAAAGGGCATTAGATTGAGTTAACATGGGTAGGCACTGCCATCCTATTCCAGGCGTCCATCCATAGGTGCTTGCATTTCATGTCTGCCTCAACACCATATAAACAGACATAACCAAATGCCAAGTACATTCGAACACTCGATGTTTTAAAAGATTTGTGCAGGCAGATCCACTCATAAGAGCACAAGTATCAGCTTCATACTCTGTTTTCATGATTGTTGATAAGTAATTGTAATCATTTTAATGAATCCTTAACATTACGTCTAACACCTCGTACCCTGCTCTCCTCTTCCCCCCAATACGACCGTGCCTCCCAAGTTACACCTCCAAAAGTCACCATGCCACCCCTCAGCCACAAGTAAACACCGCCCCTGCACTCCTGACTCACATTTCCCTCAACATACAGCGCCGATCTGTACCACTCCCTACCCCTGGCGCACGGTGACCACCTCTCCGTCCCGCGCCCTCTCAGAGATGAATCGTGAGAGAGAGGCTCTCTCTCACGATTCATCATGCCCTCCCTTCCCATGACCACCAGAATACCTCCAGCTCGCCACCTCACATGGCTTACCTCCACCCAGACCCAAAGCACACACAATCTACAATAACATCCTCACCCAACCTTCCCCACGCCCCCGGCTCCTCACCCCCATGGGCTGGGATACATTCCTATGCCTGATCTGCCCTCTTCCCCAGGGCTCCCCACACCCTCGTCCATTGGCTCACCTTCCCTCGGGTTCACTCTGCAGTGGCACACGCTGACCTCCTCACTCCCCCTCCCCATGCCCTGACCCTCGGGCTGCTCACCTCGCAGCTGGCACCAAAGGTTGCACACTGGCATGGTATCCTCTGCAAGGTGGCCTTTCTTGCCCAGGGTCTCTAGGCGCGCCGGTGCATGGCCTTGGCCGGTCTCGGTGCTGCTCGCTGCACGCCGGGCACGGGTGCTGCCACCCCTCCTGCCGCCAGTGATGCATGGTGCTTCTGTAACCCCTTCACTGCAGGACTCGCGGGCACTGCGCATGCGCGCGCATGCGAGCCTCCGGAGGTGCCAGATCTGGACTATTAAAACAAGCTCGATTATCCTGGAAAAAAAGTTCTAAACAAGCACAAGACCTACCAGAAGAGCCCGAAACAAGGCCGACCCCACACAAAGACGAGACTGGGTTAGAAAGGAAAAGAGTATAAGAACAACCATTCAGCGTGCATCACATTAGATTTAGCACGCCTCAGTCGTTCATGCGCCAAATCCCTGCCAGGGACCGCCACGAATATGTATTGTATCCGATTCCACGTGGTGGCCCCTGGGGTTTGGTGGCCCTGTGCAGGTGCACAGCTTGCACATGCCTAAGGCCGCCCCTGGCAGATGGATTACTGGACCTTCTCGGATTTACCCCCCTTGTTGTCGACACAGCTCCCTGCCCCCCGTGACTGAGCTGATTAGTCCTTATTATGTTTATAATGTACGCCTCCATCTCTTGCGTACCCCCACCCAACAACAAGCGCTGCATCCCGGAACACGATAACCGCACCTCGTTGGTCATCACGCATGACCTGGAAACACTTCTCACATAGGAACAATCTAATTCCAACCACACACACACGATATAGCGTAACATCCATTTAGGTAAGCGCTTCAGTGCCCCACACAAAGGTAGTAAGCACTATATAAATGCTATAATTCAATACATTGCAGCCAACTTCAAGCTGAGGCTACAGTAAAGAGCTTGAGGCCCAGAATGGCTTGAATTCGAAGGTAATCAGCAGCCGCAGCCCCTCGCAAGGAAGGAAGGAAGAGAAAGAGAAGCTGAGACTCAGTGGTGAGGAATCAGAGAGCACAAGAGAACCAGGCTCCAGGCCACACTGAGGAGCAGAGAAGAGGGAACCAATGAGGGACATGATGGTGAAAGCCACCTTTCGTGACGTCAGCATCCCCCGCTTCTTCTTTTAGGACTTGTGCCCTGGTGTCAAGGGAATAGCGGAGGACAGGCAGAGGAAAAGACAGCACACACCCAGAACGTTCCTGCCATCCACAAACATTAGGGAGGTACAGTGAGCACTTCACCGGGAGCACCAGATATAAAATACAATCTAAACAAAGGCAGCAAATATAGAAATAAAGTGCACTAATTGTGTGCAAGTCATTGTAAACGTGTTAAAGGCACAACAGTGGCGCTGGGAGAGATCTGAGTGAACATTACTTCAGATCCCACACATGAGAAATATCAAGCTTTTTCCCAGTTGGACTCAGTGAGAAGTATCTAGTCCCCCCAGAAGTGTGCATATGAGCAACACAAATTTCACACTTCGAAGAAGTCACTAGGTAATGTTCACAATTACCCACAAAGTCACACTACTCACAGACAGGCGTTGGTGTGAACTATGCCTGCCATAGCTGAGGGAGGGGTTATTTGTCAGTCATTAACACCATATTACTTAGATGAAACGCTACACTATGCAGAGAGTGACTCATCTGCAAGATAGCTTCCAGACACATTGAGATCTCTAGAGCCCCTGTCTGTCTGCAGGACTTTCAGACACATTGAGATCTCTAGAGCCCCTGTCTGTCTGCAGGACTTTCAGACACATTGAGATCTCTAGAGCCCCTGTCAGTCTGTAGGACTGCCACACTTATGGAGATCTCTGGAGTCCCTGTTGGTCTGTAGGACTTCCAGACACATGGAGATCTCTAGAGCCCCTGTCTGTCTGTAGGACTTTCAGACACATTGAGATCTCTAGAGCCCCTGTCTGTCTGCAGGACTTTCAGACACATGGAGATCTGTAGAGCCCCTGTCTGTCTGTAGGACTTTCAGACACGTTGAGATCTCTAGAGCCCCTGTCAGTCTGTAGGACTACCACACTTATGGAGATCTCTAGAGCCCCAGTCGGTCTGTAGGACTTCCAGACATATGGAGCTCTTTAGAGCCCCTGTCGGTCTGTAAGACCTCCAGACAAATGGAGATCTCTAGAGCCCCTGTCGGTCTGTAGGACTTCCAGACATATGGAGATCTCCAGAGTCCCTGTCAGTATGTAGGACCTCCAGACATATGGAGATCTCTAGCGCCCCTGTCGTGCTGTAGGACTTCTAGACAGATGGAGATCTCTAGAGCCTCTGTTGGTCTGTAATACCTCCAGACATACGGAGATCTCTAGAGCCCCTGTCAGTCTGTAGGACTTCCAGACATACGGGGAGATCTCTAGAGCCCCTGTCGGTATGTTGGACCTCCAGACGTATGGAGATCCCTAGAGCCCCTGTCGCTCTGTAGGACTCCTAGACATATGGAGATCTCTAGAGCCCCTGTCGGTCTGAGGGACCTCCAGACATCTGGAGATCTCTAGAGCCCCTGTCGATCTGAGGGACCTCCAGACATATGGAGATCTCTAGAGCCCACCTCTGAGAGGGCTGGCTCAGTTCCCAGCCTCAGCGGATTATATGGGTTCCTTCTGGCCAATGTTAAAACAAAATCATCTTGTTTATTTGATTCTCTCTGCCTAACAACTCAAAGTTTTTTTACGACAGGTAAATTCACAAATTGACACAAGCACTGGCAAAGCGAATAGGCCTGGCATTGGCAAGGCGGTGCGATGGTTAATTTTACTAATTTGTTTGTATTGTAAGCACATATCACAAAAATAAAAAGAAGAAAAAAACAACAAACCTTCACTTAAACATGGTGGTCATGTGCTTGCAATAAAACCTCAACTTAAAAATTACCATTGTGTAGAAGGGTTTCCTGGTACAGAAGCCTTTGTAATGAACATAGCTGGAAGATATGATTGCTTTTGGTGCAAAGAATAGGTTTTGAATTATTGTAACCTGAAGACATAGTTTAAATACAAAGATGAAAAAGAGGTAAATAATGAATGAAGAATAGCATTGGCAAAGTAAAGTAATGGTCCACCAGCTGTGGCATGGAAGTGCACTTATTTTTTGGTGGATATTCATTTGTGATTGTCAGACCTGGCCATTTCTGGTTGGCTAGGGCAATCACCTCAGCCAGGCAGACCTGACCACTTCCGCCACGGTAAGGAAGTCACACATGAAAGATAACCCGGGCTCACCTTTTGGTAGCTTGGCACAGAGCAGATAAGCTTATTATAGAGGTGGTGTGTAAACATTAGTACTTCACACAGGCGTAGTGTCAAAGTAGTCCTCACATGGTTAATGTTCAGGCCTTCTCCTGTTCCATGGAGTAGGTTCACCCACGCATTTTATTGGGCTTGGGAATATTGCTTGGTGGTAATTTTCCCCATTACCTGAAGTTGTGAAGTTTCCTATCCCAGAAAACTGAGGAAATTGTTATTCTTTCAACCCATAGTTTAAACTCTGAAGGGTATTCTGGATAATAAAACGTGCTGGGATCCAAGCAAGCCAAATCATCCTGGAATTTTCTGGCTCTTTAGTTTTGAGAAATGTCTAGGGTTTGTAGGTCTTCATAGATGATCCAGGCTTAAATACTACAGTCATTACCATGGAAACGCTCCCCCCCAAAAAATTCCATGGTATCAGTGCTTAATATAAACCAGTTATGTCACTCATTTTTGCATTGGACATTTACCGAGAGCAAGAGAGCGAAAAGAAAACAAACCGGAAAGAGAATAAAGATGGAAAACCCATCATAAGGGAAGAAAGAAGGAACTTACAAGAGTGAGATATAGGAACAGGGAGTGTCTGGTAGTGGATTAAAGAGGCTCGAGGTGGAATAAAGTCAATGCAGTGTTGGTATTGGGTGCACCATCATTTATTTGTACGCGCCGCGTGCTTCTGAGTAAAGCTTAGTGTACCAGCACTTGTTCTTTTGCAAATGATGCGCTGCATTGTAAGTAGTACGTTAAATCCTACTTAAACCTCTCACAGCTATACATATGTCTAATAATGTTGGTCAAGCATAGGCAGGGATATGTCCCTGTCTGAGGAAGATTAAAGAGACTTACTATCATTTAGGGAAAAAGCAGAAAATCTAACAAACCTTTTGTTCAATGCATTGTTCATGCCAGCCAATCAGTGATGGAGGTAGGGCATTCAGAGATGGAAACATTACGATATGTACATGTTGAGCATTTATGTTTCTGGGATATTAATATATAGCACAGGACGGATACCAATGACCAGAAGACAAGTAGCATAAAAAAGGCATTTTGATTTTGTTTGCTTTTTAAATTTCCAGAATGCAATGCACCCAGTTTATCTTCTGAGGGCCAGTACTCCATGAAAAACCCATATATGTCTATTACTGCGAAACTCAGATGACTCGTGAACACAAGTTAGGTCAAGTTTTGATAGGGATGTGTTTCACTGTGAAGAAGATGGGAGATAATTACAATGTTCCAAAAATAATTGAAATTCTGACAAATATTATATTGGGCACATTCTCCTAGCAAATGAGGGAGGGTTGACACCCAATGATAAAAACCTTAGGATGTTCAGAAGTTGAAAAAGATATTGAAGTGTTTTTCCATTCAGCCCACAGCTGATACATGTAATTGAAACACAGGTAACAAAATTGGTATTTCGTTTTCACTCCCTTTCTAATTTCTCCAAATGCGCTGCACCTCATTTTTGGCCTACGGTCACCCCAAATCCATTGAAAACCCATCCATGTCTGGGTTAAGCACTGGCAGGGATATGTTCCTGCCTTGGGGAAACGAGAGTAAATTACCATGCTTTGGAAATGATCAACAAAAATTTGATAAATGTCATCTTCAGCATGTTCTCCATCCAGTCAGTCAGGGCAAGGGAGATGTGGTCTCCAGTGATAGAAACATTATGATGTGTAAATTTGTAATATAAATGCTCATGGTATGCTTCTTGTAAGAAATTGGAGCATTAGTTGAGGAATTGAGGACCCACCTTAAATAATAATCACAATACCTGTGATGGTGAATCATAAAAGTTGCTCAATAATAAAAGTTGCTCAATAAACCTGTGCTCATGCCCATGCTAGCTATGGCACAGAGCAGCTAACCTTACCTTAGAGGCAAGGTATAAAGCATTTATGCAGTACCTAAACAGTAAGAATGTTAAAACACAAGAAAAATAGTAAATATTTTAATAAATACAATGACACAAAAAGGACAAAAAAGGGACAGAGAAAGGGAGCAGGCCTAGAGGCAGGTTCACCTGCTTGTGACAGGGTAGGCCTCTTTGAAGTGTAACTAGTCTATGGCACAGCCCCCAGGCCATCCTGTCAAGGGAAGGCCAAGATCTCACTGCACTCAAGCCCCTTGTCCTCTGTCTGGGAGCAAACCACATCTCACCACAGAGGAGGCATCAGCAGTCAGATTACAGTTAAATACTGGCAGAAAGGGCTCCAAAGGTTTAGGCAGGGAGAGGTAACATTTCCAAAAGTATCTTTTCCAACATAACTAGTCAAATTTCAAATTAGATTTTGAATAACTATAAAGATGAGTCATTAAATTAGATGTTTAGTTGCTTCCGACCCCAACATATCATTTTATGGTGTTATAATATAATCCGCTAAATCAGCTAAAGTTGCCACAATAAAAAGGGTTTATGGGACCTTTTGATTGTTAGGACATGTGTGACATTATTTTCTACATGTCCTACCATGCACCCTACCTGATTGGGCATAAGGCCTACCTTAGGGGTGGCTTACAAATATATGATATGAGAGTTTAGGCCTGTCAAAAAGGTTATTTTTAGAGGCCAATTTAGCATTAGTAAAAACTGCAAAGCAAGACTGCGCTGGCAGGCCTTGAGACGTGCTTTAGCGTGCTACTGTAGTGGATGGCCAAATGAGTGCTGCAGCCCACTAGTAGCATTTAATTTACAGGCTCTGTGTTACCATACACTATGGAAATATAGGTAACTAATATATGCTAATTGTGAATGCCAGTTTCAGTGCCTTTTCAAGGGAGATCATATCACTTTACTGCTCAATAGCAGGTGTAAAGTGTGTAGAGGTCTAAAACCAACAACAATAGTTTAGGCAAAACTATGGGGAGTACCCTTCCTACCTATCCAGGGCTGATACCTGCAACCAAACAACAGGTACAGTAAATCAGTATTTTTCTTTGAGTTGTTCACCAAATTTCCTAAATGCACTGCATTCAGTTTATAACCACTGAGTACCGCAAACCCATAGTAAATCCCTACATGCCCCAATGCTCAGGGATACCCCGAGAAACACAGATGTGGGTCAAGCCTTGGCAGGTAATATGTGTCTATGGTAGAAAGACTGGAGGGTATTACCATATATTGGAATATAACTACTAAAGTCTGACAAATGTTAAATTCAAAGTATTCACCCAGCCAGACAGTCAGGGCAGGAGAGGTCTGGTTTGGAGCACTAGATTCCATTTCTTGACAGAATTAGAAAAAAATATTGGTTTTATTCTTTCCATATGGCCCTGAGATTGATATGTCTTCAAATTACCAGTGACATTCCGAGACTTAAGCATTTCGGGATTTAAGTATGTGCATTCAAGAAAACAACAAAATATTGAGCAAACTTGTTAAAAAATAAAAACAAGTCGTCATTTTTCAATACATTTTCAAGTTTTAAAGAGCTAGCCCTGAATTTGCTGGAAAAAACATATAGTTTGTATGGGTGCTCAAATAAGTACATGTATTTGAACATGGGTTCCATGGGCACTGTGCCATTGGAACCAATTTATACCTGGCTGATGAACCCTAATAAGGGCGAACCATGCCTGGCAGTTTGAGCTGGACTGTTCCCATTTCAGCAGTGTTGACACTGATTTGTATATGGCTGGGTCCAAACTGAGGTGGCACGGAGTGCAAAATAACGATGGACTGGGTTGTGGCTCGAGTAATTTCCTGGTGGCTTGGATTAACCAAAGCATTCCATCATCACATTTTGTATACTTCAGCATGTCGCTCCAAGTGGTACGGGTATACCCAGATGTGCGTCCCGTGCGCACTATGCCACTGGAACCGAGCTATACCTTGCTGATGAGCCCTAATAAGGGTGAAACTGGTCCTTGGTTTCCGGGAGCATCTGGCAGTTCGGGGTGAACTGTTCCCATTGGAGCAGGGTCGAGATTGATTTTCATGTGGCTGATCTAAACTGAGGTTGCTATGCTGTGCAAATTAATGAGTTGGAATGGTGTGAAAAATGATGATGGACTGTCATGCGGCTGGATCATTGCTAATGGCTCTGTTGCAGGGATTCTGCTTATGCACAGAACTATGCACAGGAAACCAGGACCTCAGTGAATTGTGGTGTACCAAAAACTCACCTCAGAACCCAGAACCCCTTATCCGACCAGCATCAGTGTCCCATTCGTTATCCGAGGTTTAGCTCGGCGGTCCCAATGTATAGACAACCCAGAACAAGCGACTTAGGGTATTCTCAGGAATGGTGGGAATCAGAAATACCTGTTCGTAATTATTCTCATATCAGTCCACAACAGAATAAACAGAGACACAGTAAAGTTTAAAGAGTTTATTTTATAAACCTCGTGTCCTAAGATGCAGTACTTTGGCTAACATAAGCAGACAAATGATTAAGATCAAAACCATCAGCATAGTTACAATACCATAGGAAATGAAAGGAGTAATCATACTAAAATGACAGTGAATATCAGCCACCTTCCTTTCGCTAGTAAACTAATATTATTATTAGACTAATAAAAGGTCTCTAGGCTTGAATGGGGAACCCCATACCGTAAAGATAGCCTCCAATTGCCAACTCGTCCATAAAGGACTTGGAATACAATAATTTGGTGTGTGTCAGTCTAATCTTAGAAGCAGACTCAGCCGCAACCCTAAAATAAAAGGAGGCCGGATTCGACACACTAAAATCAGAAAAGTATGTGAATTTGTTCACTAACGTGTTGGAGCTGCCAGGCATAGGGGTTGGACAATGTTCCCATTGTGTAAAATTAACTAAATTCCTAAACGTATTTGCTCTGTGTAGGAAATGTGTGCCATAATGTTGATAGCAGAATTGCTCATCATAATTTGCAGTATCTAAATACAAATCTTCAGCATCAAATGCAGCATAATATTTTAAATCAGAAAACAGTGCTTCTATAGCTTGCACATCCCAGTCATCTGAGTGGATGTTCTGCTTAACTACGTCACCCATAGAAACACGAAATACATTTGGCACAATAATTACTTCAGTGGGCCCATGAATTTGAAATTTTACAGCATCCCAAGCGATCCCATCACATACAGGCCAGGCAGTAATGTTCACAAAAGTCTGGTCCCTTTTCATGATATGTGATGAGGAGTGGGGGGCCAAAGTTCCATCAATTAGTCAAATTGTAGATCTTTCTTTCAGGTAGTGTCCATTGATAAGTCTAAAAAACACTACCACAAAGCCAATGGACATAAACAAAAAAATACACATGAGCACCAGCCATATGTAAGTCCAAGGGGGAATTAAAAAATGTCTTTTGAACCAGGCCACAAAAATCGAAACTTTGGACGGGGCAATGGAAGTCATTGAATTAGAGTCAAAAGAGTATCGTGACTGGGTAACTGTGGTGGATTGTAAAACAGGCAATGGAACATCCGCAGGATAAGCATACTCAACATCTTCAGGTACACCACCAGGTGTCGGTGGCAATAAAGGACCAGTAACTGTATGCATCTCGACGGCAACATCAGGCACGGTGTTAGAAGCTGGGGCCACAACAGAATTTCTCAGCATCGAAGGGCAAGAAACTGCCGGTGTCATACTAAGAAGAATCGGCCACTCGCTGTAGCTTGACATTGTCAATAGAGATGTACCTGTTATCCTTTCGACCAGGAAGTGGAGGTAAAATGACTGTTCGTGTACCCTGTACTCCAAGCACTGGAACTGGTGCACGATAAGAGGGACCGAACTCCTTCTTGTTCTCCACCTTCTCATGGACCAGATCACCAGCTCGAGGTAGCCAGCCGACTACCGGAATCTGAAGCTCAGCATCAGATGAGGAGGGTACGTGTTCCTTCGCTAGACTGTCTCTGGCTTCTTGAAGATTCTGCAATACAGCACAGTGATCATCTACGTCAAAGGGTGCGGCCGCCGCCGCCATGTCTAGACCATCAAGGTCCGGGACAAACATTCGTATGCCAAAGAGCATCATGTATGGGGTCCGCCCACCCAGAGACCTTCTAGGGAGATTATTTAGTGCACGTTGCACGTCATATAAGTGGGCTAGCCAGTTCCGGCCAGTACCTAAAACCCTGGCTGTCAAAGATTGCTTTAAGTCATGGTTCGTCTGCTCCACTACACTATTATCCTCAGGTCGGTATGGAGACGAAAATTTGACTTGGGCCCCCAAATTTCTCATGGCTTCTTTGTACGCCTTAGAGGCGAACGCAGGGCCCTGATCAGAATGAAAGGTACCACATGCAAAACTTCCAACAAAGACACGCAAATCCTTTATGACAGTACGGGCATCAGCACTCCTTTGTGGCCACACCCACAGAAAACGTGTGCACGAATCCACTGCAACCAAGATGTATTTGTACGCTGTATCAGAGGTAAATGGACCGCAATTATCTAAATAAACACAACCTAGTGGTTTATTAGATATGTACAACTGAGTTTGTGGTGGGCGCGCCGCAGTTGAAGGTTTTATCTGCTGGCAAATGTCACAATTAAGAACATAGGCTTGGGCTTGTTTATATAAACCGCACCACCAGTAACGTTGTTGTAACAGAGATACAGTAGCTGCAAAGCCGGCATGCGCGGACGCCATGCTCTCGTGAGCTGCTAATATCAAAGATGGTCTGCAGTCCGCGTTGGGAATCAATCTGTCACCAACGTCATTAATCCTCACTAATGGGACGTTATCAGGACTTAAGCGATAATGGTAACGAGAAGGGAAACCTCTCGGAAATTTCAGAGAAGCTGGATGAACAAATTCATACTGCAAAAACTCCTGAGTCTGAAGTGCCGCGTCAAAGATATATGTGACGTCAGGCGATGTCAAGGAAGTGGCCCATTGTATCCACCTTGGATGCAAAGCCTTAGAATTCGGGACACTTGCTTTTGTCACCGCCTCAAGGGCAGGATACGGTGTTACCACCAACATGCGTTTTCCTTGCGATAGCGCTCGCTCTTTCAGAATTCCCATCTGTACTGCCGTCAGAACTTTCTCGACAGCGGAAAATCGCAGTTCAGCCGAAGTGTACAAGTGTGATTTGTAGGCAATGGGGACGGTGTCGCCCTCATTGAACGTTAAGTACGTGAAACCCACTGCGCCTGGTACAATTCTTATTACCAGGTTAGTGTGATTATCACGCGTCAGTAAGTATTTTGAAGCAAGACGGTCAGCTTGCAATGATTGCAATATAGCTGAATGCTCCGGCAGCCAACATGATTTGGAAAAAGTAGGTTGTATCAAGGCATAAAGCGGCTTGATACGCTGGGCATAATCTGGAATGTAAGTTCGACCAAAATTCAGGAAACCCAGCAGAGATTGTAATTTCTTCAGTGTCGTGGGAGCACGTAGGCATGCGCATTTCTCTAGGAAGTGCGGAGCCAATCCTCGACCTTCATTGTTGAGTTCATATCCCAAGAACAACACTGTATATTCCGCAATGTGAGACTTCGCAAAGTTGAATTTGTACCCGAAGTCTGCAAACAAAACAATAATGCGATCAATGCGACGGAGATGCGGTCCCAACTCGTCATCTGTGAGATAAATATCATCCACATACGAGTATGCATCAGGGTCTCTGCTCGCTAACAGAGAGACCACGCGAGCGGCGAAGACACCAGGGCTGTTTTCATAGCCCATCGGCAATCTTTTGAAATGTTTTTGTTTGCCACCCAAGGTAAATGCCGTCCACTCACTACTAAGAGAGGACAGGTTATGACTGTAAAAGCCATTGGAGATGTCAAGTGTGGTTTTAAACTGTTTTCTCACAAGACTATCGACGAGAGCCGAACTGTGGGTATTCTGTACTGCGCATGCCCGGCAATGAGAGTTTAAATGCCGGTAATCCAAAACTAGGTGGTACGACCCGTCAGGCTTCGTCACAGTGAATAAAGGATTATTCATTGGTGACACACATGTTTCAATTACTCCTTGATATTCCAATTGTTCAAGGATAGACGCGACGTGAGGTTTTGCTTCGCGACGCATGGGGTATTGGGGTTGTGGCTGGGGCGTGGCCCGCAACGGAATCTCATGGCTGGGAGACAATTTATCCCAGCCAACCTGATTACGATATAACGCAGGTGCGAGCACCTGAGCCCACTCCTCTGCGTACTTTTTAGCTTGATCCTTTGGCACTGTGTGCGCAAAGGACGGGAGGATCATCTCCTCCCCTCTAGGAGCATTTAAAATGAAAATCGGGGGCCAATCTGCCTCCGCCAATAGAATATCATAGGAAGTGGTCAGATTATCCCAAAAAAAACCTTGAATTGTACGTTGTATGTCACCCTCAATTAAAAGGACTATATTATACAGTCTAGCAGGGGGAGCCACTCGAGTGTCAGCAGTTTCAATATTCACGAATGTATCAGTTGCTGTCGCCACCAGATATGGACGCAGTGCTCGTCGCACTACTGTAACTTCCGCCGCGCTGTCGAGCAGCATTAGTGCCCATGTCAGGTTCTGAAGCTGCGTCCGTACTATCTGTGGCATACCTCGCTGTTAAAGCAGCAACTTTCTTTTTCTGAAACGGGGGTCTTTGACGTGCAGACTCGTCCTGCTTGCCTTTGCCGTCAGTCTGTCGGGGTTGCTCACAACCTTGGGCACCCCTTCCTTTCCCCACGGTCTCCGCCAACGGATTGTGATGTTTCCTGTGAAGAACGAGGAGAGCGTTGTTCAGAAACCTGAAATCTATCAGGTGACTTAATACGAGATCGATCGCGCAGATCATATGTGCGTTCGTTAGACGACTGGACGGGTGAGGCAGGATGAGACCCCTGTTTCTGTTGCTGCTTCCCCTGTTTTTTTGCTCTCCAACTTTGTTTAGGAAAATTGGGGCGTTCGTCTTTAGTAGACGAGCTCACCTTAGTTTGCTGTACTATATCAGGAATGATTACAGTTGGTTTTACACCCAAAGCACTACGGCCCGGGTCCTGTATGCTTTCGCAATTATTTTAGCTAACTCCTTGGGCTTGTCGAGTTCATCCACGAGGTCCAGCATATTAGCTACTTGGAACTGCATGGCATCTCCTTTGAGGTTGCCCATTACCATGGAACACACCACATCGAAGCTTTCGACAAGCCTCATTCCCAATTCAATAGCAGCCTCCGCACCGTGATTGTCTTGAACCCGTTTGATGACGGAGGGTAGTACAGACATAGACGGAGTGCCATAGCACTTTGAATAGGTCGCGGCAAAGACCTTGCCCCAGTTAGTGCAATCGGTCATATCTGGGACCAGGTCTTTCGGCAAACTAATGGTGAGAATCCTGTGTTTCTCCACAGGAGTGGTATGCGGAAAAACCGCCTCCAGTTGGTCAAATTTCTCAGCAAGCCAGTAAGGAAATTCATCCTTACTCTGAGGGCGCTTGCTGACTACCGAATTAACCATAACAGGACTAATAACCACCGCGTGGTGGTCCGTTGGTTGTCCCGCAACAGCAGGTGCCCCTACCTGCACGTTGCGTGACACGTACTGCACCAAAGCCCTATGAACTGTAATCAGGACTGTGTGCAGTACCCGCAACTCAGCCACCGCCACCGTGAGATAACGGGGATGAGGCGTAAAACCGGCCAGCACCGGCCATGTGGCCCCTGCAATAGACAACGGGCCCATTCTTGCCGGTGCAACTGCATGGGGAAGGGCGCCATTAAACCAAATGGTATGCTGCCAGGCAGAGATTGGAATTTCTTGTGTCCTATACGGGGTATAGACCGCAGGTAGCTGTGTGGGAGTAAAGGAATGAAACGTATCATCGTCATCCACTGCCGGAAAAGTCACCCATGAGTAAAACAACTCATACGGGTATGACGCATCAGCGCTCAACACAAAAATAACAGCCATCCCATCATCTGGCACCCCATACGCCGTCAAATGACGGCGTAGAGGTGCACGACTATGCGCGGCTATGTCAACCTCCATTAGGACACACTAAAGAGTATCAACGATATCAACAGTAGCACTGGGGTTCAGTAAAAATAACTTTTTTAATGATCAAGCTTGAAGGAACCTATTAGTTGAAACACAGGTAGGTTAAACCGTCACTCCCGTCAACCGGAAACCAGAGTGAGGGTGTTGTGGACTAATATAAGCACTACTAAGGCGTTTCAAATCAGTAGACCAAACGTTAGGTGCGCCATGTTGCAGGGATTCTGCTTATGCACAGAACTATGCACAGGAAACCAGGACCTCAGTGAATTGTGGTGTACCAAAAACTCACCTCAGAACCCAGAACCCCTTATCCGACCAGCATCAGTGTCCCATTCGTTATCCGAGGTTTAGCTCGGCGGTCCCAATGTATAGACAACCCAGAACAAGCGACTTAGGATATTCTCAGGAATGGTGGGAATCAGAAATACCTGTTCGTAATTATTCTCATATCAGTCCACAACAGAATAAACAGAGACACGGTAAAGTTTAAAGAGTTTATTTTATAAACCTCGTGTCCTAAGATGCAGTACTTTGGCTAAACCATCAGCATAGTTACAATACCATAGAAAATGAAAGGAGTAATCATACTAAAATGACAGTGGATATCAGCCACCTTCCTTTCGCTAGTAAACTAATATTATTATTAGACTAATAAAAGGTCTCTAGGCTTGAATGGGGAACCCCATACCGTAAAGATCAGCTCAGTGAGATCACATCACAGGATCAGCTAGACTCTGCTCCTGGGAAAGCTCTTCTTCCGAATGTAATGAAAAACATGCAACACTGCCTTATTAAAAGCACCCGACTTTCAGATATTTGCAGCTGCGTGCGTGTTATGGCTAAATAGTGGGCCGGTCAACCTGAACCCAACAACATGCACCGTCTAGCGACCCAGACTGTTTCTTTACACGATGTGCAGACCAAGGTCGCTACTCACTGTTTGGGATGTGAACAACAGACAGTTCTCATGTGAAGCAAAGTCCAGTAAGCATTTCTCAATTAATAACATGTAACTACAGTGTCGTGTGCAAAGGCAGCAAAAGCGGCAAGATGGCTTTCTAACAGCTAACGCGGTTGTGCTAACTTAGCATTGTACGTATATAGATAGCAATCTTCACTACAGCTCAGAATAATTCAAGAATTCCATCAATTACATGTTTGTATACTTCAGCATGTAATGGCAGCATTTTGATCTGGAGTCTTTTTTTAAAATTCATGCTGAATTTGAATTTCTAAACCCTCCCCCTCTGTCAGAACCCATTTCAACTTCCCAAAGGGAGCAATGTGATTATAGTGCACCATTAGTGGCAGAGTGAGACACTAGTGGTAGACTACAACACCCATCATGCACAGAGTTCAGGAACCCCTCACTGCCCATGGTTCCCAAGAAAAGGCCATACAGATCTACTTTTGACTGTGGAGGTGACGTCCCTCAATTTAAGGATATATGCTGTTTGTACTGAACATCTGTTAGACCTGGCACCATTGGCGTGGGTCTCCCTTCCATTTTTCGCTGTTGTCTCATCTGTTTTTGATGGTATTGGATGCTCTGGGCGCTGTGCCACTTTCATTCAGTGCCACAGCGTGAATGCTCCCTGTGTAAATATGACATGTGAATTGGTATATCCATGATTGGCTTATTTGGTTTTCCTGTTAGTCCCTAGTAGCGTGACCTGTGTGTGCCCAGGGCTGGTAAACCAAATGCTGCTGGTGGGCCTGCAGCGCTGGTTTGCGCCACCCACAGAAGCAGTTTGTAAAGTGTGTCTCAGACCTGCCATTGCAGAGTCTGTGTGCAGTCCAGAACTGCCATCTTGGCTGTGAAGTGCACCCACTTCCCAGCCCCTGAACCTTCCCTTGGCATCATGTAAGTCACCCCTATGGTAGGGTGCATTGTATGTGTAAGGTAGGACATGCTGCTCCTCCCTCGCTCCGCCCCCCCCACTCTCCACATATGGCAGAGTGGCAAACGCGCAGCGTTGACGCGCAGCGTTGACGCGAAGCGTGCGCGCCTAATGTGCGCCGAAGGTGCGCCAAAGGTAAGCCCGTCTGCGCCCGTCCGCGCCTGCACCGTGCCCAGCACCCGGACCCCTGGCCCCCGCAGACACCAGCCCACCCGCCGGACCTACGACTCCACCGAACTCAACGCACTCAACACCGGTCGGACCCCGGTATGCTACCGAGCCACCCCGAGACGCACCCACGGACCCTTCAACTGCCACTCCTGCAAGTTCACCTGCATCTGGACCTGCACTGCACCAGCACCCACCAAACCGAGCACAAGCAGCAACCACCTGAAGTGCATCCTGCTCAACACCCGCTCCGTCCACAGACACGCCATCGAACTCTGGAACCTCCTCGACACCACATCTCCAGACGTCGCCTTCCTCACAGAAACCTGGATGAACGCCTCCTCAGCGCCCGACATCGCCATCGCTATCCCGGACGGATACAAGATCACCCGGAGGGACCGCGGCAATCAGACCGGAGGAGGCATCGCCATCATCCACAGGAACACCATCCGCATCACGACCAACACCGACGACACCCTCACAACAGCCGAGCACCTGCACTTCCAGATCCACACCGACCCCAAGACGACCCTCAGAGGCACCCTCATCTACAGACCCCAGGGACCACGCACACAATTCAGCGAAGACTTCACCGACTTCATCAGCCCGCACGCCCTCCTCTCCGCTGACTACATCCTCCTCGGGGACCTCAACTTCCACCTGGAGAACAACAACAACCGCAACACCACCACCCTGCTGGACAACCTCGCCAACCTCGGTCTCAAGCAGCTGGTGACCAACCCCACCCACTACGCCGGACACACACTCGGCCCCATCTTCTCATCCAGCAAGGACATCGCCTTCAGCCACGCCACCGGACTCCACTGGACGGACCACAGCTGCATCCACTTCAGCTTCAGAAAGAACACAATCCACCACCACGAGCAACAGGTTGCACGCAGAAGCTGGAACAAGATCACAGCCGACCAGCTCGCCGCATCCCTGAGCCAGGACCCCCCCCCGCCAGCTCAGCGAACCCCAGCCAGGCCACCAACAACCTCACGAAGTGGATCAGCAACTGCGCAGACGACCTCGCGCCTCTGAGGACCCCGCCTAGCAGACCCGGCAGCAAGAAAGCCCCATGGTTCACCGACGAACTCAAGACCTCCAAGAAGAACTGCCGAGCCCTCGAGAAAGTCTGGCGCAGAGACCCAACACCAGACAACATGACCACCCTCAAGCTCGCCATCCGAAAACACCACCAACTGATCCACACCACCAAGAAAACTTCATTCAGGGAACGACTGGACAACAACGCACACAACAGCAAGGAACTCTTCAACATCGTCAAAGAGCTCTCCAACCCCAACGCCGGAATCAACAACATCACCCCATCACAAGACCTCTGCAACTCCCTCTCCTCCTACTTCCACAACAAGATTGCAAACATACACAACAGCTTCAGCACACAACCGACGCACCCTACGAACGCACCAACGACCCCCACCACCACCCTCCGCGCCTGGACCCCGATCTGCACCAAAGACACCATCCGCACGATGAACTCCATCCACTCCGGATCTCCAACCGACCCCTGCCCCCACCACGTCTTCAACAAGGCCGACGCTGTCATCGCACCCCACCTGCGGGACATCATCAACACCTCCTTCGACACCGCTACCTTCCCGGAGAGCTGGAAGCACGCCGAACTCAGCGCTCTACTGAAGAAACCATCAGCGGACCCCACCGAACTCAAAAACTACCGACCCATCTCGCTCCTCCCGTTCCCGGCCAAAGTCATCGAGAAGACCGTCAACAAGCAGCTGGCCGCCTTCCTTGAGACAAACGGATCCCTCGACCTCTCGCAATCTGGCTTCCGGGCCAACCACAGCACCGAGACCGCCCTCATCGCAGCCACCGATGACATCCGAGCCCTGCTCGACAACGGAGAAACAGCGGCCCTCATCCTCTTGGACCTCTCCGCGGCATTCGACACTGTCTGCCACCGCACCCTAGTGCAGCGCCTCAGCAACGTCGGAATCCAGGAGAAGGCACTAGAATGGACCATCTCCTTCCTCGCCGGAAGGACAGAGAGTGTCCGTCTCCCCCCGTTCAGATCAGAAGCCACCGAAGTCATCTGCGGCGTACCACAAGGATCATCACTCAGCCCAACCCTCTTCAACGTCTACATGAGCCCCCTCGCAGCCATCGCACACCAACATAACCTCAACATCGTCTCCTACGCCGACGACACCCAACTGATCCTCTCCCTCACCAACGACCCCGCCACCGCCAGAGCCAATCTACACGAAGGAATGAAAGACGTAGCCGAGTGGATGATGAACAGCCGCCTGAAACTGAACTCAGACAAGACGGAAGTCCTCATCCTCGGATCGTCACCCTCCGCCTGGGACGAATCCTGGTGGCCCCCCGCCCTGGGCAGCGCACCCAAACCAACAGACCACGCACGCAACCTGGGCTTCATCCTGGACTCCTCCCTCTCCATGACCAAACAAGTCAACGCCGTCTCCTCGTCATGCTTCAACATCCTGCGCATGCTACGTAAGATCTTCCGGTGGATCCCCACCGAGACCAGGAAGACGGTCACCCAGGCCCTCGTCACCAGCCGACTGGACTACGGCAAGGCCCTCTACGCCGGAACCACCGCCAAGCTCCAGAAGAGACTCCAGCGGATCCAGAACGCCTCATCAAGACTCATCCTAGACATCCCCCGACACAGCCACATCTCCGGACACCTGAGAGACCTGCACTGGCTCCCGATCAACAAGAGAATCACCTTCCGTCTCCTCACCCACGCACACAAAGCCCTACACAACCAAGGTCCAAGATACCTCAACAGCCGCCTCAACTTCTACACTCCCACATGCCAGCTTCGATCGACCACCCACGCCCTCGCCGCCGTCCCCCGCATCCGAAGAGCCACCACAGGAGGAAGATCCTTCTCTTACCTGGCCGCCAAGACTTGGAACTCCCTCCCTACCCACCTCCGCCTGACCCAAGACCACCTCGCCTTCAGGAAGTAGCTCAAGACCTAGCTGTTCGAGCAATAGCGGACCCCCCCCCCCGCCTCCCCAAGCACCTTGAGACCCTCCGGGTGAGTAGTGCGCTATACAAATGCACTGATTGATTGATTGATTGGTAGTGAATTACACCCAATTCCGTTTGTCACTACTGTAAGGCTACCTGTTCTCCATAGGCCAGAATGGGCAGTTTGACTATTACCTTCAATAGTACTAACTGACCCAAAGAACATGGTAGAAAAACGAATTTAGTATGCCTGAGCTCAGAATATTAAAATACATCTTTTAGTGAAGTTTATTTTTATATTCTGTGTTTGAAAATACCACTTTTAGAAAGTAGGTATTTTCTTACCTAAGCCTTCCAGTGTGCTCTGCTGTTATGTGTATTGGCTGTCTGGTTTTGGAGGGACAGGGCAGGCTGAGTCAGACCTGGGTTGAATAGAGAGATCTGCATTGGAGTATGGGGAGGGGTAGCTCCTTTACCTGAATAGTGCTGTGCCTGGCAAGGTGAATGCTGGCTCCACCCCCCACTGTGGGTCTGATGGCAGACCCCCTCTTTCTGAAAGGAAGGATGCAGCCTGGTAAACAAAGTGCTCCAGGACTGGGCAGAACTGGTTCTGGCTGGGTTCAGTGACTTGTATCTTCTGAGAACAGAGACTTTTGGGGTATAAATATCTGTGCTGAAACCCCTACAATTGGTATTGCTCCTGGATATCAAGAAGAACCTCTGTCCATGTAACTGAAGGAATCTGCATGAGGTGACTGTCCTTGTGCTTGTGTACTGTTTCTTGGATTGGCCTGCAGTAGTTTTCACTGGACTTGGAAGAAGAGGAAAAGGACTTTGAAGAGAACTTTTATTTCAACTTGCTAAAGCAATCACCCAATGGCTAGAAGAGAGCTAAACTCCTGCTGGAGTCTCAGGCACATCAGACTCCACCACCAGCCTCCTGATTCCTCCCAGCGAGGATTTCTATCTGCAGGTGAGTCTCCTGTGAGTTCCAGGGCCTCTAGTTCTACTATGGAGAAGAGAGTGCTGCAAATCGTGGCTAAGGCCCATTTGCGAGCCGCCGCAGCTGAAGAGCGTACGAAAAATCAACGCTCTGCTGCCTCCGCCGAGTGCTTGCAAACCAAGGATCATTGCATCACACGCTTGCGGGCCACAAAGCGCTCGCTAACACCCAAAGATCATCGCATTGCACGTTTGCGGGCTGTCGAGTGCACGCTAACAAAGGATCATCGCATTGAGATCATCGCATCACTACATCGCAGTGCGGGCGCCGTGCGTCCGCCATTTTTATCACATCACACCCGGATCGTCGCTCCCTCGCGGAGCGCCATTTCTTCTTATCGCTACAAGGTCGCACACGCAACAGGTTCGGCGCATCATTATCCCTTGCGGCAAGGATTTCAACGCATCGCCGGCTTAGCATGAAGAAGTTTGTCGCTTTGTCCCGCACGCATCTGCAGATCGGCGCATCATCCTCCCTTGCGGCAAGGATTCAACGCATCACCGGTCTCGCATGAGGAAAATCATCGCTGCTGCTCCCTTGCGACATTTTGGTTGTTTTGCTACAGAATCCAGGTACTTTGTAAGTAAAAGGGTCGCAGAGACCACTGCTTTGAACTGAACTCTTTGCACACTTTGAACTATTTTTGCAGCATTTCAAGAATAATCCTATTTTACAGCATTGTGACTTTTTACCGGTATTGGTCTTGTGTTAAGTCTATATATAAAGATACTTATTTTTCTATACTTATTTGTGTGGTGTCCATTTGTAGTGTTCTTCACTGTGTTACTGTGTATGGTCATAAATGCTTCACACACTGCCTCGGAGATAAGCCTAGCTGCTCGCGCTACGTTACCACAGGGTTGAGCAGGGGTTATCAAAGGGTGTAGCCCCCTACTCTGACTTAGGAAGAAGGGTCCCTACTTGAACAGTGGCCAGCCATTGCCAACTAGAGACCCCTATTTCTAACAACATCTTTCTAGGTTTGTAAAAAGTGCACTCTCACACACATAACTGACACGCACCCAAACACTCTACAGGAAGTTACAATCTGGTCTTCACAGAGATGGTGTTTGTCAGGGTTTACTAAATCAGATGCACATACACACACAAAACACACGCACACACAAACATACACACTCTCTCTCTTTCTTTCAATTGGGGCACGCATTAGACACCTATCTGAGATGAGTACTGACAAAGACAATCATATAGAGTTGATGGGGGTATATTGAACCCCGCAGTCTCATGTGTGGTCTTCTGTACTGAGGGAAACTTTTCCAAACGCACCTGTTCCTTCCAGCTAAGAAGACTAGAGACTTTCTTCTAACAAACATCTTTTTTTATCGTCTTGTAGAACTTCACTCTGTCTCTTCCAACAGCTTGGGGCATTTGCACATTGCTTCCCACAAAAGCCCATTGTTACAAAGTGGATGAGTGGTCTTTGGCTCTTGGCCATTACTGCTTGACCTCCTTCCATTCATCTTGTCCTTGCCCAGCCTTGAGCAGAGGCTAAGCCTGGATTGGCACTACCTGGACCACAAAAAATGCAGCTAGAATTGATTTACAGCCAGTGCTTTAATTTTGCCGGGACTCTCACGTATTGAGTATTAGGCCTGGGCATAAATTTCCGCTCTGCTTTTGGAGCTTTTGCCACACCCTGGAAATCTTACTTCAGACCACCTCCCAGCGAGATTTTTCAGCTTGGGCAGTCGCGGATGGTTGCTACTGCTCGCATTGAGAAACCTTCCGTTTGAGGGGAAGACATAAGTACTACTTCCTTCAATCACTAGGAGGGCAGGGCGATACATCAAAGATAGGGCGACTGAGTCGGTGACACATTCCTCCTACATATCCCAACCACGGCGTGACGATAAAACATTAGTTCTCTTTGTTTGTTATCATGTTTGATTGTTGATTTATAAATTGTATCTGATTTTGCCTCAATTTAACATCGCATTGTATACTCAGGTACAGACATTGACATAAACGTCCGAGAGCGGTTGAATATTTATCTTATATCTGTTGGTGCGCTAGGGGATGGTCTTGCTAATAGTTGCTACATTATATGTCATAACAAGAATGCAATCTGTGGCCAATTACTTGCTACATGGACTTAATGCTTATCACAGTTTGCCGTCCCCTTTATTGCACCTGAAATGATTATTTGTTCCCTGTCTCACAGAGCTCCCGCCCTTATTTGTTTAATCTTTTCTTTCGCCCTCCCTTCTCCTTTCCTCATTTTCTTATTCAATTGTAATCTGTCTGTTTGACAAAATGCAAATAAAGATATTTAAACAAAACTGAGAAACCTTCCGTTTGCGTTGAGGAAGCTGCCACTGGAGTAGAGTATCTATTCAGGCAGCAGAAAGAAGCAGCACACTCTTGCCCTGCACATGGTGCTGTTCGCACTGATTTTACAGTGCGGGACAAACACCCAGCGCTAAAAATCAGCATGACGTAACGCACTCCGCTGCTTGCAGGTACTCCATGTAGCATGGTGGAGTTTTTTGGTCACTTCTTGGAATTCTGCATAGCGGAACTCCGCAAACTCCACCCAGGACTACTGAATATCTGCAACTCTTTAATTTGAAAAGGATAGTACTGCACTTCTCAGCACTGGTACAATACCTTTAAGAGGAGAGTCCTGGCACTCTCAGGAGAAAGCAGGTACTTCTCAAAGTGAGTGCCTTCACTTCTGTATTTCCAAGCACTGTTTCCAGCTGAAGCAGAAAAGTCGAATCCAGAACTACTGTTGGGACGGAAAAGCCCTCTGCATGGTAAACGACATGTACACATGCCCTGAGTGCCCAACGGCACTGTTGTATGGACCCCTAATGCTGATATTTTGTGTCGTAGTAAACATGGATCATGCGTGTGCTCCTTGACATCGGCCTGTCTCTCGGATTGCAGCTTGTGCTGTTTAACTCTTGGCCTTCACCAAGAGTTAAACAGCACAAGCGCGTTGGTGTCAGCATACCGTGTAGTGATTAGTAGTAGTGAACAGAACGTTTTTACCCTGTGTCACTAGAGTGTGGCCTACAGGCTCACTCACCTCTTTAAAAGTTCTGCTGCTGTGTGTGTAACTCGCCCTTTGCTTACATCAGGTACATATGCAGAGAAGTGCAGTAGTAGTGACTCTGCGCTGGATGTATGTGTTCCTTGGAAGGGTAGAGTACAGGGATAGAGCAGCATTGTATAGTACATGTGGTATTAGTGAATGTGCTGAGTGTATGTATACCTCAGAGATGTAGAGCTGTGCAGTGTGTGCACAATGAAAGCATGTGCTGGGTGTATGTGCGCTTGTATGAAAGGAGGTAACAGTGCTGGACAGTATATTTGCTGTGAATGTACACCGAGTAGGCATGCTTGCATTGGTACTTTAAATGGAGGACTCTGGGTTCCATTTTGTGAAACTTGCCTGGTAAAAACATGAGTAGTAAAGGAATCCCCCCAGACAGATTTGTGTATTGCTGGATTTCTGCGAGCTGGTGGGACATACTGGAGGAAGAGAGGAAGGGACCTTCCCTTTGCACTTGAAAAGATTGGTCCTAGATTCAGTGATAGATCACAAGGAGGGACCTGGACGGTTGTGCGATGGACCCACGCATGCATTTACCATGCATGACGGTTCCACGCAGTCTGTACAACGCAGGTCTTAACCATGAGTATGCCTTTACCACGCATGTCTTTACAATGAAATATGCGTTGTTAAGGCATGTATGGTAAACACATATCCATGGTTAATACTTGACAGGTAAGTCTTAACTCCCTCACCCCTGCCTCCACCCTGAGTCCTAAAACTAACTCCTTCCCTCCTGAAAACCAAACCCCTCTCCAACCCGGGTCCTTGAAACTTCCCTTCCTCCAGTCCTAACACCGCCCCTCCCTCTCCCAAGCCCTAGAAATTACCCTGACTGCCCCCTGAGCCCTAGAACTACCCTGCCCCCAAGCCCTAAAAGTAAAAAAGTATTACAATCCCTGCCCCCCGCGCTGAGCCCTAAAATGGTCCCAAAGCCATCGCCCTACCACATAAAAGTACCCCCTCCCTCCTAAAAACCAATCCCCTCCCTCTGGCCCTGAAAACCGCCCCCAGCCCTGAAAACTACCCCGAATCTTCAGCCCTGAAAACTACCCGAACCCCGAGCCCCGAAAAGACTAAAACTAATACCATATCAAGAATAACAATCCCATAACCATCAATATGACCAACAATAACACCACCAGCATTACCACCAGACCCTACCAAAACCACAACACCAACACCAATATAACCACCACCAGTATTACTACACCACCACCACTGACAATACCAAAACCACCAATATTAATACACCACAAAGCTGCACCCACGGTACTGGCTCTATGGAAGCTTGTTCTGTTGTTTCATTGGCTGTCCCTGTTTTGTGTACATGAGAGTAGTGTCCCCACGCGACTCTGTTCTACCCGCTCTATGTGAACGGTGCGTGCTCTATTGCTGCCTTGGCTGTCCTGTGTACAGGAGGGGAGTGTGCCCTGATGCTGTGTCATCAGTTCTGTCTCTATGTGAACGATGCATGCTTTGCTGCTGCCTTGGCTGTCCTTGTTGTGCGCACATCATTGAAGTGTGCCCTGAAGCTGCCCCTGCTGTACCCGCTTTACGTGAAGGAAATGTGTTCTGCTGATGCTTTGGCTCTTCCTGTTCTGTGTACATGGGTGGGGGCCTGAAACTGCACCTGCGGTACCAAAAAAATGTGAAGGAAGCTTGCTGTGCTTCAACCTTGGCTGTCAATTTTCTGTATACACGAGAGGAGTGTGCCCTGATGCTGCCACTGCTGTACCCACTCTCCATGTGAAGGAAGCTTGCTCTGTTACTGCCCTGCCTCTCACTGTTCTGTGTACTTGAGGGAAGTGTGCCGTGAAGCTGCGCCAGAGGTACTATCTTTCTGTGACGGAAGCTTGCTTGTCACTCCGTTGGCTGTCCCTGTTCTGTGTATAGGAGCGGAGTGTGCCCAGAAGCTTCCCCTGCTGTACTCAACTCTATGTGAAAAAAGTTTGCTCTGTTGCTGCCCTGGTTCTCTTTATAGTGTAGTGTCTTTGATATTATGCGCGCTAAGACCCTCCCTGTTCTGAGCGGACACTAAACAGGAATTACGTACTTTGCTGGGAGATGTTAAGGTGTGGTTATGAGAGTTATGATGCAATGTGTGCACAGTGTGATCATCTGTTGAAGAATAAAGACATCTGCTCCGTGTGTGGCGTGTTCATTTGCATGCTCCTGGGCTAGGGCACACGCTACAACTGGTGGCTAGTAGGGGGTATGTGCTTTGATACGTGCTTTAAGACACAAAGATGCTCTTCCTGAGAGCTTGCAATGGTATAGCAAACTGCTTGTGCATGCCATGTGCACCTCAATTCGATGCAAAGTGGTCTTCGGTTGGCATATGTGGAGTCAAAGACCCGCTCCAGCCCATACACACCCATCAAAGAAGTTGATGGCCCTGAAGGGGAGCACAGTCGAAAAGCCCGCCAGAATCCACTGATAAGGCTGAAAGAAGAGATACTGCACCGCACCATGACCCAGAGCCATCATCCTCACGAGTTACACGTTAAAGGCAGCGGCAACCAGACATGAAAAAAGAAAACTATTTCCCGGCACAGGCGATTAAAGCGCTACACAACCTTGAATCGGACTTGACAACCCAGGCTCAGGCTCAGGCACAAAGGCGCAAAGGCGATGCATGCAGCAGTTGCAGGCGTCCTGTGCACCGAACACTGCCGGAACAGTATATACTTTCAATGGCAGCAGAAGGGAGGGTGAAATATAATGCGGCTACATTCTTGATGCCACAACAACCACCGTTTGACAAAGCGAAGAAAAAGAACATCAGTGTGGACTGAATGGACTGAAATGGTTGATGACTTCATAGATGCGCTAGAAGAAGGCAATAAGAAAAACATCAAATATTTGAAAAACCTATCCAGTGATGGAGTGAAAGAGGTACTCAAGCAAGTCTCAAGAGCTTATGCAACATCATACTAAAAAGTAAAAGAACCGTTGGAAGCCAAGTTCAATCCAAAGCCGAATGTCGACTATGAAAGGTACATCTTCAACCAAGCATGACAACAGGCTGGTGAAACGATGGATGAGTTTGTTGAGAGACTTGATGCACTTATCAAGCAGTGTAAGTTTTGTGACTTTAATGATGAAGAAGCCGAGCGCCTCCGGAGTAATTGATGGCTGTCTTTAAGATTCCTTCAGGAGAAGCATGTTGAGAGAGGCACTCATTTTAGAGATAATGCTAATGGCTGAAAGAACAAGCAGATCAACAAGCTGCTGATATGGAAGCAGGAACAGCACCTAATGAATCAGCGTTGATCATGGAAGCAAGCAGAAGCACCAAATATATGGACAGCAGTCGATGTCTCAGAATTTTAAAAAATATGTTTTCTGTGTGGGTTTTCATTTCCCCATGAAGGTAAATGTCCAGCCATCGAACAAATATGGAAAAGCTACGGGAAAGAAAACCACTTCATAATGCTCTGCAAAGTGAAAAAGAAACTAGATGCATCACAGCCAGAAGAGAAAATGGACGCCAGAAGGTTCTAGAAGCATTCTCGCCATTCCCATAAGACCAAAAGGCAACATCAGTTACGACAAGTAGAAACCAAGCAAAGTCAATCATCTTCAGGTTCATCATATAAATGCTCTTCAACATCATTAACAAGCGCCAGAGAAGAAGATAGATGTGCGTTGATGATATCGACTAAAGAACGACATGCACGTGCAGGATTAGCTGCTTGCAAAGATCAAAAGCCAAAGAAGAATCACCAAATAAAGTAACAGAATCCATTGGACACTGTTTTATAATTACATTAAGGGTGAAGGGGTGCCCCGTAACCTTAATTATAGACAGTAGTGCGTTGATTAACATCACAGCAGTAGAAAAGTTCAACCTATCTCCTGTGCCATGCGTTACGAAGGTAAATTCATGCTGCTTCTAAATCATTACAGAGTCAAGGGTCATTTACAGCAACCCTGCATCATAAAATCACATCAGTGAAAACGTTGATCCATGTCCTTCAAGGAACTTTGTCCAGTGCATGCCTACTTTGCTTTGCCACTGTTACTAAAATGGGACGAATATCTCTCAACTTCAACCTCCGTGTTGAATCTGAAATTGTGAGTCAGTTCCCATCATTGTTTCATGCCCTAGGAAGACACAAGAAAATGAAAGTGCAACTTAATATTAATGAGGACATTCTCCCTGCTGTCTAACAGCACAGCATAGTCATGTTTCACTTACTAGAGGCTGTTGAGAAAGAACTAGAAATATTGTTCAAGTGCGACATCATTGAATGCTCAACTGGTCCCCCCCCGTGGGTCTCGCCCATAGTTGTGGTGCCAGAAAAGGACAGTGGAGGTGCAGTATGCATTCGTGTTGAGATGCGCCAGGCCAACAAAGCAATTGAGAGAGAAAGACATCCTGGACTCCTGCTGCTCATGCTGTCCTCAGCTTTATTTAAAACCTTGCTCTGTTGCTGCCTTGGGTATCTGTCTGTTGGCTGTCCAGATATGATCATGCAGCTCAACCGAGCCAAAGTCTTCTCCTGTCATGACCTGAACAAAGGATACAATCAACTTGAGCTGGAAGAGAACTGTAGGTGCATTACCACTTTTTCGACTTATGCTCGTTTGTTCAGATACAAAAGGCTGAATTTTGGAGTATCTTCGGCTGTGGAGATATTTCAGGATGTTATTTGCTGAGTAATACAACCTGTCACATACGCTTTCAATTACAGTGATAACATTCTGGTATTTGGGACAACACAAAAAGAGCATGACAAGGCTCTTCGCTCTTACACAAGTGTGCCAATTACTTGCTGATGAAATTCTCACTCTGAATGCAGCAAACTTACATTTTTTTGGGCACATATTCTCTGATGGGGGAATGACTCCTGAAGCGGAGAAGGTGCAAGCACTGTCATCTACTTGCCTCCCCAAGATGTAACATTCTTTGGCATGGTCAGCTATTGCTCAAGGTACAATTGCGACTTTGCTACAGTGAGTGCCCTACTGAGCAACGTAACAAAGTGGAATGTCCCATTCTAGTGATCTCCTGAATGCAACTAAAGTTTCAATGAAATAAAATACGTGATTGAGAATGCTACTTAGACAGCTTATTTTGACCCCTACTGAGGTCACAGTAGATGCAAGGCCAGTGGGGCTGGGGGCAATCCTTGCTCAACACAATGGCCAATCGAATGCTCGAGACACATTGTGGCCTATGCCAACAGAAACCTGTCTGAAACAGAACATGCCTATTCTCAGCTGAAGAAGGAGTATGGCCATAGTGTCCGTCCGCGATAATTTTTATGTGTTTTTATATGGCACACCACTTTGGGTCCGATCACCTTCTTAAAAACGCTCTAGTCATTGAGAATTAAAATGCCGGATTGACGTATCACGTCACTTCCAAAGCGCCGATTTCCTATCTTAGATGTAGACACGTGGCAATGTGGTACTGTAAATTTCGGAACCACGTTGGAGGCATGGGGTATCATGCCGATTTTGGTATCAACAAACCGCAAATGGCAAATGCGATATGTACGAGTGTTTTCATTACGTTTCATCGATGAATTCACCTTGTATATGATACTACATGCTGACTCCTCGGGTTCCATCTTAGAGCGGTAGCCATTTTTTGGGTTGCCCTCACATAGGCTGCGTGCTAAGGCCATGCCTAGGCCTAAAGGACACGTACACCTTCTGTGACTCCTTTGTGACCTGTACAAGCTGACTCCGCTGCCTGAGGTCAGTCCGGTCTCACCAGTTCCTTTTACTACGGCCATATGAGATTAGCATCAGGGCCTGACACACCATAAAGTCTTTCATCCCACACAAACCCTGACTAATCAATTTCACACCTAACTCTGTTTCCTGCTTTATGGCTTGTTTTACGAGGAGGAGGTGCCCGTTTTTATTGGGGTCTGCTGATATCTGATGAGGGTTCTGAGCCTCGCTGGGTAAATAATTGTGGGCTGGCCGAACTGAAATGTGGGATCATCATCATAACTCTGTCTTTTCGTTTGTAGTAAAATATGTGAATAACCACTTGTAAAAGAGGGGCGGTGTTGCCCCGAGCGTAATATTTTGTATATAAGAGAAGACTGTTTTTTGGTTCGGGAGCAGTCTCCTGAGAACATACATTGTGGTGTACTTCTCGTATACCTGTGATTGGTCTGCAGCCAATAAACGATCTTTGACTTCACCTAGAAGACTCTGTGTTTCTGTGGTCTGAGACAGGAAGAACTCGAAGTCTTCGGGTGTGTTCCCTGGCACCGCTGGGTTCTGAAAAACCCAGTACTTCAGTTGGCGCCCTTCGTGGGGAGATTTCAGCGGTACCGGTCCAAGCCAGAGGTTCGTGAGGAGCTTCGTGTGAAAATTCTGGAGGAAGGCCGCCACTTCATCGACCCCTGCATGTCGACGTGGTCCGAAAGTCTTTACTGCGAGGTTCTCCGCGTCCCGACGGCTACAAAGTACTGCTGCCCTGACTATCGCCCTGTTTTGGACCCTTGATGATTTGGTAAAGCGAAACGATTTAACGAGTCTTCTGGTGACGTCATCGATACCTCAGATAAGTATAAGTGGAGCGTCTCCCAGTTCTTAGTTTGGTTTGGTATCCCTTCGGGATCGCTTTGATTTGGAACTTGCAAGTGCCAAAGCCGAGGGACTCGTGTATTCACGAGACTATCGTATTTGATAATCCTTTGAAGTTTGAAACTAGACTAGTGAGCAAGGATGCCTGGTTCTAGTATATTTGGAAATTTGTTTTGTTTGGGTTGTAATAGGGACTCCCGATTAGAGGATTCTTGTCCGGTTCCTCCAATTGGAACTCCAACTTATGAGCTTTATGTGAAACATGGCGTGGGCCCCATTACGTATAATGAAGTATGGATCCGATACACAAGGAAGGATGGTGTCTTAAAATGGCCCCAAAATGGTAGTTTTGACACAGACATCTTAGATAACTTAGAAGTTAAATTATTTAAAAAGAAAGCCCGGCCGGTGATGTTTGACTCTTTCCGCCTATGGCGAAAGGAAGCCAAACAGAAGGAAATTAAATTAGCAAAGAGAAATAAGAGAGAAAAAGGCATGTCGGTAATGCAAGCAGCTTTGCAGTTTAAAGATAATGAAGAAGAACAAATGAATGAGCAGTTGCACAGGCAGCGTAAACTAGGGATCGATAAATGTTATCCAGTTTTGCCGCCCCTTCAGCAAGGTGCGTCAAAAGAAAAAGAGAAAGATCCCCTAATGTCACATTTGCTGAGTTCGCCACCCCCTTATGCGCAGAGTCCTACAGCACCTCCGCAACCCTTAAATGCACAGCCTCCAGCTAATTTGCCGCAAGCTTTCCTGCAGCCGCCAGCTCCTCCTCAGCCGGCTCCTACTCTTGTGGCGCAGCCCCCTCAGGGGCCGCCGACTTTGCTGCCTGCCCCCCCTTTGCTTTCTGTGACTTTGCCTGCTCCATCGACTGCCTCTCTTGGCGCCCTTCCCGATACTATCGCTGTACCTGTATCTGCACCCGTTTTTCTTCCCTCTGTCTTTCCCCCTGTTCTTGCCTCAACCTCCCCTTCTACACGACAACGAATAACTAGTGTGGTCACTAGTTTAATGTCGCCTCTCTTTGGGTTATCTAGTACGACCCCTAATGCACAACGTAAGCAGACGCGTAGTCAGCTGCCTGATTCTCGAGAGAAAGATATGCTTGACCGTATGGCACACAGATGGATTGTTCACCCATCAAGGTATGATGTGGAGTCTATTATGGATGTCTTCCGTCAATGGGAAGCATCAAAACAGAGATACGTTTTTGAAAAGATGTGTGTTTTCCTTTGTGAGGAATTGGAGGATAATGATTTGGAAGCAAATCCGCAGGAGTTGTGCCGCTTACGGTTTGAATTTGGAAAGGGTACGATTGTGGGTTCCGATGTCGAAAAAGCAGTTGCGACATTGTTGTCTTTTAGAACTGAGGATCTTTCCCAGCCACTGTTTGAGCATGACTCTTCTGGTAAGAAGGTGCGACAGTACCCTATGAGAGAAGTCCCTCCGGTATGGAAGGAAGCCGTTGCGGCTGATGCCGGTCGAGGTATTGTAGCTGCTCCAGCTCATTTCCAGCGCGTTATGGTGCATGTCCCTTGGAAACGATCTGAAGTAATAGCACTTAAACAGACATTGCCCGACCCTCGTAAAAACCCTGTAGGATATTATAAGGAGTTATCACAGACTGCAGAATCGTGTCATGAATTTAGCTGACATAGATATGTTGTTTGGGAATGTTGTTCCGCAGCCTTTGTGGGGATTGATTCGTAATGCAGACCATGCTGCAGAACTAGGTGACACATGGGCTAAGATCATTGCTATAGACACTAGACAAGTGGGTGGTGCCAAGCCTGAGCCTTTGGTAGCAGAACTCCCTGCTAGGATCATTACTTACATGAAAACTTTAATGCCCGCGATGCGTGTGAATTGGGATAAATTATCAGCATGCAAGCAGAAGAAAGATGAGTCAGTGTCCGATTTCTTCACCAAGAAACCTTTATCGACCATAGTGGACAAGATATGAGTACGGAAGGTGGTCAACGATTGTTTGTTGATAAATTTGTGCATAATTTGCTTCCCGAGTTGTGTAAGAAATTGAAAGATTCTGAGAGTTCTTGGGCTGTTTCCTCTTCAGCACAAATACTGGCTACTGCACAGTATTACGAGAATAGGGATAAAGATGAGAAAGATAGAGCAGACAAGAAAACGAAAGAACTGAAGACGAAGGTTCTCTTACAGCAGGCTTACCCGCCACATGGTGGTCAGAGTAATTATCAGCAACAGCCACAGCTTCAGAGAAACGTGCAAAGGTACGAGTTTTCTCAACCGCGCGTTCCTGTAGGTCCTAATCAATGTTCATATTGTAAGGAAGAGGGTCATTTCAAGTATAGTTTTCCTATTTTGTTACAGCGGGCTAATGGCGTTTTTAGCACCCGAGGTAGAGGTGGTCAACAAGCTCCTAGAGGTAGAGGACGCGGGAATGTTCCCGAGAACACGCGTCCCCTTCCATCTCAAAATACACTGAATAGTTTTGATCAGCAGACCAATGCGTCTGGTAGGACAGCTCAATACTATAACAATGACTATTATGCAGAAGATGAAAATGCAGAAGGTAATGATTGCTAGGACAGCCGTAGACAAAGAGAGGGAGTTGTTTCAGTGCCAGTGGACCAGTGTGGACCGTATGTCAAGGTAACTACAGCGGGCGTGTCAGAGCCTTTTCTGTTGGATACTGGTGCTGCAAAAAGTTCAATTATGCATTCAAAACTCCCTGGCGCGCCTTTGTCTGGCGAGATGAATGTTTCAGTAGGTTTTTCTGGTGCCCCGGTTAGGAACCCGATCTCTAGTCCTATCCCCCTTTCTGTTGGACCTTGTGAGCTGAAAGCACCCCTTATTCTAACGACAGGCTGTGGTGAAAACCTGTTAGGATTGGATTTGTTAAAGAGATTACATGCGACATTATATTGTTCCCCCTCTGGAGTACAACTTACACTGGGTAAGGAAGTGATTTCTCCAATGTATTTGTCGAAGAATAAACTACCAGCTGAATTGTCATCTCTTCCGGATGTCCTCTGGGCTTCTGGCCTTAATGATGTGGGTCTCTTGGAAATACCACCATATGTGGTTACTTTGAAAGCCAATGTTAAATTGCCACGCATTCCCCAGTACAAGATCTCTAATGAAGGTGAGAAAGCGTTGTTAGCGATTATTTACGATTTGATTGAAAAGGATGTAATTGAAGAGACAAGAGGCAACGTTTGTAACAGTCCGGTTCTGCCTGTTTTAAAACGTACTGACCCTTCTCAGCCACCTGTTTACAGGTTTGTGATCGATCTTAGAGAAGTCAATAAGATAGTTGTGCCACAGTTTCCAGTTGTCCCTGATATAACTGCCTTGTTAACTATGATCCCAGCTTCCGCTGCTTGGTTCTCAGTGGTCGATTTAAAGAATGCTTTCTTTAGCATTCCGATTGCAGAGGAAAGCAGGGATATTTTTGGTTTTAGTTTAGGAGGTCGCAGCTTCCGCTTTAAACGCGCTCCGCAGGGCTACTGTGAAAGTCCATCAATATACAGTCAGGCTTTAAAAGCGCAGCTTGATACAGTTGTTTTACCTAGTGGTGCTACCCTCATTCAGTATGTCGACGATTTACTAATCGCCGCGGATACTGAGGAGATTTGTAAAGAAGCTACATTGTCATTGTTGCATCATTTGTCTGCCTTTCATCACAAAGTGTCTCTCTCAAAACTGCAATATTGTCGACAAGAAGTGACCTACTTACGTCATCTCTTGTCGAAAAAGGGAAGGAAACTGACCCCAGAAAGAATTCAGGCCATTGCACAATTGAGCGTGCCAAGAACACAGAGAGAAGTGCGTGCTTTCTTGGGTATTACTTCATACTGTAGGCAGTGGATTCCGAGTTTTTCTTTGCTGGCAATGTATGACATTGTTCTGCATTCTGTCCATCAATTGTTATTTTTGCATTTGTCACCCCGAGTGGGAAGGGTATGCTCAGACGTGAGTCCCTTGCTCTCCATGCCACTGGAATCAGGCTATCCTGGCTGATGAGGGCTGAAAGCCCGAAACCGGTCCTAGGATGCTTGTTTCCAGTCCAGGGAGGACCTGGCTTGGCAGTTCGGGCTGGACTGTTCCCATGGGGCACAGGGTCAAGACTGATTTGCATATGGCTGGGTTCAAACTGGAATGGCATGGTGAGCAAAAAAAACATGGATTTAGGCCCAGATCTCTGTACTGGGGTGAATGTATGACATTGTTCTGCATTCTGTCCATCAATTGTTATTTTTGCATTTGTCACCCCGAGTGGGAAGGGTATGCTCAGACGTGAGTCCCTTGCTCTCCATGCCACTGGAATCAGGCTATCCTGGCTGATGAGGGCTGAAAGCCCGAAACCGGTCCTAGGATGCTTGTTTCCAGTCCAGGGAGGACCTGGCTTGGCAGTTCGGGCTGGACTGTTCCCATGGGGCACAGGGTCAAGACTGATTTGCATATGGCTGGGTTCAAACTGGAATGGCATGGTGAGCAAAAAAACGATGGATTTAGGCCCAGATCTCTGTACTGGGGTGAATGTATGACATTGTTCTGCATTCTGTCCATCAATTGTTATTTTTGCATTTGTCACCCCGAGTGGGAAGGGTATGCTCAGACGTGAGTCCCTTGCTCTCCATGCCACTGGAATCAGGCTATCCTGGCTGATGAGGGCTGAAAGCCCGAAACCGGTCCTAGGATGCTTGTTTCCAGTCCAGGGAGGACCTGGCTTGGCAGTTCGGGCTGGACTGTTCCCATGGGGCACAGGGTCAAGACTGATTCGCATATGGCTGGGTTCAAACTGGAATGGCATGGTGAGCAAAAAAACGATGGATTTAGGCCCAGATCTCTGTACTGGGGTGAATGTATGACATTGTTCTGCATTCTGTCCATCAATTGTTATTTTTGCATTTGTCACCCCGAGTGGGAAGGGTATGCTCAGACGTGAGTCCCTTGCTCTCCATGCCACTGGAATCAGGCTATCCTGGCTGATGAGGGCTGAAAGCCCGAAACCGGTCCTAGGATGCTTGTTTCCAGTCCAGGGAGGACCTGGCTTGGCAGTTCGGGCTGGACTGTTCCCATGGGGCACAGGGTCAAGACTGATTTGCATATGGCTGGGTTCAAACTGGAATGGCATGGTGAGCAAAAAAACGATGGATTTAGGCCCAGATCTCTGTACTGGGGTGAATGTATGACATTGTTCTGCATTCTGTCCATCAATTGTTAATTTTGGCAAAACCTTTAATAGCATTGACATGTAAAGATACACCGAATCCCGTCCCATGGTCTGAAGAGTGTCAGAAAAGTTTTTCAGAATTGCGTGAGGCATTGTGTTCAGCTCCTGTGTTGGGTACCCCCGACTACAGCAAGCCCTTTACGTTGTATGTTCACGAGAAAGAAGGTTGTGCATTGTCAGTGTTGACACAGTCTTTTGGAGACAGACAGCGTCCATGCGCATATTTTTCGTCAGTTTTGGATCCGGTAGCCAAGGCATTACCCAGTTGCTTGAGAGCCACAGCGGCCGCAGCTGTTTCCATCCGACAGTCTGCTGGGTTAGTAATGAACAATACGTTGATTGTGATGGTTCCACATGCAGTGGACACGTTATTAAACAGGACCAAGACACAGCACTTAACTAGTGCTCGATTGTCAGGTTATGAGTTGACACTATTAGCGAGTCATGTACACATAAAGAGGTGCAACACGTTGAATCCAGCTACTTTGTTGCCCATTTCAGCAGACACAGATGAGATTGAACAACATGATTGTCTGTTCAGAACAGAAGAAGAAACAAAAGGGAGAGTGGATCTTAAAGATACTGCCTTGGTTGAGTGTGATGGTACCCTATGGGTGGATGGATCGTGCTTCAAGCTTCCGAATGGTGATACGACTGATGCATATGCTATTACGACTTTGCACACGGTTGTTGAAACTGCACGTATACCACATAATTCGGCTCAAGCAGCAGAATTAATTGCACTTACAAGAGCATGCGTGTTGTCGAAAGGAATGAAAGTGAACATATACACTGACAGCCAGTATGCGTTTGGCGTGGCCCATAGTTTTGGGCGCTTGTGGAAAGAACGTGGGTTCCTGACTTCGCATGGAACTAAAATTCAGAATGGTCAGTTGGTGAATGATCTCCTTGAGTCATTGACCTTGCCGTCACAAGTTGCGATTGTGAAATGCAGTGCACACAAGAAAGTTATCGACGATATTGGTCGTGGAAATGCATTTGCTGACGAAGTTGCGAAAGAAACAGCAAAGAATGTGACAAACCGAATGTATGTTGCAGGCCCTGCAAGATGGGTTGGTGATGTTGGAATGTGTGAAGATACAATAGAAAGTGTGAAGTCCCTTCAAGCTGAATCTTCAGAGAAAGAGTTGAATGAGTGGAGAGAGAGCAAGGGTAAATTGGATGAAAATGGTTGTTGGGTTGACTTGTCAGAACATCAGCGATGGTTGTTACCCGATGCGTATGTGCTTGCAGTGGTGACAATGGCTCATGGATTGGCCCATATTAGTGTGAAAGGGATTTGTAAGTTGTTGGCTCCAGTATGGCAAAATGCTGGGATCCCTAAATGTGCAGAGAAAGTGGTCAAGAATTGCATGGTGTGTCTGAAATACAATCCTGGTAGAGGAACCCCAACTCCAGCTGGTCATTTTGCGCCTCCAACGTATCCGTTCGAGGTTTTGCAGCTAGATTTCATTCACATGGAAAGGTGCAACAATTTGAAATATGTACTCGTTGTTGTTTGTGCTTTTTCAAGGTGGATAGAAGCATATCCCCTGAAAGACAATACTGCCTTATCCACAGCTAAAGCCCTTGTCAAAGAATTTTTCCCTAGGTTTGGAATGCCAAGAATGGTATGGAGTGATAATGGAAGCGAATTTGTGGGTCGAGTGATGAAGAATGTATGTGAGGGACTAGACATTAAACAAAAGTTTCACGCTGCAAATCACCCCCAATCAGCTGGACTAGTAGAGTGCTACAACGGCACTTTGAAACTTAAATTGGCCAAGATTCAAGCAAGTTCTGGTCTTAAATGGCCTGACGCGCTGCCCTTAGCACTCCTTTCAACAAGAATGACTGTGCACTCACGAGTGGGACTTAGTCCGTATGAGATTGTGTTTGGCCGTCCGGCCAATATATGGGGAGTGCCAAGACATACAAAATTCAGTGAAATCGAACTTCCAGTACTGCTTGATTATTTGTATGAATTGACGGCTAAATTGCGTGTTTTACACCAACAGGTGCATGATACTCTGCCTCAGGTCTCTGAAGCTCCAGGACATCCTATCAAGCCTGGATCGTGGGTGCTGGTAAAAAAATTCAAAAGGACGAAAAATGATGAGCCCCGTTGGACCGGCCCCCATCTCGTCCTTCTCTCGACGAGATCAGCTGTTCGAGTGAAAGGGAAAAAGAACTGGATCCACGGCGTCCATTGCAAAAGGGTCCCTTTGCCTCTGCCATATGATCGGTGGGACCAGGAGGGGATCGCTGATTCTGACACTGAGACCGTGCCTCGTTTCGTGCCTTTTAGTGATGCACGTGTGAAAGGAACAAGCTCTGAGCAGGAAAGCGATAACATTTTGCAGGAAGCTGTGCCACCGTCAATTCGATTGGACACTACAGGACCTGAACTCTTGTTTCAAGACCAGACAGTACCCGGGAGAAGCCGCTATAATCTGAGGCCGAGAACTATGGACAAATAAAAAATTATTTTCCTTTGCTATTTTTTGACACTGCAGCTCTCCCATCTGAAAAACGTTTTGATTTTTGTTTTTTTTTTCCGAACCACCAACCCGGGTTCAGCTGTAGAGTTGCGGTGCCAAGACTTTGGGGTACAAGCCGGGGACGTTAGGTCAATCGTTCTGGTCAGTCTAGGGCGTTCCCTGGACTGACAGGTGTACTCCTGAGCAGAAGACACTCACCCGCCGCGAACAGCACGATTAGAGGATGGAGTTTTTCAAGATGGAGAGACCCGTTGAGGAAATACATTTTAAGAGTAGAATATGTAAAGTAATGAATAGCAAACGTTTTGTAATATTATGTCTGATTGTACTATTTAGTATGATGATGTTTTCTGTAGGATATGTGTTATTGTCTTCTCAAGTGCCATTTACACCCACTATACAGCCCATACCTCCTCCTACTGTCTCCTTACACTCTTTCCACCCTCTGCCTGAACACGAACAAGCTAGACGTTCTGAGTTCGTAAACAATATGTTTATTCAACTCCTGCACCAGCACCAACTAGTTATGAATACAACAAATTGCTGGGTGTGTGGTTTGATGCCACATACCATTTATAAGGGTATCCCATATCTAGTGTGCCGTTTAGCTATAATGGGTCATCATGGGCATTCCAGACTATGTTTCTTTTTGCACTAGAAACCTACTCCCCGCGACCACCGCGTTCCATTGGACCTAGCACGAACAATAAGGCCTTGATGAAAGGAGTTGCTGATATGAGCAGAGATATCGATGCATATTCATCTATTCCCAAGGATGAGTTGCGAGCTTATGTAGGTTGGAACGCAACGGGGTATAGCATTAGTCTGGGCAAAAAACAGCGTAAAAGTTCCTCCCCAATTTGGGTCATACCCCACATAGGTCGGTTCTGTTTACAAGGTAATGGTCAGAATCCAAGAGCTCAATTAGGGAAGAGTGACTGTGCTGAAACGTACATTTTCCCATCACAGTTTTCCCCTGCGTTTTTGGCTGCCAAGGGTACATACTTTGTTTGTAATGATCGAGCATATACATGGTTGCCCCCTGATTTCTCGGGCACGTGTTATGTTGCAAATTTGCTACCGCCGACATTTACTGCCGCCTCTGAATATCACAAGACCAGAATTGCGAGAGGCGTTGCTAGTCAGGAGGACACTGCCGGTCAGGAAGCGGGATATTTTTTCCTGGGGTTCCTGCCGTTTTGAGGACCAATGGTCAATAGTAGGAACCTGAGACAACTGACTTGTGTAGTTGAATCCACTGTTAATATGACGGCTGGTGCCCTTGGTAATTTGACACCTGAGCTCCAAGCGGATCGCCTCATGACGTTGCAGAACCGTATGGTTCTAGATGTCATTCTTGCAGACCGTGGTGGGGTATGTAAGGTTATCCAATCTAGCTGTTGTATTTTCATACCAGATAACGCTCCGACCGTCTATCAAGCCATTTCCAAACTACATAAGATTTCCGAATCTATTCATGTGGATAAAGGAGATTGGTCGATGATGGGGTGGTTCTGGGAACTGATATCAGCTTGGGGATGGAAGATTCTAATAGCCACTGGGTTGATCTTAGCCATTCTTTTCCTGTTCTGTCTATGTGTACAGTGTGCTCCTGTAATGTGTAGCCTCTGTGTTACATCATGTGTCAGGAAACCTGTATCAAGGGACGAGCTAAGCAATAGGATGATGCTACAGCAACATCTCCATGGCCTTATGAATATAGACCTGGACTCAGATTAGTATGGGTATAGTTATTGCCTATGTAAGGGCAAAAGGAGGGTCTGTGGTACTGTAAATTTCGGAACCACGTTGGAGGCATGGGGTATCATGCCGATTTTGGTATCAACAAACCGCAAATGGCAAATGCGATATGTACGAGTGTTTTCATTACGTTTCATCGATTAATTCACCTTGTATATGATACTACATGCTGACTCCTCGGGTTCCATCTTAGAGCAGTAGCCATTTTTTGGTTGCCCTCACATAGGCTGCGTGCTAAGGCCATGCCTAGGCCTAAAGGACACGTACACCTTCTGTGACTCCTTTGTGACCTGTACAAGCTGACTCCGCTGCCTGAGGTCAGTCCGGTCTCACCAGTTCCTTTTACTACGGCCATATGAGATTAGCATCAGGGCCTGACACACCATAAAGTCTTTCATCAACCCAATTAGCAGGTAGAGACGCCAACAGCTCGACCCCAAGGAACCCTGCCTGCAAGGGCTACGCAGATGCTCCCCTATGATTATAAGTCAAGATAAAAGATTCAGAGTCCTGAGCAGACCAGAAATACGTCAACCTTCTACGAATTCAAGGAGCCCACCAAAAGTTGAAAAGTCAAATTGAGCCAAGGTTCATTAGCCTAATCACACCTAGTGCAGGACTTTTTGGATATTAGACATTGTTTGGTTTTTAGCATGTTGTAAAGAGACTGCCTTGTTAGATGGACCCAAAGTACAAAGCGGAAATCTGGGCCGCTCATCTTTTTGTAAAGTAATATGCATTAATAAGGACAGTGTATGAATGTTAATGTTTTTGTTTTTAAGATGTTATGTTGATCAAATATGTAAATATAACAATTAAAATAATGACGATTCAGTCATACCCGGAACATGTTTAAATTACCAATAAGACATAAAAGGGTGATGTTAAAAGGATAAAATTATCCAATAATAATTCAGGTATTGTTGTTGATGTACACAAATAGATTCAATTCACCCCTCGAAAGTCAGCTATGTTCTTTGTTTTATATGGGAAACGTTTCACTATCATCACAGACCACCAGGCATTTCTTTCTGTCTTTGGATATCCAAAGGCTAAAATGCCCCCTGGTATCGAGAGGTGGGGGTTGCAACTGTAAGAGTACGAATATGTGATTGTACACAATAAGGGAAAGACCAAAACCATGCAGATTACTTTCCACGAGTGCCGCTACATCGCCACAGTTCAATATCCAAAGCAGATGAAGAGTATCTCAACTTCAATGTGAAGTCCAGCACGCCAGTAGCTATATCCACTGAACAGATTATTGCGCCTACCAATGCAGACAAAGACATGTTCATCCTCAAAGACCTCATTACAACGCAATCTTTGAAGAGAAGAATTCAACCCTTTGCTGATGATGTTGAATTTCAAAAATTAAAAAATGTACAGGATGAACAATTCGTTACCGGAGAGTGATGTCATTTTGAGAGGCTTGAGAATCGTCATACCTATAGGCCTGAAACAGCAAGTCATTGACCTAGACCATGAAGGATATCGTGGCTTTGTAGCCACTAATAGAGCCCTAAGAGTCTGAGTGTGGTTCCCTCACCTAGATGAACAAGCTGAGAAAGAGTTGAAAGTGTAGCCACCTTTGTAACTGTATATCCCCCATGGTGGCACAGCGTCCATTGACAATGTCTGAACCTCTTTGCATGCTTGGGAGAGAGTTGCTGTTGATTTCTTTAGGCCTCTTGGAAATGGACATCATCCTATGGTAGTCATTGATGAATATTTGTGTTTTCCTTTGGTGGAAGACATACCATCGACAACACATGACAAAGTCATTGAGTGGCTTGATGACATCTTTGCAGTGTGGGCCATCCCGGCTATTCTCAAATCTGAACATGGACCGCCTTGCAATAGCAAAGAATTCAAGGAGTTTCTTTGTAGACTTAATGTCAAGTGTCAAAAGAGTACACCTCTATGTCCCAAAGTCAACAATTTATGGGCACCCTCAAGAGGGTACGTCAATGAGCATCGATGGAGGGAATCAATTCAAACCAAGTCATGTTTAAAGCCCTTCGTGTCGTGCCTATCTATCAATTCCTCACTCCACAACTGGTGAAAGCCCTGCCACCTTACATTTGGGAGAGCCATCAGAACCAAACTACCACAATGGATATCGTGTCGATCGATGAATGCCGATATGGTTCATGTCACAGACACTTCTTGAAAGTGCAAAATGAAAACATATGCTGATCAGCACAGAAGCGCCCAGGAAACAGTCTTTAATAAAGGGTCTGTGTACTGGTCAAACAGAAATGGAAGTGGAAAACAGACACTGCGTTTGCTGTTGACCTTTGAGGGTTGTGAAGAGCAAAGGACTCATGGTGACAGCACATCATCTCAGAAAGTCCATCACACAGGACACATCACACTTTAAACACCTACCTCAATATTTGTCAGCTCCTGAGATCACAAGCAAGGTGACCCAACCTGAATGTCTAGATCAAACATCTGAGCCTATGTTATCGGTGCCTTATCAAGGTGCATCTCAACTACCTCATACCACTCGATCTGGCTGACCAGTGTGAGCACCTCAGATACTCATTGAGGATCTATGATGCTAATACTGTCTGTACTTTTTATTTAACAAAGGAGGAGATGTAGTGTCTTTGATATTAATGTGTGCTTGGATCTTCGGGTTCTGGGCGGACCCTAAACAGGAATTACGTACACTGCTGGGAGGTGTTAAGGTGTGTTTATGAAAGTTATGATGCAATGCATGCAGTGGGATTGTCTGTTGAAGAACAAAGGTGACTATTGCAGAGCTCTGTGTGTGGCATGTTCATTTGCATGCTCGAGCTGGGGAAGACGCCACATACAGGAGGGGAGGTGCCCTGACGCTGCCCCTGCTGTACCCACTCTGTGTGAAGGAAGCTTGCTCTGTTGCCACGTTGGCTCTCCCTTTCCTGTGTACATGATGGGAGCACATGCTCTGCAGCTACACATGATGTACGTGTTTTGTGTGAAAGAACCTTGCTCCTCTGTTGTGTGTACATTAAGGTCCGGTTTCCTCTTCTGAAAACTTTGTGCCCCTTAACACTGTAAAATGGTGAGCTGCTGCTGAAAGGGTGGAGGGGCAGCAGGAAGTGAGGGCACCACATCAGGAGTGAGGATACAATAAGCCCCAGAAGCTCATACCAGACCTAGCATCTGTCAGGACATTTTTCTAAACATTGTCACAAAGCCATACCTTTTAGCATCAGTTTGAAGTAATTGCGCACATTGGCTTCCTGCCAGTTTTTAACATAGATAGTCTTTCTTCTCTTCCATCTCCCCCCACTCTTCATCCTTCCCTTTTAGAGTCATATATTTAGACTCACCTAAAGTGTGCCTCATGACGCAGAGCTCACCAGTTCTCGCACTGACAGAGCATGTGAACTGTTTTCAGACACCAGCCCTGCCCAGAGCTGGAGATCCTCAGACACAGAGAGATGCAGGACAGACCGGTGCATCAATGTACAGTGAGAGTTGGATACCCTCAGGCACAGAGAGGTCCAGGACAGAGTGGAGCGTCAACGTACAAATAGAGCTGGAGACCCTCAGGCACAGAGAGGTCCAGGACCGAGCAGAGCATAAATGTACAGACAGAGCCGGAGACCCTCAGGCACAGAGAGGTCCAGGACAGAGCAGAGCATAAACATACAGACAGAGATGGAGACCCTCAGGCACAGAGAGGTCCAAGACAGAGTGGAGCATCAATGTACAAATAGAGCTGGAGATCCTCAAACACAGAGAGATACAGGACAGACCGGTGCATCAATGTATAGTGAGAGCTGGATACCCTCAGGCACAGCGAGGTCTAAGACAGAGCAGAGCATCAACATACACACAGAGCTGGACACCCTCAAGCACAGAGAGGTGCAGGACAGAGAGGTGCATCAATGTACACACGGAGATGGAGACCCTCAGGCACAGAGAGGTGCAGGACAGAGAGGTGCATCATTGTAGAGACAGAGCTGGAGACCCTCAGGCACAGAGAGGTACAGGACAAAGAGGTGCATCAATGTACAGACAGAGCTGGAGACCCTGAGGCACAGAGAGGTACAGGCCAGATAGGAGCAACAGCATACTGACAGAGCTGGGCACCCTGAGGCACAGAGTGGCATAGGATAAAGGTACAGGTCAGAGAGGTGCATCAATGCACAGTGAGAGCTGGATACCCTGATGCACAGAGAGGTACAGGACAGAGTGGTGCATCAACGTACAGCCAGAGCTGGAGACTCTCAGGCACAGAGAGGTCCAAGACAGAGAGGTGCACCAGTGTACAGTGAGAGCTGGATACCCTCAGGCACAGAGGGTTTCAGGACAGAGAGGTGCATCAACTTACAGTGAGAAGTGGAAGCCCTCAGGCACAGACGATCTAGGACAGAGAGGCACATCAACCTACAGTGAGACCTGGATACCCTTAGGCTCAGAGAGGTTCAGGACAGAGTGGCGGAACAATGTACAGCGAGAGATGGAGACCTTTAGGCACGGAGAGGTCTAGGACAGAGTGGCTCATCAACGTAGAGACAGAGCTAGAGACTCTCAAGCACAGAGAGGTCCAGGACAGAGATATGCATAAACGTATAGTGAAAGCTGGAGACCCTCAGGCACAGAGAGGTTTAGGACAGAGCGGTGCATCAACTTACAGACAGAGCTAGAGACCCTCAGGCACAGAGGGGTCCAGGACAGAGAGGTGCATCAATGTACAGTGAGAGCTGGATGCCCTCAGGCACAGAGAGGTCCAGGACAGAGAGGTGCACCAATGTACAGTGAGATCTGGATACCCTCAGGCACAGAGGGTTTCAGGACAGAGAGGTGCATCAACTTACAGACAGAGCTGGAGACCCTCAAGCACAGAGAGGTACAGGACAGAGAGGTGCATCAACCTACAGTTAGACTTGGATACCCTTAGGCTCAGAGAGGTCCAGGACAGAGTGGAATATCAATGTACGGTGAGAACTGGAGACCCTCAGGCACAGAGAGGTCCAGGACAGAGTGGCGTATCAATGTACAGTGAGAGCTGGATACCCTCAGGCACAGAGAGGTCCAGGACAGAGAGGTGCACCAATGTACAGTGAGATCTGGATACCCTCAGGCACAGAGGGTTTCAGGACAGAGAGGTGCATCAACTTACAGACAGAGATGGAGACCCTCAAGCACAGAGAGGTACAGGACAGAGAGGTGCATCAACCTACAGTGAGACCTGGATACCCTTAAGCTCAGAGAGGTCCAGGACAGAATGGAATATCAATGTACGGTGAGAACTGGAGACCCTCAGGCACAGAGAGGTCCAGGACAGAGTGGCGTATCAATGTACAGTGAGGGTTAGAGACCGTCAGGCACAGAGAGGTGCAGTAAAGCAAAGCTACTCACCTGAAATAAACTCAAGGCGCTGGGTGGGGGGGGAAGGGTAGCAAGCTGCTCCTCTGTGCTCAGGGGTGACGTCGGAGGGGGCGGAGGGGATCCCTGCTTATCAGGTGCAAGCGAGCCGGGCGCTCATGGGGATTCTTCGAAAAGCCAGGTCTTGAGGTCCTTCAGGAACTTGGACAGAGTTGGTGTCTGGCAGAGGTGGAGAGGGAGGGAGTTCCCTAGCCTTAGCCACGAGGTGGGAGAAGGAGCGTCCTCCTGTTCTGGTCTGCTTGATGCGTGGTACTGTTGCGAGGGAAAGCTGGGCTGAGCGGAGGGATCTTTGGGGTGCGTGGAACAAGAGGCGATGGTTCATGTAGGCGGGCCTGTGTTGTGGAGGGCTTTGTGGGCGTGGGTGAGAAGCTTGAAGGTGATTCTCTTCTCAATGGGGAGCCAGTGTAGTGCCCGCAGGTGTTGGGTGATGTGGCAGTGGTGCTGTAGATTTAGGACTAGTCTGGCGTTCTGGATGATCTGGAGTCTGCAGGTGAGGTTCTTGTTGATCCCAGCATAGAGTCTGTTGCCGTAGACCAGTCTGCTGCTGATGAGGGTGTTGGTGACGGTTTTCCTGTGTTCGAGGGGGATCCAGTTGAGAGTTTTACGTAGGAGGTAGAGGGTGTGGAAGCAGGGGGAGGTGACGGCGTTGATCTGGCGGTGCATTTTGAGTTCAGAGTCCAGGATGATTCTGTCTTGCGTGTGTGGTCTTTGGGTGGGAGTGGTTTCCCGAGAGCTGGGGGCCACCAGGTGTCGTTCCAGGCATTGGGATGTGAACCTATGATTAGGACTTCGGTTTTGTCTGTGTTCAGTTGTAGGCAGCTATAATTTAGCGACTGCTTCCATTCCTTCTCGGAAGTTGGGTTGCGAGATGTTGGGTACTTTGGATAGTGAGAGGATGAGTTGCGTGTCGTCTGCGTATGATACGATGTTAAGTCCGTGTGATCTGACGATGGGAGCAAGAGGGGCCATGTAGATGTTGAACAGTGTAGGGATGATGGATGAACTTTGGGGGAGTCCGCAGGTGGTTGGGGGAGTCCGCAGGTGGTTAGTGTGGGCTCCGAGATGAAAGGGGGAAGCCTGCCCCACTGTGTTCTGTCAGAGAGGAAAGAGCATATCCAGTCGAGGGCTTTGTTTCCGATTCCTGCATCGTGAAGTCTGCGGGCTAGGGTGGGGTGCAAGACTGTGCAGAAGGCCGCAGAGAGGTCCAGGAGGATGAGGGCCACAGTCTCACCTTTGTCGAGGAGGGAGTGGATGTTGTCAGTTGAGGCGATGAGGGCGGTCTCTGTGCTGTGGTTTTTGCTGAAGCCTGATTTGGAGGGGTTGAGGATGTTGTTTTCGTCAATGAAGGAGGCGAGTTGGCTGTTGACTACTTTTTCGAGGACTTTCGCCGGCTAGGGAAGAAGGGAGATCGGTCTGTAGTTCTTGAGGCCGGTGGGGTCCGCCGATGGTTTCTTTAGGAGAGGGTTGACCTCGGCGTGTTTCCAGTCGTTGGGGAAGGAGACGGTCTCGAAGGAACGATTAATGATACTTTGTAGCTTGGGGGCGATGATGTCTGCAGCTCTGTGGTAGATGTGGTGGGGGCAGGGGTCTGAAGGGGCCCCTGAGTGATTGGTCCTCATGGTCTTTAGGGTGTCTTCGATGCTGAGGGCGGTCCAGCTGTCCAGCATCGGCTGAGCAGTGTTGAAGACGGTGGGTGTGGGTTCCTCGTGGAGGTTGTTGTCGAAGTTGTCGTAGAGGGACTTGATTTTGTGATGGAAGAAGGTGCTGAGTTTGTCGCAGAGGTCCTGGGAGGGAGGGATGTCGGTGGATTCGCTGTTGGGTTGAACAAACTCATTGATGATGCCAAAGAGTTCCTTGCTGTTGTGTGCATGGGCGGGGATTCTGTCCTGGAGTGCCTTCTTCCTTGAATGTCTGATGAGTTTGTGGTGGGCAGTGGCACCTGTTTTATAGTTTATGTTTCTTTTTACTTTGTCTTAGTTTTTAACTTAGATTGAGCAAATTGAAGGTTTGTTCTTTGCTTCCTGCCGCAATGACATATTCACAGCTGAGGCCACACAAGAGGCTGCTCAGAGCATTTGCAGTGCAATACCTCTCGTATTAGTCAAAATGCTAGCTATTGACATTGCAGATGCAAATTTTTATTTCATTTCAAAGTATGCCAGCTTAGGTCGAGCATCAGCGTGCATGCGCTGTCTGCAAGACCTATGTCATCACTAAAACCATTCTATTCCCACCTCCTGCTTACCATTGGCTCATTCCACCATAATTCTTCTTTGCAGTCTCCTGTTTCTTTGTATCAGCTGATACCTTACTTCCTTTCAGCCTTCCTTTCAGCTGAGGAGCACCGGTAAAGTATGGTGTTCATACGCATGCCTGTTTTGTCGCCCAATTGGGAGAACTTTCTTTTTTAATTGATTCTTACCTCGTTGCTGCTTGTTTCCTTTTACTTTGTATTACTTTTTAACTTAGATTGTGAAAATTGAAGGTTTGTTCTTTGCTTCTGGCCGCAATGACATATTCACTGCTGAAACCACACAGGAGGCTGCTCAGAGCATTTGCAGTGCAATACCTCTTGTATTAGTCAAAATGCCAGCTATTGACATTGCAGATGCAAATGTTTATTTCATTTCAAAGTATGCCAGCAGTAGCATAATAAACAGAGAAATTAATTTCACAAAGGAGAGGACGCAGTACCACAGTTACTATGTGTCCCTAGAATTTCTTTTATAGGTTTCCCAGGGACACCTAGTAACAGCCTGTGGTACGGCGCCATTTCCTTCATGAGAGAAATTTCTCTGAGTATTATGCTACTGCTGGCATAATTTGAATTGGAAAAAAACGATCAGCATCTGCAACGGCAATAGAACATTGTCCAAAAAAGAAGACCGACAAAACATGTAAAATTAAATGCAACTTTGACAAACAGTCATGTAAATTGTTTTTCTTTTCGTTTCAAAGTGTGCCAGCAGTAGCATAATAAACAAATACATTCCTGTCATGAAGAAAAGGCACAGTACCACAGGCTCTTCCATTGGGGTGCATGTGCAGCACGGCGCACTTTCGCTCCCTCCAAAGAGCTTCAGGACACCTCCTCGTGCCACCATTGCTATTATCAGTGGTCATTCACTCCTGGTGCTCATCCTGCTGTGCATATGGTGCCTTGCACCTACATGCACATAGGTTGGCGCTATATAGATAAAGGTATTAACCTCCATCACCCCACAGAACACACATACTCAGAAGATATCAGGAGGCACCACATCTAGACCCCTAATTCCTGCACACAAAGTAAACAGTAAACAAGTTCTAAATAAACAAAACTGAGTTGAAAAACTCAAAAATGTGCACTGGTAATTCAAAAAATACCTCCTACGCTCAAGAAAACATTCTTAAAATTAATGTCTTTTTGAAAGAATCATAAATAACAAATGTTTGTTAGTAGTAGGACATCTGCACTTCCCAAAACCTGTTTTCATGTATTAAACCAAACCTTGAATACTCACATAAACATGAACCTGATTATCTTAGACTGCTTATAAAGTACCTTCAGACATCCCCAAAACAACATATATTTTTTAAATGAGCGTAAACTGGAAAGAAAACCCCCAATGCCCTCATAATCCGGAAAGGTATTCATTTCAAAATTAATGTGATTCCACACTTAAAGAGCTCAACAGAATCCGCAAACTTAAAAAAAATACGTCCTGGTACATATTAGTCAAAATGCCAGCTATTGACATTGCAGATGCAAATTTTTATTTGATTTCAAAGTATGCCAGCAGTAGCATAATAAACATGAAGGAAAGGGCGCAGTACCACAGGCTGTTACTAGGTGTCCCTAGAATTTCTTTTATAGGTGTCCCAGGGACACCCAGTAACAGCGTGTGGTATGACTAAGGGTGGGCGGAAATTGCGTAATCGCGTTACATAAATCTTCGCGAAAACGCTAAAAATTATCGCGAATGCGCGGAAATATCGCGAAGACGCGGACGTTTTTGTCCTGCCCATTCGCAATGTTTTTTGCGGGATCGCGTTGGAAATGTGTCGCCAACTTGCCCATGCGGTCGCTAATGGGTGCAGCCATCTTGTTTTCAGTTGTCCCGCCCGCTCGCGATGCTATTTCCTGTTCCGGGTCGCGCAATGCATGCTCACGCTTGTACGCGTTAGGTATTTCCTGTTCGGGAACGCGTATTGCGTGTTCGCGATGCTTTTTGCGTGCTCGGGGGGAAAATATCTAGCGAACTTGCCCATGCGGTCGCAATGGGCACGGCCATCTTGTTTTTCACTCTATGCTATGGTTCTGGGACCTGCTTTTCATTCCTCCCTATATCTTTTCAATCCTTTGCTTCTGAAAACTTTTTTTTGATCTTTTTTATTTATTATCTGACTCTATATTTTTTGATTTTGTCTACTTTTTTTGTGTTTTTTAATTACTTTTTCACTCTTTTTCTATTACCTGCTTTTTTCATTTCTTTTACTTACTTTTTTAATTTTTACCTTTTCTTTTCCGCCCCCCGCCTACCCCAGAACCATGGCAAAGGGCCACAGGGGGCATCGCAGCCTGAGCCGCGACCGCCTTCCTTGCGGAAGGCGGCACCCACAAGGGGTGCAGGCACGGGCCTTATTTGGGGAGGTAGAGTTGGCTGCACTGGTTTTTTTGTGCAGCACCACCTCCCCTTAACCCTGGCAGCAGGCAGCAGGCCTGGGTCCGAGTACGGCCTCCGGGAGCATCGGCAGCGGTGGGGGAAGGTGCGCCGGGCAGTGCTTCGCTGCTTGGGTGTCCGGCGCAGCCAGAACCAGCTGATGCACCGGTGGTCCGATATCCTGGACCGGGAGCAGGACCTGCTGGACCTGCTAGGAGTGGAGGTCCCGGGTCTTGGTGAGTAGCTATTTAATTATTACTACTTTGTGTCTGTTCTTCTGCTGTGTTATATATTGCGAATATATATTTTTTCCGACCAGCTAGAATGCTGCTGCTTACATACATGACAGGTAATTTACATTTAAAAGTCTTCTGTGATTGTTATGACACTGGTGCTCTGCGCTACTAATCTTGTTATTTGCAACTTTGCGTTTGCGCTCGTTTTGCGTGATTATGTTAGAGTTTATTTTAGAAAACTTAAGTTAGGTAATGCTAGAGTGACTCTGGTCCTTCCTTTGTCCTGTCACTAAGAGATAGGGGTGGATTGATACTTAGGTTTAGTTACTTATTATAAGTTTGTAATTTTTTAGTGGTCTGCGACTCCCCCTCTATTACGTCACGTGCTGCTGAGTGCTGCTACTGCTTACCCCAGTCCTTAGTAGAACCTTTTGTAGTTTTTTCAGTGAGTGCTAACAGGCTTAGCACTAGCAGAACATCTGCATCAACGAACCAACAAATTTGTGTATGCAAAAATACAGGCATATGTCCTCCATTTATGTATTTTTGAAGACTAAAAAGAAGTGGAAATGCTTACTTAATGTACAATTGGCACGCCTGGAATAGGTGGGCTCGGTCGGGTGGTACGTACTACTTAGGCTTAGTTAGTATTCTGTAATCACAATGGAACACTGGATTAGTGTAGATAAATAATAACTAGTCAGTCCGCGAATTCCAAGATACTACTTGTCGACCAGATTAGATAGGTCAATTTTATTGCAATTGTTGTTTACGCAAATGTTTATTTGACAGTCTTATAAAAATATTTTATTTGTTTCACACCAATCATCAATGTTTGTCTCTTCCTTTCTTATATCTTTCATGATCAGCACCCAGGGGCAAGAAGACGGGGGCAGAGTCGGCGGGAGCAGTTCCAGTCCAGGAGGACCAGAACGAGGGCTCTTCTGCTGGCTCCAGTAAGTCTTCCTGTTTTTAATATTAATTCTTATTCACTAACTTTTACTGCACCGTATTTTTTTTCCCGAACTATTGTTTCCGTTTCCTAATGCTATTTTTTACCAACAATTACCCTTCGATCTAGACTATCTGTTTCTAGATTCTTGTTATCCCTGCCTCTAACTGCCTCTGCTATGACTCTCTGTACTACTACTATTAGTTTGTCTGTAGCTAAGCATGCCCAGTAGGCCACTCTTTATTTAAAAGGTTTTCACATACAGAACATTGCAGTTGCACAAGAAAATAGGATGTTGGTGATGGGAGGTTGGACCTTCCTCACACTCACACCTCAGTCAGAACAGAACCCACCACAATCCCCTACCCGACTGGTTATAATAGTGTATTATTACTATTAGCTCTCCGAACCCCCCCAATACCCAATGAGTAGACAACCCAGAACATAACACTCCCGACCTCTCAGTCGTTGAAGCAATGCACAAGCACAGTTTGCACACCCTTCCTTTCGCTCGCTCACTCGTGTAAGTCCATCCACACCAAATACCACCGAGTCTATGTAAGTTCATAAATTATTTTTTTTGCAACTGACAGGCTATGTACATTGTTCTATAATCAACAGCAAAATCCATAAGATTAAAACTATAAACATTTTTGCACTTAGTTACACTTACAACAAGTACAAGTCCATAGAACAAAGAAAAAAAAAGCGAAATCAAGATTAATAAACAAGTGAACAGTTGTAGGAATAGGAATATAGTTTATATAAAATTATAAATGAAGATCTGAGCGAATTATGTGGACCCCTCACCTTAGAAAAAGCTAGTACTGGTTACATCATAAAATCTGCAAAGCTCTGATTCTTAGAATGGAATCTTCCGTCTGTTAGGAGAAAAATGGTGTGCGCTAGTATATTGCAAGCATTTCTCAGTCGTGGCAAAAAGTGTAGAATTTTGGATAAGCAATATGGACTAACACCAGAACTCCATAACAAAGTGGCTTGTTTTGATTGACCTTGTACGCAGCGCTTAGACAGTAGCAGTATGAGCTCATGTGGGCTCAAAGGCGTCACTCTTTATACAACAAGCTGCGAGGTAACGAAGCGTGTGCTAAAATAAAAGACACAAAGGTAAAATGGTAGCATGGCTCGGGCTAACTAAGCAAAGACTAGAATGACTCTAGGGACCATATAACTACTAGTGTCTACTCTACTACTACCTGATTTGTACTAGTGATGTATGTTATATATGTATGTATTACTATTAACTCATTTTTCAATCTTGCTAGTGAAAAATAGGGGGAGGTGGATAATGATACCTAAAAAATGTGCAATGTTTTTTCAAGGCGCACTACCAACCACCAGTGCCGGGGCCAGCGGCGACGTGGCTGCTAACGGAGGAGAGGAGGAGGCGGCAGTTGCAGGAGGAGCTGCAGGGGGTGAGCCAGCAGCAGTGGAGGGCGGTGGTAAGTTAGATACCTAATCCTTACTTATTGACATTACACCCACTGCAAGGGTGTACTGTATGATACTGTACAGTTGACTTACTAAGTAAGAGGTTGTTGTGAACGGTTGAAGACACCCTTTACTTAGCATTAGTAAAAGCATTAGTGGCGGGAGTGTTGTTGAGTAACCAATGGCCTCTTCTATCTGATGATTTCAACTCAGCTGTGAAAGTTTTATGGAGAAGACTTAAAGTCAGATCAGATGACCTTGATAGATGGGTTGAACGAAAAGGGAAAGAAGAGTGGAAGGAAGAAGGACGGGCAAGATTTAAGATTTATGACTGGCAGAGAAGGATTCGTGGGATGCATGCAGCATGCATACTGGTGGCTGATAGGAATCAGATGCATGGTTGGTTGAATGCCTGAAACTCCCACAATTGTTAAAGTCCAAGAAAGTTGGAGGATAGTACATACATACCACAAATGTTATGTGCTTGCTAGTGCTACTGTGACACTATGGTGCCGATTCCGATCCGGTAAAAAAAATGCCCGTACGACTCGTATCCGTATTTTTTTACGTACGAGTCGTAAAAGTCCCGTATAAACGGCAAAGTATGATTCGTACCGTTAAATTACATACGAATTACCACGGGAAAAGTCTACGAGACGTCCCCGGACAGATTTACGTACGAGTCGTAAAACTGAAGTCCGAGCGCACAAGTCCGATCCGTACCAGCGTCCCGAATACCCAAGCGTATGGAAAACGTCCCGTATGGAGCGAACTTTGTACGACCACCACCCCGGGTACACTTGGGCCCGGGGTACGAGTCGTACGGACCCCCCACCCACCCATGCATGTACACACCGTACCCCAGCACCCGCATATGTACGCGCCGGACCCCGCACCTCAGCACCCGCGCCTGTATGCGCCGTACCCCAGCACCCGCGTATGTATGCGCCGGACCCCCCCACCCCAGCACCCACGCATGTACGCGCCGTACCTCAGCACCCACGTATGTAAGTGCCATACCCCCACCACAGCACCCACGTATGTATGCGCTATACCCCACCACCCCAGCACCCGCGCATGTATGCGCCGTACCCCAGCACCCGCGTATGTACACGCCGGACCCCCCCACCTCAGCACCCGCGCCTGTACGCGCCGTACACCAGCACCGGTGTATGTATGCGCCGGACCCCCCCACCCCAGCACCCGCGCATGTATGCGCCGTACCCCAGCACCCGCGTATGTAAGCGCTGTACCCCCACCACAGCACCCGCGTATGTATGCGCCGTACCGCCCCACCCCAGCACCCGTGCATGTACGCGCCGTACCCCAGCACCCGTGTATGTAAGCGCCGTACCCCCACCACAGCACCCACGTATGTACGCGCTGTACCCCCCACCCCAGCACCCACGCATGTACGCACCGTACCCCCCACCCCAGCACCCGCGCATGTACGCACCGTACCCCAGCACCCGCGTATGTCTGTGCCGTACCCCCCCACCCCAGCACACGCGTATGTAAGCGCCGTACCCCCAACCCCAGCCCCGTACTTGGACGCACCGTACCCCAACACTGTACCCCAGCATCCCCCCATGTACGCGCTGTACCCCAGCACACGCGTATGTAAGCGCAGTACCCCCCACCACAGCACCCGCGTATGTACGCCCCGTACCCCCCACCCCAGCCCCGTACTTGGACGCACCGTACCCCAACACCGTACCCCAGCATCGCGTATGTACGAGTCGTACAACACCATTACACATGTGAACACTGTACAACAACATAGCCATGGACGCACCTTACCTACGCGAAAAAGACTCGTACTGAACCAGGACACTGTAAAACAGCACAAGGACTGTCAATTCGACTCGCACAACACAACAAAACACGTCTTCAGGACAAAAAACAACTAAAGGACTGACCTGGCACATCCAAACAGTCAAACAGAGGCCCAAAATCACAACCACCTCTTATAACACACCCACCAAAAGTTCAAAGACAGCCACACCCACAAATGGACCAATAAAAAGGGCCCACAAACACAAACCATGAGCCTTTGCAACAGACCCACTGCTGACAGACATCACACACAAACAACTGCACCCATATACCTTAACTCACACACCTTCACACAACCTCCTTCACACAGACCCCCACTACACATACAGACACACCTACACATCCACACCCACACACCCACAACCATCCACACCCAGACCCCACACCATGCCCACAGACAAGAATCCAAAGTTCACAACGGAGGAGCTGGACATCCTTGTCAACGAAATCATCAGAGTCGAGCCACAGCTGTTTGGAACATTGGTCAGACAGACCAGCATATCCCAAAAAACTAGCCTGTGGCAGAGGATCGCCGATCGGGTGAATGCTGTTGCGCACATCAGAAGGACCAGGAATGAATGTCAAGCCAGGTGGTACGATCCGCGCCGGGCAGTCAAGCGCAAAATGAACGAGGAATACGCCCAGACTAACATCACAGGAGGTGGGCTGCCCCGCAGACCGGTACATTACCATCCCTGGGAGGAGAAGGTGATGGCCCTGCTTCCGCCGGTGGGAGTACACGGAGTCGAAGGAGTTCGAGAGCCTGGTGAGTACACAAACAACTCACGTAACATGGGGGGAATGGCATACACACCCCAACTACAACAAATGCACTCACCTACCCCCAAGCCCTCACCTGACAAAACCACACTCTAAACAACGCTCAGGCCACTAACATGAGTATGCCCCATTTAAAAAGCAAGGACATGCCATGTCCCAGCCTACACAAACCACAAACCCAAGACAGGATGTCCGGGATGCTGGGCGGGTGGGGATCACTAAACATATTGTACAACTCGGAAACAGACACCATTGCCCTCAGCCCATATGGCCCAGGTACATACCCATGCACCATGCGCAATGCACAGGGACTGGCAAAGTACTGACAAGGTAGCTGACACTTGGCCCTGCTGTAGGGAGCACAAGGCCCTCCTGTGACAACTGCGACATCTAACACAAACACAACCAGCTCAGATATCTAGGACAGGAACTCACACTCACTGACAGGGCAGCATGCTCCATGGGGGGACAGATACATCACCTGGGAGACCAACTGCCAAATCACACTACACCCACCAGCAGGCACCGTCAATCAATCAACAATCGATCAGGGTACTTGTAAGGCGCGCTACTTACCTGTGAGGGTCTCAAGGCGCTGAGGGGGGGGGGTTCCAATACTGCTCGAAGAGACAGGTCTTGAGGAGTCATCAGAAGGCAAGTAGGTCTTGGGTCAGTCGTAGGTGGGTTGGGAGGGTGTTCCAGCTCCTGGCGGTGAGGTAGGAGAAGGATCTGCTGCAGGTGGGCGTACGTTGGATGCGGGGGACAGCTGCGAGGGCGAGGATGCCGGAGCGGAGCTTGCGGGTGGGGGTGTAGAAGCTGAGTCTGATGTGCAGGTAGGCTTGTCCAGCGGTGTGGAGTGCCTTGTGTGCGTGGCTGAGGAGCCTACAGGTGATCCTCTTGTCGATGTGGAGCCATTGCAGGTCTCTCAGGAGGGGGTGATGTGGCTGTGGCGGGGGGCGTTGACGATCACTTGTGCCGAGGCGTTGCAGAAGTGTAGTAGCCGCCGTTGGTGTGTGGATGGGAGTCCTGCGTAGAGTGCAGTGGCGTAGTCCAGTCAGCTGCTGACGAGGGCCTGTGTCACTGTTCTACTTGTTTAAGTCGGGATCCACCAGTAGATCCGGCGGAGCATGCGTAGGGTGTCGTAGCAGGAGGAGGAGACGCCGTTGACCTGCTTGGACATGGAGAGGGAGGATGGGAGGATCAATCCTAGGTTGCGTGCGTGTCTGGTGGGTGGCGGTGATGTCCCCAGAGCGACTGGCCACCAGGAGTCGTCCCAGGGTGAGGTTGTGGGTCCCAGGATGAGGACCTCCATCTTGTCCGAGTTCAGTTTTAGAGGGCCACTCCGCATCCAGTCGTCGATGGCCCTCAGACCCTCGGGGATGTTTGTCTTGGCGGTGTGAGGGTCCTTGGTGAGGGAGATGATGAGCTGGGTGTCGTCGGCATAGGAGATGTCTTAGAGGTTGTGGTGGCGGGCCACTTGTGTGAGGGGGGCCATGTGGATGTTGAACAGCGTCGGCCTGAGTGATGATCACTCACCCCTCACACAAGCACACACCCCCGGGGCAGCCAAGGGAGTCACACACTCTCACAATGGACATGTGACACAACAAGATCAAGCCACACCCAAAAAAGCATCCAAGGCCAAATGCGACATGTCAAAGACCCTGGATAACCTTTAAATCAGTCCCCTGCAACATACCCATCCACAAGTGAACATTGATGTGAATGCTAGGCACATACAACTACCTGGAGTAACTGTGGCAACCAGAACATGTATGAAACATGGATGTCGCATGAAACAGCATAAACATTGTCTCTCTCTCTCACACAAAGGGCAACGTCATGGATCTCCCCCCAAAACTGGGGGGGAACAATCATAGGCCCAGGCTCGGCAGTAAGATGATCCCACCGGCAGCGAAGACTCTCAGCACTCTGTGGATGACCCCAACCAACCTGGACCCTCTGGTGCCCCAGCCCCTGCAGCACCTGCGTCAGGTACATCTGTGCCAATCACCACCCCCATTCTTGCCACATCCCAGGAGACACCCAGGAGCCCTGCCCGCACAGAACAACTGAGCCAGTCTGACCTGGAGGGACAAGGTTCTCCGGCCACCCAGGAGGAGGCAGACAACCCTGCAAATGCCATCCCTCAGGGGTCCGGTAGACCCGATGTGCCCACAACGGCAGGCCAGGCTCGTGTGGGCAGGGGTGGTGGGAGTGGAGGCAGGCGGAGGTGCGAACCTGACCAGCCAGCTGAGGGAACCGGTATGTCACACATACACCACATCTTGGAGACATACCAGCGTGACACCAGGGGCATCAGCCAGGTAATGGGAACCCTCAACGAGATTAAGAACCAGCAGGCCAAGCAACACGCCAGTCAGCAACAACACCAAGGACGGATGGAGCCAAGACTGGCTGAGCTCCTGGCGGTGCAAACGGACATAAGCCGTTCACTCCATCGGATCGCCGACAACATGGGCAACCCTCCCTGTGCCACCAGGAGAAGACCTGCACCAGCCACAGGGAGGGAGAAGGAGGAGGATTCGTCCGACGGAGCGTCCCAAGCATCGTCAAGGCCTGCATCTGAGGGTCCCGCAAGGAAGGTGGGTCGTCCACGGAAAAGACCGTGAGAGGCGGCGGACCATCCACATCTCCCAGGTCACCTGGCCTGGCACCTGGCCCTCTGGCGCAACAGCAGCACCTCATCCAATGACATTCTCTGCCACATGGACTTGCTGGTCACAGTCTGACCAATGATGACCAACACTGTGGTCTGGACTCTGATGACTCCAACTGACAAGGATGCCATCTCCCCCTGTGAACTTTGGATTCCATGCACACTGTATAGCACCTATTTGTCCACCCTAAACAGGCCCCCCACCGAGAATAAAGCTCTCTTTCTACAATTACATGTTGCATTCATTTTGCATGAGTACACAACCTACGTGTGGGGAAATGTCAAACTATGCATGAGTGTTGAACTAACTCCAGCCATCCATACCCTGGAATCTGAGTCTGGGACAGGACACACATGGGTCACAATGTATCATACTATACAGACATGGAGCACAATACTCACCCGTGATAGCCTCAAGCTGCTGAGGGGGGGCATGCATTACTGTGCGGACAGACCAATTGGGAAGAGTAGCCTGAAGGCGTAGAGGTCATGGCTCATGTGGATGTTGCCGGGGAGGGAGTAGCAGGTATGTCTTGCCAGGTGGGAGAACAATGTCCTGCATGCTGGAGTACGGTGGATGTGAAGAATGGTGGCCAGGGCAAGGTTGGATGCACGGAGTTGGCACAACGGGGTCTCGGATGACAGACGGCCAAGGTTGGTGTGGGATCTGGGTTTGTGGCCTGCCTCCTGAGTGTGGGTGAGGAGTCTGAAGGTCATCCTGCAGCACACAGTGATACATTGCAGCTATCTCTGGAGGACGATGATGTGGCTGGGGCGCAGGATGTTGAAGCTGAGGTGTGCACATGCAGCCTGGATGTGGACTGGTTTCCCGGGTGTTTGGATGTACTTGCTCCGTAGAGGGCGGGGCAGTAGTTGACACCGCTGGTGTCGTGGTCCTGGGGCATGGTCTGTCTTTCCCTGGAGTGGATCTATCTGTGGATCATGTGCATTATGCAGATGGTGTTGCACCCTGAGGTACAGATGCTGGTGATTAGCATGGCAAATGTGAGTGACAAATCCATGATGCACACCATCTTGTGTGTGTGGCCACTGGGTGTATGTGCAGGGCTCTTGCGGGTGGGACAAAAGCAGTTGAACCACCTGTAAGGGGACAATCCTCAGATGATTACCTCAGTCCTGTACAAGTTCAGCCTCAGGTGGCTGATGTTCAGCCATCTATCAATGGATCTCATGCCTTCTTGAATGTTGGAACTGCCAATGGCTGCGTCTTTGGTGAGGGTGAGGAGCACCTGGCTGTCAATGGCATACGAGCTGATGAAGAGGTGCTGTGTGCATGTGATGCCGGTGAGGGGGACCTGGACACAGTGAGGATTGACACGCTGAGAGATGATACCTTGGCCATGTGCCAGATGATGCCACTATACTACATGCTGAAGGCTTGAGTCCCACTCCCATGGCCTTGCTGGTGTATGGAGCCGGTGGGGAGTAGGAGGGACATTACCTGGTTGGTGTGACAGGGCCTGGAAGGCGGGGCAGCGCTGTGTAGGCAGTTGGAGTTGCACAATCATCATGCAAAGGTGTCGTGTGTGCGCCTAGGGTATGCCTGAGAGCAGGCGGTAGCTCCTTGGATGGACAATGTTTGGAGGGTGGCTGCAACATCAGACTGTAGTGTGATGTGGGTCATGTAAGGACATGAGGTTCGTGCAATGTGCACGTTGCATGCGCTGACGGTCCAGCCTTTGGCACCGCGTGGGCGCAACAGTGGCACAGACAAGCTGATGCCAGCCAAATGAATGGGTGGAGGGAGGGAGGGAGGAGCATCTTTGAGGTGTGTGTGTTGCCGAATCTGTAAACTCTCTGTGCCCTTGCTGCAGGGGCCACAGCAGCAGGCGGCATGACCTGGAAACTATGCCACTAGTTGCACACAAAGACAAGGATGTCAGAAAGGACTACTGCAACAGGCGTATGTAAAGGAGGAGTGTCCGGTTTCCCATGGCACACCCAGAGACAATGGATGCACAATCCCCAAAGATGACTGACACCGGATCATTAAACTGAAGGACGAGCTGCGCACAGGATACACACCCTCAGCAGGTGTTGACGGTCTGTTGTGGCAACCAACATGCCCAAATACATACACAACCATGGACATCATGCACAATGGATATTCAAATCCCTGAAGAACTGCATGCATGTTGCTAAACTACACATAGACTCATATGCCCAATCTTTGACAACTATGCCAGAGATGCCGCATGCAAAGTGGCAAGAGACCAGCATTGACAGAGATGAGGCACCTTGGAGGGTGAGGTACACCTTTATTACTCAGGTTCACACCTAGGGAAATTCATAAATATGAACAGACTCACAGGTCATTTTGCAGAACATGTGGGACCTACACTGAACACCCCCTTCACAACACAGATGCTGTAAATCCATTGAACTGGCACACAAGTGAAGGGTGTGAGCCAAACACCCCCTGCTGCACAGGGAGGGGCTGCAATTCCCCATTTATCCTCTAATGGGGATGTCCCACACTATGTCCACCCGTAGCATCCCGTATGTTTCAGAGGGAAGTTGTACACACATTGATGTCATCATCAGAATCCACAGTCCCATCACAGATGACTGCTACGAAGGGTGACTATCAATACATGTCATGTGCCCTATGGTGAGTCGACATGTATGTATAGTGACACAAAATGCACAGGAGCAGTGCCCACACATTACAAACACCTACCAACACCAAAATGCCGTGCAGCAATCCTTAACCAAATAGACTTTTCCCCATGTCCGTGTATGGGACGCTGATTCAGCACACCTTGCAATACTCATGAGGAATAGCGGGAGGCCAACGATGACACGAGCAGACAGCATGCAAAACTACCTGGGGATGACAGACACACAAGAAGTCAGGGAAGAGATTGTCATCCGCATGCATGGTCATTTACTCTACAGGAATAAGTGTGTCACCATGCTATATTAAAATTGAGTGTCTAAGCTAAAATGTGTGGAAGGACATCATCACTCGAGTGACACATCTGAACACACATCTAAGTCACTTAGCATACAGTCAGCTGGACACACACATTGCAACACATGCCACACAAGGCTCCAGGCGTGCACACTCAGACCCATGGACTCACCATTATGAGAAGAAGGTGCGTATGAGCTGACTCCGGATGTCGTCCTCCTCCTGCTCCTCATCGTCACTTGCCTCGTGACCCAGCCCTTCATCCTGCTGTGGATGTTCCTGCTCATCCGGATCCAGAATGAGTGGCACAGCCTTCTCCACTGCCATGTTGTGCAGCATGCAGCACATGAGGAAGATCTTGCAGGCCTTCACCGGTGCATATGGGAGGGACCCGCCTGTCTTGTGAAGGCACCGGAATCTGCTCTTCAGTAGGCCAAACGTCCTCTCAATCACTCGCCTGGTCTGCCCATGTGCGTTGTTGTAACGGTGATCTGCAGCTGGTCTGGGGTTGCGGAGGGGCGTCATCAGCCATGGCATGTTGGGATAGCCAGAGTCACCTACATGGAAACATCATGTAAAGAAGTGGGTCAATAGATGCCGTAAGATACAAAAATAGCGCTAAACAAAGGACAAACAGAGTATACCCACCAACAAGACATGCTCGTTCGTTGTGCAGCCCCAGCATCATTTCTGGCACCCTGCTACGCCTCATGATGTAGGCATCGTGTGCTGACCCTGGAAAACGTGCACAGACATGGGAAATCAGCATGTTAGAAAGACACACCACAAGGGCATTTATAGAGTGGTAATGTTTACGGTTGCGATAGGCGACCTCCTGTGCCGGTGGTGGTACCAAAGACACATGTGTCCCATCAATAGACCCAATGACATGGGGCATCCCTCCCAGGGCATAGAACTCGCCCTTGACACCTGTCAACTGCTCACGAGTTGGAAAATGGATGAATTCATCCAGGTGCTCCAACATGGCTTCTAAAAAATCATGTAGGACACGGCTGAACATGGTCTGTGACATGCCACCCACATCAGCTATGGTGAATTGAAACGTACCGGTGGCAAAAAAATGTAGGGCTGCCATCACCTTCCTCTTGGGGGTCAGCGCAGTAGGATACCTGTGTCGCGGTTGGAGGTGTTGTTCAAGCTTTGCGGTCAAGTTCTCAATCAACTGTTGTGAGAAGCGGTAACGTCTTATGCAGTCACGTTCCCTCATGGCACCCAAGTCTGGCATTGGTCGGGTGAGAGGCGGTGTCCTGCAGAAAATTGGAAGAAATAACGAAGAGTTAGTACATAACAACATCAATGTCAATGAACTGAGCACATGCTCAACTGCTACTACACATCTGCTAAATACCGAGTCAGGTCTGTGCTATACATCCAGGACACGTATGCCAGCCAGGTGATACTCCTACGACAAGCCAGCTACACCCGTTGATAGTCAAGTTCTATATGACATGGCCCGAAACTAGCTGTGGGCCAGTGTAAGTGAACAAGCCAGAGACATCACAGGAGTGACATACATCCACATATCTGCATTTGAAGGATGTCATCTCATACAGACTGCTGGCGGCAATCTAGACGCACAGGTCACATGTCATTGGAAATGTACAGATCATACACATAGCGATGAAGGGGTACACGTGAAAAACGAAAACACAGACATGGATACGGCGCTGATATGTCCTCATGTCATAAAATCATCTTTGAAGCTTCCAGACACACGTAACGTGTGAATCCACATGTGGCATGGTGTGCGTATATGTGTGCCATGCCCATCTACACACAGACACATGTTGGATGCAGCAACAGCAGATGCAGTTGACGGAACAACAACAGCAAGCTCATGGGAACACATGACACACACAGGACATAGTCACATCGGGGCACGCTGGTACTTAGATGTCAGGTGTTAGTGTCCCTGTCCCTGGCATCAGGGGACATTTGCGGGTGTTGGTGACTGTGCCATACCAGTGATGCAGTGCTTGACACGTTTGTATTACATGCACACATGTGCTAAGTGGGAAGGGGAAGTGTGCCACATACTGCCCCATCACACATGACATGTGTACACAGGTCATCACACATCTATTGTGCTAAAACATGAGGAGACATGTGCCACATCACTGCCTGACACACCTAGGCCCTGCACATGAAGGACTGCAATGACTATGACTTGATGTACAGCCGTGCACGAGTCTGACACCTCCATTCCATTCGTGTGCGCCTCCTATCACCTGTGTAAGCTGTGAAACGCACCGTACACACGCTCTCAGGGCGTGTGAACGGTCCGTATCATCACATTGGTGTTCCCGCCGGAGTACGGGTGTGTGTACGGACCGTACACACGTACGTGTACTACCAGTGTGTACACGTACGTGGACTACGGTCGTACATGTACGTGTACGACCAGTGTGTACACCTACGTGTACTACAAGTGTGTACACGTACGTGTACGAGCAGTGTGCACATGTACATGTATGAGCAGTGTGTACTCTTACGTGTACGAGCAATGTGTCCACGTACGTGTACTACCAGTGTGTACACGTATGTGGACTACCAGTGTGTACACGTACGTGTACGACCATTGTGTCCACGTACATGTACTACCAGTGTGTACACCTACGTGGACTATGGTCGTACACGTACGTGTACGACCGTAGTCCACGTATGTGTACACACTGGTAGTACACGTACGTGTACACACTGCTCGTACACGTACATGTACACACTGGTCGTACACGTACGTGTCAAACGCACTGTGCAACTGGTGCGGTAGGAGTACGTGTGAAACGCACCGTACCTGTGTGTGGATAGCTAAATTACATAGGGACACATGGTGACAAGTATTAGGGCCTAAATGCATGCTGGTTGTCATGGATACCGATTTTCAAGTTCAAATTTTTAATCATGTGGCCTGGAATAGGCAGTTGGCAACTAAATACAATGTTGCAAAGTGGTTGTTGACTTCACATCATGCTCAAATTTTGAACCATGCAAAGGCCCTCACTGGGGTATGTTTAAAGGGATTAGAGGAAATGTAGGATGCAAATGAGACTGACCAATCACTCTGTACTCCTGTAAATGAAACAGCCCACCAAGGCAGATATAAGTCAGCCAGAACCCATGAGAGGGCACTTGCCTGCACTACCTTTCACTCGACACCACTGCTGCTGCTTGTGCTTCCTCTGGCACCATGTCAGGGTCTGTGGAGAGGGCCCAGCCTTTCACCCATGAGGAGAATGAAGCATTGCTTGATGTCATCCTCCCACAGTACCCCAGCCTGTATGGGAGACCAGGGGAGCAGGTGAGTGCTGACTCCACTAGCTTTGACTGTTCACCTTTTTTGTGACTGTCACTTCTAGCATTGTGTCCAGGTGTGACAGACATGCAATGTTGTTTAGAGTGGGTCCCAGGGGGGGAATGGCTTATGTCTCCCATGCAGAGCATGATGTAGTTCCTGTGTGCACTCCTCACTTGCATTGTGCTTACTGTGACATTCACTGCATAGTGCATGGCACATTCAGCCTGCCCAATCCTTAGGGCAATTTTTGTCCTATTGTCCGGAGGTGATTCCCTGGCCCCCCCGGTGTGACAGGTGACTGTACCCACAGATGTGTGTGAGTTGAGTGGAGCTGTGGTGAGAGTGTCCAAATGATGTGTACGCCCCCTGGACATTGATGTGTGTGAATGTTCCTTGTCATGTGGGTGAGTGTCTATGTGGAGTGTTGCACCACAGCTGCATGGAGGAGGCAACAGCTCCACCCATCTGATGTGAGAAGTAAGCCGTGCAGAGTGTCTGACTTGCTGAGCTAGCACCACACCTGTGACACCCCACAGGCAAGTGGCACATGTGCAGAGTGAGGTTTGTATCCACTGTTGCCAATGGCAGGTGATTGATCTGTGCCTGTGTGTGTCTGTGTAATCTGCTGAGGTTGCGTCAGTGGCCTGGGGCATGTGACTGCTTGGAGGTGCTGTCCATCAGCCTGGTGTTGCATGTGATGCACAGCGTGTGCCATGATCATGGAGTGTGTTGCACCCCTCATGCCACCTGTGTACTTTCAATGCCATGTAGTGCATTGGGGCTTCCACATAGGCTAATGTCCCTATGACAAAGGTGCTATTTGTTGCCAGCATACTATGCCCTGTTCAACATATCAAAGATGTTCAAATGTGTGTCTCTTTGACATGGAGCAGGTGTAGTGATGTTTTCTCACTTTGTCATCCTCACAGGTAACTGCCTACGCCAAGGGGGAGATATGGAAGCGGGCCGTCAGGGCCGTGAGATCTGTGGAGGGTCGCAATCGGCGCCTCGCCCAGGTGAGGAAACGCTGGCAGGACATCCGGTGCTGGACCCGGAGGATCGCCCGGTGGCAGCTGAAAGACTCACCTCCACACAAGCACGGCGGGGGCCGACGACTGACCCAACAGATGAAGCGTGTCCTGGCAGTGGTCTTCCCTGACTTGGATAGGCGGTTACAGGAGTTGCAGCAGCAGGAAGGGGGTAGGTACATGTGTGTTTGTTGTGTGTCACCAGCTTTTGGAAGTGCTCAGTCACCTGGATACACAGCGAGGATTAATTTGTGCAATGCATATCCTGTTCCCCAAAGTCAAACGGTGCTGGTCCTCCTCCCTACCCCTAAATGACATGTGTTCCCTGGTCTGTGTGTAATCACTATTGCACATGGTCATCTAGGCTGCCAGTTAATCCAAGTGCACATTGCTTTCTGCATCAGGGGGGGGGGGGTCTGAGACATGTGTTGTTACCTTGCCTGTGCCCTGTCCTGTTCAGTCATTTGTTGGCAATGATGCTGAGTCTCAACATAGGAGTGTGATTTTTGTAATGAACAGACTTGCAGCATGCATGACCGATGTTGTGGCCTCAGACATGATGTGCATGAGTGGGAGATATGCATAATGCCAGGACGGTAGCTCATGTTACAGTCAGATAATTCCAGGACCATGGAGCAGTGTTCCCACTACAGTCCCCTAAGCCACCCTTGCATCGGAATCATGTGTGCCATCCAACACTGTGCCCATTCTCTGTGTGTTCAGCATAGTTTGGCCTCTGTGGCATAGTTCCCTGCCCTCATTTGTATTTATCTAAAGTGTGCTACATGTGCCCATTGTACAGGCTGACCCCATTTTGCTTGTGCATCCTCACACTGGGCAGTGCCTGTGTGTCTATGTACAACTATCTGTTGATGGTTGTTGGTCACAAATATGTGTTGGCAGCCTCACGAAGTGATGTGGAGTACATTTAGGAATGCTTGATGCACATTTGAGTAGACCCAGATTAAGAGGTGTCACTTCAGGATCTGTCTCGATCACATTGTCTCAGGTATGGGGGGTTTGTGCGGGCAAGGCCTACATGTCCAAACCTCATGTCTCCTTGCCAGGTCTGACCTGTGTGTGATAATTGTCTGGACAGACATCCCAACATGCAGTGACCCAATCATGTTGTGCTGGGTTTAATGTTTGTGCTTTGCAGCATGTGTCAAAACTGTAAATACATGGCTCATGCTCATCCATTTTTGCCACCAGTGTGTGGGCGAGATGCTACGTAGTTTGGTCTGTGTGTGCTGACATCTGTGTGGACATTCTTGCTTGCCATGAGGGTGTCTCCTCAGTGCAAGTGCTCCTTATTCCGACACATTGCAGGCCCATTAGCTTATGCATTGTCCTGTGTTTGGACATGTGTGCCACTCCACATGACAGGCAGTGGGTCAGATGTGTTGCCAACTGTGTCATCATGGTACGGATGGCCATGTGACAGGTGGCATGATTCAAGTTTTTAGTCAAGAAGTATTGTACCTTGGCACTCACTACACTTGTCAACATGTCTCAAGTTTTCATATGCTTCTTTTTGCTAGTTGGTTGTGAAGGACAATAATGTGCCTGCATGACAGATGTCTCCCAGGGAAGTGCATAATAAAGTACTTTTACACTTTCCGTGGACACGCTGGCACATTTTACTGGAAGGCACAGTTTGATTACCACTTGTTTTCTGAACATACATATCCATGTTCACACAGTGTGTTTGCATGTGTGTAAGTCCTTGGTTGTTGCTGATACAAACTTACGAGTGTCAAGTCATCCAGACCACCGTGGTGCCATGTATATGTACTTACTGATACCCCATTTCTTTTTACAGTGGCTTTTTAGAATTCGGCTGCCAGATCATACAATGACTGTGTAAATTTATTTTTGTGTGCACATCATTGTGTGACTTCTGTCATACAGGCAGATGTGTCTTCTGTTCAGAAAGTGGCACATTCACACATTCTAAACATGTACATTGTGTAAAGTGTTGTGAGTCCCAAGGGATTGCAATGTTTTTGGCTATGGTTTCCTAAGTACTCACAGGTCTTAGAGTGTGGGGACACCTTCAGCATTGAGGTGTGTTATTTGGCCTTGGGTGCACCAATACTGTTTCATTCACAGTGAACAAGAGGTGGCATGGATTCATATTCTTGCTGTGCTCAACTGTCCCCAGACACTAGCTTCTCAGTATAATTAGATATCAAGTTATTTGCTGTTGTGTCATGATCTCCATTGTTTCCAAGTGTCATGGTGGGTCAACCAACTGGGGAGTGCAGGGTTACATATGTGCGGACTATTCTAGATGTTACTCATGATGCATTTCCTGATATGCACTGTGACATTTTTATTGGGACTCATGTGTCTGTTGTATACAGGTGACTGATTATTTTCTGTCTCTTCACCTTGCCCACAGCATCATCGGAGGACACCGAGGGAGATACCTGCACGGATGTGGAGGAGGGATCCAGCACCGCTGCCACCACTGCTGCCGAGTCTGCGGGAGCAAGTAGCACCGAGAGAGAGGGGAGTCAGGCGGAGGACCTGTCTAGTGACAACACTGACTACGACGCTGACAGGTCCGATGCTGAACTCCTCCAGGGGGCGGAGGCTTCTACGATACCTGGCAGCAGCACTACATCTGTCACCGCCCCCTCCATTCCCATCACCACCCTCCCAGTTGCTCCGGTCCCTTCTGTCCGTGCTAGGCAACACCGTGTCTCCTTCGTGCCAGGCACCGCACCCCCTGCTGCCCTCACTGCAGAGTCTGTGGACATTCTGCGGCAGTTGCAGGTTGGCCAGAAATCGATGCTGAATGTCCTCCATGGCCACACCCGAATGATGACACAGATGGTGTCGTACATGGAGGGCATGTCATCAGCGATGTCTGACCAACGGATGTTGCTGAGGTCCATGGACCCTTCACTGTTGAAAACAGTGAGTCTCCTGCAGCGCTTCGTCCCCCCCTACCCCTGCACCATCCACACTTCCCACTCCCATACCTGTCCCATGCACACACAGACATTCACAAGCACGCACTCCACCCCACCAGACACAGGCAGCACACCACCACGTAAGGGCAAGCGCACTCCTCCTGGCACGCACACTCAGGGGGATGAGGGCACACCCGCTGGGTCTGGGGCACACAGGCATACACGCAGCCACAGTCCGAGGCCGCATGGCGCACTAACCAGTCCCTCCAAAGGCACTCCCCTCGGCTCCCCTACCACACATCCTGAAAAAGAGGCCTACTTGGCTGTGCTGGGCCTCAGCCCCTCTGTCTCTCCAGCCCCCAAACGGGAACGGCACTCCATGGGTAGGGGAGTTGAGTCCCCCACCTGTCCCCCACTCCCCCAGTAGTGCTGCACCCCATCACTCCTCCCCCCCCTCCTTTGAGGCTGTGTTTTCTTCGGGTGAAGGGGAGACGCTGGACGACCTGGCAGCAGTGTGCAGCGCCAAGCTGACCTCCACCTTTGGTGCTGCCCCACCCCCTGTGGTGGAGGCGTCCGTCCATGCACCCACCACAAATACCCTTCCACCTCCTGTCCCTGCGGTGCCTGGTCCTTCCCCACATGATGCCCCCCGCCAGTCGACGAACCTGAGGGTTCTAATGTGCAGGCAAGCTAGGAGAGACACGTGGCCATGTGTCCCCCCCAAGGACTTCAGATCTGGACTGGCCATGTGCCTTTGTAAATAGTGTCCTTAACTACATTTTCATTTAATGCTGAATAAAGCATTTTCTTTTCAGTTTGAACACATTTGCATTTCAGGTATTGATGTGGGTGCTGATGGTCCCGGAGTTGGGGTGGTGGTAATGTGTTATGTTTCAGGAAAAAGTTGTAGTCTGATGCTAATGGCGTGGACCATGGTATCTGCGTGCCATCACAATGTCTCTGCAAAGTATATTTGGTCGTGTGTGCTATTTGTGTTTGGAGACATTGTCACAAGGACTGTTCCTTCCTCTGTGGCACCTGACATGTACCCTGTAGGGAGTTGCACTTTTGTTGTGCTGACCTATGTCTACATTTCCTTTGTTGGTGACGGATCCCTTCAACTACGGCCATGCCTGCTCAGCAATGTCTCCGGCTGCATCGTGTGTGCCATCCTTGCTAGACACTGTACTTGTGTATTGAGTAGGTTGTCATGCCTTAATGGCGACATTCTATGGAAGAAAATAATGCCTAGGGACTAATAATATAACATAGATTTTGGCGAAGAGATAGATAAATTATCTCTTCCCTAGAGCAATATTTTTTCTCCAACACAACCTTTGTTGCTTTATTTTATGGCCAAGTCAACAGCAATTCCAATGAGAACAAAAAATATATTTGAAATTTTAAAGAAAAATATTTGACTATTCCATAGTATAAGTGTAAGTATATTTATTTTATACCCCACTTTTTCTGCACAATTTCATGGAAATCTTTTGTTTTAGATATATATATACAAACATATACATTATTTACAATACTTACATATGACGAAACAACTGAACATGTACATATCAACAAACGCCCTTTGTTTAAACCAGGATGCTTATGGGCTTATTTTGCTACAGCATTCCTATAAATCGAAGATCACTCCTCCAGAGACACTTAGAAATTTTGTTGTTTACAATCTCCTAATTATTTTGAGTGCTCTTTCAAAATTCATTCCATAACACAAAACACAATCAAGCAAGTGTCTTCAAAATAAATGTCGATGCGTTTCAGCCAAATAACTCTTTCGGCCTCATCAGGACTAGGGCATCCGAACAAATAGTTTCATAAACTTCAACCTATAAGAACAAATAAATTGTCCTTATTAATGTCCATCTTATTTCAATATACATTATCTACACACAGGAACAAGCGGAACAACAATAAAATACATTATATTACAATTATATTACAAACACTGAAGTGGCGGCCCATACAAAAAAAGGGGGGGTGAAATTTTAATCAAACACCCAAAGTGTGAGGCAACCATTTACTACCCGATCTATCCTATCACCGAAAGTGAATATAAAGAAATTAAAAAGAGGTGCATGATTCAATTCTGCTAAATAAACCCGAAAAAATACGTATAACGCCTTATAACAGGAACTATATTTTACCTCTTGTCCAACTACAGTCTTTTGAGACAAATGGTCGTCTTTCCTTTTTCTTTAATATTTTTTGTATATTTTTTGTATATCTTGGCGGGCTAAAAGCAACAAAACCAAAAGAATAATTATCTCAAAAGCAAATCAGTCCAACTCTATTAGGTGTATCTACTTTCTAATAACAGTCTTTTTGTCAGTTCCCCATTGTATCGTAATCTATATTTTTTCAAAGCAAACAAATGGAGTCGTTACTTGGAGCGGGAAACAAAAACTAAAACTAACAACGTGCTATGCACCAAATGCGTTATGCAAAAAATGTGTGTCACTAAAAATATGGTACATACCTTGCAAATCACTATTGAACCATAGCGAAAAAACTTGTTACACTTTTCTTATTTTCGGCATTTGCGGTGCACTTATAATATCTTAGCACTTCACCTCTGTCGACAAACAGAAAGAAAAGATAAATCTAAGCTCTGGTTCCCACTATCTATAATCAAACGATAAATCCTTCTCTAAAGCATCCGGTTTGCCCGTCTCCTTACCTCCAAGTTTATACCAGGGACCAACTTCTAACCTTCCGTCTCTTCACTTCACAAGGATCACGTCCACACTCACGTGATGCGGAAGTGAATTTATACACGGCGGTTAGAGCCGTAAACATAATAGAAGGACCATATTTTAACTATGAAGAAAGACTAATAGTACATAAACACGGATAGCCGCGAGTAACAATTACCAAGGTAATTCCCAAAAATATATATATAATAATAAAAAGCTCTTTGTTTTTATAATTAATTAACCAAAATTCAAAAGAATAAAAAATCACTTGATATCACAATATGCTACCGCCATTATAGAGGGACCTCATTAAGCCCTCATGTACTCGATATTGAAGAAGATAGGTACTGATCAAAAAACAGATTATCGGAAAGGCAATTGCAAAAATCATTCCAAATGCACTAAAACTATACTCAGTGCTCCATAGTTCTTCTTTCCTATAGTTATTTATTAACAATTAAGAATGGAAATGAAATAAAATAAAATTAAAATTAAAATAAAGGAAGTCACCTTATATCCCAGTGTGCCACCGCCACTCCTTACATTCTAGCCATCCATAGTACATTGTTACGAGTCAATACGAACCTACTATTGCAAGAAACATCGTCTGAAGAACCTGTAAACCATTTGAACAGCTCAATTATTGCAACAGAGCCCAGATCTCATCTTTATCATTAAGACCCAATGTTGTGGTATGATATTTTGCTATCAATCTGGCCTCTAATCTGTTAAGTTTCATTTGCAGCTCAGTTTTTTCTAAGTTGCCGACTAAACACAATACTGACCATTTTAAGTCATTCTCAGAATGATGTTGATTCTGAAAATGATGCACCAAGGGGGCCCCCTGAACTTTACATTTAATCCTTGATTTATGTTGCAATATACGTTTCTTTACATGTTGTGTTGTTTGACCTATGTAATATTTATTACATGGGCACCTTATGCAATAAATTGCATTTTTTGAATTGCAATTGGAAAATGTCTTTTGGTAGTGCGTAAGACCATTAATCTCCAATTGTTTGGAGTCTTCTGTTAGATTACATGCCAAACAATTTTGGCATCGAAAATGGCCAACTACAGGTGGCAATTTCAGGAGGTTCCGCAGATCTTTTCTTGGTATTTCTGTCTGTCTTGTAGCCCTCACGAGTTGTTGTCGGATATTTTTACCCTTTTTAAACGCAAACAAAGGTTTTGAAATTCCCAAAGTCTCAATTAATTTCCATTTTTTTTCAACAACTTTCTTAACCTTATTAGCTTTAGGATCAAAAGTTAATACACATGTCAGTGGGGTATTTTTATCCTTTACTTTCGGAACTAATAAGACTTCCCTTGGGGTGTACCACGCTCTTTTAAGTGCACTTTTCACTAATCTTTTTGGATACCCTCGTGTTATTAATTTGTCTTTCAATATCTCTGCATTAGTGAAAAAGTCTTTTTTATATGTACAGTTCCTCCTTACGCGAAGAAATTGCCCATATGGCAAATTTTCTTTTAGCGTACGTGGGTGACTACTCGTGAAATGTAGAAGAGTATTCCGGTCTGTCGGTTTTGTGTATAGACAAACCCCCAATACTTCATTCTCCTGTTGAATAAATACATCCAGGAAGTTTATTTTATCATGGTCGGCACATTTAGTAAAGTTATATTCAGCAGTTCTTGAATTTAACCAGTTGTGGAAATCTGCAAGACATGTATCGTCTCCATCCCAAATCATAGAGATATCATCTATATAGCGACACCAAAACCCGATGTTGGTTGAAAATGGGTTGGTGTCGCTATATATCCATCTTTTTTCAAATTCAGCCATAACTAAATTAGCTATTTCAGGTGAAAAACTGCAGCCCATTGCTATTCCTGATACTTGCAGGTACAAATCTTCCTTAAAATTAAAGAAATTGTTTTTTAGACATAGGGCTGCTAGAGCTGTTATGAATTCGGTAGGAACTTGGTGGGGGCGGTCTCTTTCATCTAGTTTATATTCCATGACAGCCAATGCCTCATCTTGAGGAATATTGGTATACAAGGATTCGATATTGAAGGAAACTAAAAGTTGTTTTTCTCTGTTGTAAGGTAATCCTTCTATCTTCGATATCAAATCCATTGTATCTCTCACATAGGATGGAGTCTTTTTTACGAAAGGATTCAGAAAGGTATCGATATATTTAGCAAGTGGTTCTAGAATAGAACCACATGCAGACACTATAGGTCTACCCGGTGGATCTATCAACGTTTTGTGCACCTTTGGTAAAACATATATACTCGGTACCTTAGTTTTATCACTGTTGAGGAAGTCAAATTCGTTTTTACACAACCATCTACCTTCTAAACCATCTTTGGTAATGTCAAAGATCTCGGATTTTAACTCGAGTGTCGGATTAGTTTCCAGTAATCTGTAATGCATAGGGTTCGACAATTGGCGAGTGACTTCTTGGTCATATTTATCTGTGTCCCAAAGGACGATTCCTCCCCCTTTGTCAGCCGGCTTGATTATTATTGTAGGGTTATTGGCTAAATCCTTAAGGGCTTGAATTTCTTGTTTACTGCAATTGGCATTATAAAAAACTTTCTTATTTTGTAATGCATCCTGTTCTCGTAGGATTTGTTCTTCAAAGATCAAAATTTCTGTTGGTAGAAGAATGATTTCTGGGATGAACTTAGATTTATTTCTTAAGCCACTAATATTTAGTTGTTCATTTTTTTCTCTTTCTAGGAAAAAGGCTTGTAGCCTAACTTTTCCCAAAAAATGTAAAATCTCAGTTTTGGTGTCCACAGGATTTTGTAAGACTGTGGGAACAAATGATAACCATTTATTTAAAACCAACAGTTCCGTTTGGGTGGGCGTGTAGTTTGATAGATTATATATAGGTATAGTCTCTAATCTATCTTGTTTCCGTATGTTGTTTACATTCAGCGCCTGTATGTTTTCTTCCGGGTTCTGAAGGTCTCTGAATCTTGGTTTTGATATTGTTCTGGAGTCTGATATTGGCCTTGTTGTTGATATTGGCCTACTTGTGTATTGTAACCTCTCCATCTTGTTCCTCCTCCTCTGCCTCGATATCGGCCTCTGCCAAAAAAAGGTTGGGATCTAGGATATTGTGGGTATGGATGATAATTATTGTATGACCCTTGATCAGAATCTGAGGAGGTGTCTGAGAAAGTAATACATTTATTTTGTGACCTACCCCTGTATTGCAGACTTAGAGAACTGGGGTTGTTATTCTGATAAAAGTCTTCTTTTAAATAAGGGTAAATCTCTTCCAATTTAAAGTTTTTTATGTCTCTAGCCACTTTTGTAGTTTTTTGATTTGTAGTATGAATTTTGAAATCCGCGATTGTTTTTTCAACTGATTCCAACAGAGATTTAGAATCTTTTATGGTGGTGTCTCCTAAGATTTCTTGTTCCAATAACTGAATTTCTTTAAGTTCTTCCTCATTCAGTCTAAGGGCAGTTTCTATTGATAATGCCATCCAATCTCTTGAACATTTTGTACCTACTCCACCAAATTTACCCAAAGAAGCCTTATCGGTGATAAAAATTACTGGAATGTTTCTCACTTGGAGTCCCACTGGGATGGTGTTGTTTTTTAAATGTTCCAACAGCACTTGTGCATGTAGTTGAGTTCTAATGTTTTTCTTTTTCAATTGTTTCAATCTTTCAACTTTGTCTATATTCAAAACCTGCGTCACTATTTGATCACCACTTAATAATGAAGGAATTTTGCATAAGGCATTTATTTCTTCTTCCGTGTAACTTACTAATAGAGGTTCTGTCATGTCAATGAATATCTATAGCTATTTTATTCCTGTTTTTGTGTGTGTACTGCCAATATATTTATAAAGTTGGAAAAGCCAATTGACTCATATCTTTATTATTCCTTTTAATTGAATACTCTCAAGGGATGTATCTCTCTTTTTTAGGTACCCTCACACCTGACCAGGTGTAAATGTAAACCTCTTCAAAAAAGGGGGGAACCCAAATCAATAACCCTCCGGCATCTGGGTATATAAAATATATATGGAAGAAAATAATGCCTCGGGACTAATAATATAACATAGATTTTGGCGAAGAGATAGATAAATTATCTCTTCCCTAGAGCAATATTTTTCTCCAACACAACCTTTGTTGCTTTATTTTATGGCCAAGTCAACGGCAATTCCAATGAGAACAAAAAATATATTTGAAATTTTAAAGAAAAATATTTGACTATTCCATAGTATAAGTGTAAGTATATTTATTTTATACCCCACTTTTTCTGCACAATTTTATGGAAATCTTTTGTTTTAGATATATATATACAAACATATACATTATTTACAATACTTACATATGACGAAACAACTGAACATATACATATCAACAAACGCCCTTTGTTTAAACCAGGATGCTTATGGGCTTATTTTGCTACAGCATTCCTATAAATCGAAGATCACTCCTCCAGAGACACTTAGAAATTTTGTTGTTTACAATCTCCTAATTATTTTGAGTGCTCTTTCAAAATTCATTCCATAACACAAAACACAATCAAGCGAGTGTCTTCAAAATAAATGTCGACGCGTTTCAGCCAAATAACTCTTTCGGCCTCATCAGGACTAGGGCATCCGAACAAATAGTTTCATAAGAAATAAATCTAAGTTCATCCCAGAAAGCATTCTTCTACCAACAGAAATTTTGATCTTTGAAAAACAAATCCTACGAGAACTGGATGCATTACAAAATAAGAACATTTTTTATAATGCCGATTGCAGTAAACAAGACATTCAAGCCCTTAAGGATTTAGCCAATAACCCTACAATAATAATCAAGCCGGCTGACAAAGGGGGAGGAATCGTCCTTTGGGACACAGATAAATATGACCAAGAAGTCACTCGCCAATTGTCGAACCCTATACATTACAGATTACTGGAAACTAATCCGACACTCAAGTTAAAATCCAAGATCTTTGAGATTACCAAAGATGGTTCAGAAGGTGGATGGTTGTGTAAAAACGAATTTGACTTCCTCAATAGTGATAAAACTAAGGTACCGAGTATATATGTTTTACCAAAAGTGCACAAATCGTTGATAGATCCACCGGGTAGACCTATAGTGTCTGCATGTGGTTCTATTCTAGAACCACTTGCTAAATATATCGATACCTTTCTGAATCCTTTGGTAAAAAAGACTCCATCCTATGTGAGAGATACAATGGATTTGATATCGAAGGTAGAAGGATTACCTGACAACAGAGAAAAACAGCTTTTAGTTTCCTTCGATATCGAATCCTTGTATACCAATATTCCTCAAGATGAGGCATTGGCTGTCAAGGAATATAAACTAGATGAAAGAGACCGCCCCCACCAAGTTCCCACCGAATTCATAATAGCTCTACAGCCCTATGTCTAAAAAACAATTTCTTTAATTTTAAGGAAGATTTGTACCTGCAAGTATCAGGAGTAGCAATGGGCTGCAGTTTTTCACCTGAAATAGCTAATTTAGTTATGGCTGAATTTGAAAAAAGATGGATATATAGCGACACCAACCCATTTTCAACCAACATCGGGTTTTGGTGTCGCTAAATAGATGATATCTTTATGATTTGGGATGGAGACGATACATGTCTTGCAGATTTCCACAACTGGTTAAATTCAAGAACTGCTGAATTTAACTTTACTAAATGTGCCGACCATGATAAAATAAACTTCCTGGATGTATTTATTCAACAGGAGAATGAAGTATTGGGGGTTTGTCTATACACAAAACCGACAGACCGGAATACTCTTCTACATTTCACGAGTAGTCACCCACATACGCTAAAAGAAAATTTGCCATATGGCCAATTTCTTCGCGTAAGGAGGAACTGTACAAATAAAAAAGACTTTTTCACTAATGCAGAGATATTGAAAGACAAATTAATAACACGAGGGTATCCAAAAAGATTAGTGAAAAGTGCACTTAAAAGAGCGTGGTACACCCCAAGGGAAGTCTTATTAGTTCCGAAAGTAAAGGATAAAAATACCCCACTGACATGTGTATTAACTTTTGATCCTAAAGCTAATAAGGTTAAGAAAATTGTCCCAAAAAACTGGAAATTAATTGAGACTTTGGGAATTTCGAAACCTTTGTTTGCGTTTAAAAAGGGTAAAAATCTCCGACAACAACTCGTGAGGGCTACAAGACAGACAGAAATACCAAGAAAAGATCTGCGGAACCTCCTGAAATTGCCACCTGTAGTTGGCCATTTTCGATGCCAAAATTGTTTGGCATGTAATCTAACAGAAGACTCCAAACAATTGGAGATTAATGGTCTTACGCACTACCAAAAGACATTTTCCAATTGCAATTCAAAAAATGCTATTTATTGCATAAGGTGCCCATGTAATAAATATTACATAGGTCAAGCAACAGAACATGTAAAGAAACGTATATTGCAACATAAATCAAGGATTAAATGTAAAGTTCAGGGGGCCCCCTTGGTGCATCATTTTCAGAATCAACATCATTCTGAGAATGACTTAAAATGGTCAGTATTGTGTTTAGTCGGCAACTTAGAAAAAACTGAGCTGCAAATGAAACTTAACAGATTAGAGGCCAGATTGATAGCAAAATATCATACCACAACATTGGGTCTTAATGATAAAGATGAGATCTGGGCTCTGTTGCAATAATTGAGCTGTTCAAATGGTTTACAGGTTCTTCAGACGATGTTTCTTGCAATAGTAGGTTCGTATTGACTGGTAACAATGTACTATGGATGGCTAGAATGTAAGGAGTGGCGGTGGCACACTGGGATATAAGGTGACTTCCTTTATTTTAATTTTAATTTTATGTTATTTAATTTCCATTCTTAATTGTTAATAAATAACTATATAGTTTTAGCGCATTTGGAATGATTTTTGCAATTGCCTTTCCGATAATCTGTTTTTTGATCAGTACCTATCTTCTTCAATATCGAGTACATGAGGGCTTAATGAGGTCCTTCTATAATGGCGGTAGCATATTGTGATATCAAGTGATTTTTTATTCTTTTGAATTTTGGTTAATTAATTATAAAAACAAAGAGCTTTTTATTATTATATATATATTTTTGGGAATTACCTTGGTAATTGTTACTCGCGGCTATCCGTGTTTATGTACTATTAGTCTTTCTTCATAGTTAAAATATGGTCCTTCTATTATGTTTACGGCTCTAACCGCCGTGTATAAATTCACTTCCGCATCACGTGAGTGTGGACGTGATCCTTGTGAAGTGAAGAGACGGAAGGTTAGAAGTTGGTCCCTGGTATAAGCTTGGAGGTAAGGAGACGGGCAAACCGGATGCTTTAGAGGAGGATTTATCGTTTGATTTTAGATAGTGGGAACCAGAGCTTAGATTTATCTTTTCTTTCTGTTTGTCGACAGAGGTGAAGTGCTAAGATATTATAAGTGCACCGCAAATGCCGAAAATAAGAAAAGTGTAACGAGTTTTTTCGCTATGGTTCAATAGTGATTTGCAAGGTATGTACCATATTTTTAGTGACACGCATTTTTTGCATAAAGCATTTGGTGCATATCACGTTGTTAGTTTTAGTTTCCTGCTCCAAGTAACGACTCCATTTGTTTGCTTTGAAAAAATATAGATTACGATACAATGGGGAACTGACAAAAAGACTGTTATTAGAAAGTAGATACACCTAATAGAGTTGGACTAATTTGCTTTTGAGATAATTATTCTTTTGGTTTTGTTGCTTTTAGCCCGCCAAGATATACAAAAAATATACAAAAAATATTAAAGAAAAAGGAAAGACGACCATTTGTCTCAAAAGACTGTAGTTGGACAAGAGGTAAAATATAGTTCCCGTTATAAGGCATTATACGTTTTTTTTGGGTTTATTTAGCAGAATTGAATCATGCACCTCTTTTTAATTTCTTTATATTCACTTTCGGAGATAGGATAGATCGGGTAGTAAATGGTTGCCTCACACTTTGGGTGTTTGATTAAAATTTCCCCCCCCCCTTTTTTCCTATGGGCCGCCACTTCAGTGTTTGTAATATAATTGTAATATAATGTATTTTATTGTTGTTCCGCTTGTTCCTGTGTGTATATAATGTATATTGAAATAAGATGGACATTAATAAGGACAATTGATTTGTTCTTATAGGTTGAAGTTTATGAAACTATTTGTTCGGATGCCCTAGTCCTGATGAGGCCGAAAGAGTTATTTGGCTGAAACGCGTCGACATTTATTTTGAAGACACTCGCTTGATTGTGTTTTGTGTTATGGAATGAATTTTGAAAGAGCACTCAAAATAATTAGGAGATTGTAAACAACAAAATTTCTAAGTGTCTCTGGAGGAGTGATCTTCGATTTATAGGAATGCTGTAGCAAAATAAGCCCATAAGCATCCTGGTTTAAACAAAGGGCGTTTGTTGATATGTATATGTTCAGTTGTTTCGTCATATGTAAGTATTGTAAATAATGTATATGTTTGTATATATATATCTAAAACAAAAGATTTCCATGAAATTGTGCAGAAAAAGTGGGTTATAAAATATATATACTTACGCTTATACTATGGAATAGTCAAATATTTTTCTTTAAAATTTCAAATATATCTTTTGTTCTCATTGGAATTGCCGTTGACTTGGCCATAAAATAAAGCAACAAAGGTTGTGTTGGAGAAAAAATATTGCTCTAGGGAAGAGATAATTTATCTATCTCTTCGCCAAAATCTATGTTATATTATTAGTCCCGAGGAATTATTTTCTTCCATATATCGTTTATATACCCAGATGCCGGAGGGTTATTGATTTGGGTTCCCCCCTTTTTTGAAGAGGTTAATGGCGACATTCAGCATTTTCCGCACTATGCATGTGTGTTCTCCCAGCCTAGCACACATTTGGTACTTGTTCTGCAGGGTATTTGAGCTCCTGACTGACAATTGTGGGCATTGTATCTGTGGGAAGTCCACCCTATTCCTTCCATGAGAGGCCACATCTTGGTGCCTGTCCCAGCACCTGTACATTCCTATCAGTCCTGGGATGTGCGTGACAGTGTGTGTTCCCTTTGGCTCTCTTAGTGTGGTGGCCATTGATATGAGTATACAGTCTTGTGGCATGATCTCTGTGTGTGTATTGTGCTGCATCCGCCAGGGGTGGGTATGCATGTGTCATTTGTCCTCACACCCACATGTGTTGTGTCATCCAGTGGGGCAGTGGGGGAAGGACATCCATCCTCATGGGAGTGGGACATTGCTGTCAGTGATGTGTTGTTATGGCACTATCAACACAGTAGAACATTAGGGATGCGTACATACACCCATGGAGTTGTGCTCATCTGATCATGATGTACACACCCCCATGACTCTGTCTACTGCTGGGAGTCCTCTGCACCCACCCCTCACATGTCTCTGTCCACTGCTGGGAGTCCTCTGCACCCACCCCTCACATGTCTCTGTCCACTGCTGGGAGTCCTCTACACCCACCCCTCACAAGACTCTGGCCACTGCTGGTATTCCTCTGCACCCACCCCTCACATTTCTCTGTCCACTGCTGGGAGTCCTCTGCACCCACCCCTCACATGTCTCTGTCCACTGCTGGGAGTGATAGTCACCCACCCCTCACATGTCTCTGTCCACTTCTGGTATTCCTCTGCCCCCACCCCCATGTCTCTGTCCACTGCTGGGAGTCCTCTGCACCCACCCCTCACATGTCTCTGTCCACTGCTGGGAGTCCTCTGCACCCACCCCTCACATGTCTCTGTCCACTTCTGGTATTCCTCTGCACCCACCCCTCACATTTCTCTGTCCACTGCTGGGAGTCCTCTGCACCCACCCCTCACATGTCTCTGTCCACTGCTGGGAGTGATAGTCACCCACCCCTCACATGTCTCTGTCCACTGCTGGTATTCCTCTGCACCCACCCCCATGTCTCTGTCCACTGCTGGGAGTCATCTGCACCCATACCTCACACGTCTCTGTCCACTGCTGGGAGTGATAGGCACCCACCCCTCACATGTCTCTGTCCACTGCTGGGAGTCCTCTGCACCCACCCCTCACATGTCTCTGTCCACTGCTGGGAGTCCTCTACACCCACCCCTCACATGTCTCTGTCCACTGCTGGTATTCCTCTGCACCCACCCCTCACATTTCTCTGTCCACTGCTGGGAGTCCTCTGCACCCACCCCTCACATGTCTCTGTCCACTGCTGGGAGTGATAGTCACCCACCCCTCACATGTCTCTGTCCACTTCTGGTATTCCTCTGCCCCCACCCCCATGTCTCTGTCCACTGCTGGGAGTCCTCTGCACCCACCCCTCACATGTCTCTGTCCACTGCTGGGAGTCCTCTGCACCCACCCCTCACATGTCTCTGTCCACTTCTGGTATTCCTCTGCACCCACCCCTCACATTTCTCTGTCCACTGCTGGGAGTCCTCTGCACCCACCCCTCACATGTCTCTGTCCACTGCTGGGAGTGATAGTCACCCACCCCTCACATGTCTCTGTCCACTGCTGGTATTCCTCTGCACCCACCCCCATGTCTCTGTCCACTGCTGGGAGTCATCTGCACCCATACCTCACACGTCTCTGTCCACTGCTGGGAGTGATAGGCACCCACCCCTCACATGTCTCTGTCCACTGCTGGGAGTCCTCTGCACCCACCCCTCACATTTCTCTGTCCACTGCTGGGAGTGATAGGCACCCACCCCTCACATGTCTCTGTCCACCGCTGGGAGTGATAGGCACCCACCCCTCACATGTCTCTGTCCACTGCTGGGAGTCCTCTTCACCCACCCCTCACATGTCTCTGTCCACTGCTGGTATTCCTCTGCACCCACCCCTCACATGTCTCTGTCCACTGCTGGGAGTCCTCTGCACCCACCCCTCACATGTCTCTGTCCACTGCTGGGAGTGATAGGCACCCACCCTCACATGTCTCTGTCCACTGCTGGTATTCCTCTGCACCCACCCCCATGTCTCTGTCCACTGCTGGGTGTCCTCTGCACCCACCCCTCACATGTCTCTGTCCACTGCTGGGAGTCCTCTGCACCCACCCCTCACATGTCTCTGTCCACTGCTGGGAGTCCTCTGCACCCACCCCTCACATGTCTCTGTCCACTGCTGGGAGTGTTAGGCACCCACCCCTCACATGTCTCTGTCCACTGCTGGGAGTGTTAGGCACCCACCCCTCACATGTCTCTGTCCACTGCTGGTATTCCTCTGCACCCACCCCCATGTCTATGTCCACTGCTGGGACTCCTTGGCAGACACCCACCCACCCGCCCTCACCCTTGGTGCTGTACACTGCTGTCCTGGCCATGAACACACCCCAATATATTGGTTATATGCTGCACCAGGCCCTAAGCCGACATTCGTGGCGTGTGTACGCCTTGTATCACTAATGTACTGGTGCCCTAGAGTCCGTACCCCCGCTCTGAGGGCGTGGGAACGGCCCGTACCACCATTGTAGTGGTGATGTAGGTGTATGCGCCGTACCCACGCCCTCAGAGCGTGGGTACGGGCCGTACCACGCGTACCCCTACATCACCACTCCAATGGTAGTACGGGCCGTACCCACGATCTGAGGGCGTGGGTACGGGCCGTACCACCATTGGAGTGGTGATATAGGGGTACGCGTGGTACGGGCCGTACCCACGCTATGAGGGCGTGGGTACGGAGCGTACCCCTACATCACCACTCCAATGGTGGTACGGCCCGTACCAACGCCCTCAGAGCGTGTGTACAGACCATACCACGCGTACCCTTACATCACCACTCCAATGGTGGTACGGGCCGTACCCACGCTCTGAGGGTGTGGTTACGGGGCGTACCACCATTGGAGTGGTGACGGGTACGCGGGGATTGGTGGACACGCCCCCCGAAGTGACCAGACCCTGGAGGTGATGTATGGCCAGTATATGGTATATTTTAAATTAGGTAGAGGTTATGTTTCCTTCCCCTCGCCCCCCCTTTGCCCCAGGGTGTTGTGCTGAACTTCTGCGGCGTGCGCGGCGGTTTCGGTGCACCAGGTCGTAGGCTAGGAGGGCCGGGATGACACGTAGGATGGGGTCCATGGCTGTCCATCGCGTCCGCTGCTCCTTCTCCGCGTCGTCCTCAATTTCCCGGGAGTTTTTGGCTGGCGTATAAAATGATCCGTGCGGAGTGACGTAGGCACGAATCGTACTTGCTGGTTCGTAGAACGCTGCCTGACTCCGTCCGGACATCACGTTCGCGATGTCCCGGATCGGAATTGTGAGTATTTTTTCGTCGCACGTAGATTTTTACGATTCGTACGGAAATGGTATTTCTGTACGAATCGTACTTGCTGGTTTGTAAGATGCATTTCCCGGGTACGAGTCGTACGGAGAATACGCTCCGTACGACCATTCGTACCCGGGTTTTACAGGATCGGATTCGGCACCTATGTGTAGAAATATTTGTCTTACTGCTTTGCTAAGAGTATATTTTACAATAGTCTTGTTTTTTCTTCTTCATATATAGCCACTCCTTCCAAGGGGAAACCTGACCGGAAGGAGTTGGCAGCCAAGGCACGGCGTCGGAAACTGGAGGCAATACAGAATGAATATCGACGGCTGGTGGTCCTGGAAGAGGAGGAGGAGGCGGCAGCAGCTGCAGCCTCCTCCAATGCCCCGGGCCCCAGCCACCGCCCTCCAGTGGTACGGCGCCACCGTCTGGCAGCCGCCCGCCGCCGCCCCCCCATCAGTGCTGCCCCCCCGTGGATGCAACTGCCGCGCATTGAAGCGCTGTGTTGCCCGCCTGGAGGAGCAAGTTCGTGTCCTCCTGAAAAAAGCCCGCCGAACTTAGACCCCGTTCTTATTGCCCCTTTTTAAATTATTCTTGGGGTGGGTGGGATCCGGGCGTTGGGTTTCCTCTTTTGGACAATGACATTTTCTTTACGGACATTGGTTGGGGTTAAGGAGAGGGGTGGGTCAGGTGTGGGATTTTTTTTTACATAGATTATTTTTGTTAGGGTATTAAATAATATATTTCTACTTAAGTTTACATACGATGTTGTTAATGTTTTCTGGGTGGGGTTACTGTTTTACATCACATTGTATCCTTCTTTCCTTGCTGGCGCAGGGCCGCACATAGCCAGTGTTTGATTTTAATAATTGGATGACTTTGTAAGACAGAAACAGATAGATGCGGCACCCCTCACTGAGTGACTTGTCCTACTACTAGTACTGTCAGTCTCTTCTACTATAGGCACTCTGTAACTGGACTCAAAGGGGTATGTGAAATTGAATTAATGAAAACATGTCCATTATTAATTATGCCTCCCCCAAACTTCTCTTACCTTTGATTGATGTTGAACTTAGGCACATTGATGGCTGCATGGTGATGATGGTTTTCTTTCCTAACATGCCATGGTTGTGGTGGTGGTAGTAGTAGACACTGGCAGCAGCATTTGCCAAAATAGAAAATGAGACAGTCAGTAGCCTGAGAGAGAGTCTTCGAGGAGTAGTAGAATGAAGTACAGTACAGAACAGAACTTACTGCCAAACAATAATATGGCCAAATACAACAAAACATAATGGTGGTGGAGATAGCCTAGTAGTAGTACACAACAACTCTAGTTGTGTCGAGTCACTTGACTAGGCCTACAGCACACTGCCACAAGCGTAACTGAATGAAATCCATTAATCCAATCAATGCCGTGAATTAATGCTGATGTATTAGCCGGTTCCTTTGGTAAAAAAATTACCTCACAAATATACTGCTCAGGTGGGCAAGCAGAAGAAGATCCCCGCCCTGCCTTGAAATTGAAGTACTGTTGCTTTTGCCACATCCGCTCCAGCAAGCATGTGATAAATTATTGATGTACATTTAATGTAGTCATACCTCAATAAGTCACACAGCCCGGGGGAAGAGGGTTAGGGTCTGTTGAATGGTTGGGAAGGGGGTTTTGGGGAAAGGTTTGAGAAAGAAAAACAGTATGCATGGACAAACATCAAACGACAGAATCTTTGTAGACTACCATATCCATATCAATATGTTAAGGGAGAAAAAGGAAATAAGGCATGCATGATGATTGATGATAAGGAGAGACCCGGATTACATACAGTTTGTGTTCAGTGTTACCGGGCTTACTTTTACAGACAGCAAAGAAAATTTTAAAATATCTGTAGGGATGAATTATAGACAGAGAGCAAACCTAATAATAACAGTAACTAATAACAACAAGAACACACTGTTGTAATGATTGTAGACAAAAAAATGAATCAAATTATTTAGAAGATGAAAATTTATACTTTTACTGTGTTATTCGGGTCAAATGGTGAGTTAAATCTTGGCATTCCTCTTGGTCCTCCCTTCCATGGATGCTCCGTCCAATCTTGGGTGACGCCACTGCTTGCCTGGCAGATGTAGATTCATTGGTAAGGTAAGTGTGCATTGTTGTTTTCCCAAGTATAGCACAGGGTAAGGCCCGGCCTGTAATTGTAGATGCAAAAACAAAAGGGATATTGAGATTGAAACCAAGTTGAATAAAATGGACAAATTAATGTTGTAGTGCAACAAGAACACTTCCCGAGGCGGCATGGATGCATCATCTCTACTCTAGTATGTTTCCAGCATTAACCTACAATACCGACAGGACAGACCAGGCCCACGGTGACGGCACCCTTTGCACATCCTCCATTAAGCGTACATTTTTTGAAAGAGTTGGACAAAGCAACATAGCATTTTATAATTTACCGCAGTCATACCACCGCTACACTTGACTCCACCGCTACACAGACATTTAGGCCTGCTGTGGTTGTTGTTTACTAGTTTACCTTATATGCCACTCATGAAACGGCTTGACTTATTCCATCAATCATCTCTGATCTGTGTACTGAGTGACTGTGTGAAGATACTATGTCACTGTGGTCATCATGATGGTGTTGTTCAACTCAGTCTGGGTGTACCGAGTGAGTCCCCTTCCTATATTCAAAATGCAATGTATCGGCCTGCAGTAGAAGTACAAATTTGGTATTAAAAAAACAAGAAGGGAAAAGGGACTTGAGTTACTTTTAGTGAGTAGATTATTACATAAAGTACACAATGAAGTAACTTCATGCACAACAAACAACAACACAATCATTCTGTCAGCGTCCAATGCATGGCATCATTCAGTACCTGTTCCTTCTCATCTTCAGTTAATGGGCAGTCTCTCTCGGATCACAAAGGAAGATAGCTATAGTAGTCATCATCAATCATGTTCCACTTATTTTGGAGGGACTTGGAAATATTTTTTCTTTTTTCTTCTATTTTGCATCATCCAATCATCATCATCTGACTTCTTGAGGGCAATGGATTTAGGGAGATTCAGGAGGATGGAGGAGCAGGATTTTGAGGAGTGTACTGTGATATGCAGCGCAGCCAGCCGAAACTTGTATATGGCAATAAAACAATTGGAAGACGGTGGTGATGGATTTGTTGTGATTCAAAGTTTCTAACCAGAAATACAGATACACCAATAAAAGAAAATAAGTGAGGGAAGGGAGACAGTAAGAACTGGAAGTGCAAGCCTAATTGTCAGGGAAGTATAGGTCGTCCTCAAACTCTGGGGGTTCAACCAGAAGTAGGTAATCATCATATAACACACCAGTTCAGTCACCTGAGCCGCTGACCTCATCCTCCTCCCTTGATTCATGTATTGTGTAATTCGGTGGTATAAAGTGCTGATTCATTTTGATCATTGTTAACCTCTCCACGTTTTTGGGTGAGAGACTGGTCCTTCTCACTGTTACAATGGAACCAGCAGCACTGAAAACACGTTCTGAAGAGACACTTATGACACTTGCGACAGGGCAAGCCAGATAGTTTATCGCCAGCCTACTGAGCACTGGCCATTGGGCCCTTTTCCCATACCAATACCTTAATGGGTTTTGATCAATGTACACCAATGTTGGGTCGTCCAGATAGGCCTGAACCATCTGCTCAATGTTCAGGGATGCAAAACTTTTTTCGGGCTCTTTTCTTGTTGCATCAGCACTGGACTTACCAATGCCTTGCTGTAAATTCCAATCCTGTAACGATTTTACTGGGCCTGAAGATACAGCTCTTGCTGTTCTAGATAGTGTTGGTGAGTGTTCTGAGCCAAACGCACTGCGCTCAGGCTCCCAAGTTGAACTTGACGCCGGATGCCCTGCTGCAGTACTTGTTGTGGGTTTATCTAGCGGGCTTTTAATTAGCAGCCGTTCATTTTCCAACTTACTCGCTGACTCAGTTATCCACATTTTGTACCGGGCAACATCCATTTCTGAAAAAGGAATTAATGTCTTCAGTGCCCATTTTGTCTGTGGATCCAGAATTGTGGCACAAATGTTATGTTTTTGAGACAAAATCTTGTTTTGCACCCTTGTATTGTCAGCTAAGCTACGAGCTAAGCTCTCCACCAACTCATAGGCTTCTTCCGCAGATGGTCAATAACTTGCTGACTATGGCTTCTTTTTTCAGAAAGTCTTGAACAATAATGTTAATGCAGTGCACCAAACACGGAACCCTGAAATAGGAACCAAACTCCATGGCCTGAAGTACATTACTGCCATTATCCGTCGAAACAAAACCAATCTTAAGCCCTCTTGGGCGCAGCCATTCAAAAACCTTGCTCTGAAACTCTTCCAATATGTTTACAGCAGTATGAGATTTCTCCATGGCGAACATGAATACAGTTGCATGTTTCCGAGTAGCTTTAAAAATCTCAGCTGCGTCACCAGCACCTTCAGATAGCTTATCTCTAACCCCCACAAATGAGACCCAGTGTGCAGTGATGCACATGTAATCAGTGGCTTGGCAACTGGTCCAACTGTCTGTTGTTAGGTGGATATTGTGAACAGCTTGTCCAACCAATTCCAGCACATCATGATGTAGTGCTGGAACAGCAACTCTTGCAAAATAGGACCGGCTGGGAACCTTCCATTTAGGGCAGATGGTTGACACAAATTCAAGGAAATCCACCCCTTCCACAAGTGAAAAAGGGAGAAGGTCCAGCGCAACATTTTAGCCAGCTTCGAATTGTACAACCGTGCCGTTGGGTGGTTGCGTTGGTACTGCCCCTCCAACCTAAGCATGCTGTCAATGGTAGTCTGGATTATTTTCCTTTGTGGTGCAGTTTTCTTCAACCCAGTTAGGCTCAACGACGCACTTTGTTTCATATTCATTGCAGTACTACTTGGTCGCCTTGGTGTCTCAGCCTGACTCAGACTCTTACTGCGGTGCCACTGAGATGTTGCTGAGGAGGAGGTGGGCGGTACTACTACACTACTGGGAACAGGGCTAGAATTGTCTCCCTCTTGTTCACCTTCCACCATGAAAATATCGTCCCCTAGTTCTTCATGCCCAACAACAATGGGTTCAGTTTTACTTTGTTCTAAGCGAAGTAGGTGAGCCTCCCTCACGATAGTGTGGTGTATTTTGAGATGACTTGTTTGGCCTCCGGTACCATAGTTTGTACCAAGCTTACCCCGCCGAACAGCATGGTGACAAATTGGGCATATAGCAATGTTCTCCTTACTGCTAACCGAAAAGAAGTCTCAAACTGGGGAGGAGAACTTTCTGGTGCTGCTGGATGTGCCACTTTCAATACCAGATGAACTGGAGGGTGTGCTTGGAATGTGACTCTGAGCAGCTACACTGCGACTTCTACCACTACCTACTGAGGTGGTGGTTGAGCTGGATGTAGGTCCCTGCCTTTCCTTTGCAAATGAAAATATGGAAGCTGGAGGTCGTGGTGGTGTTACCTGTGTTGGTGGTATCCGTGCTACATCCCTTGTAGCCATTTTGGATAGGGTAATAATGTTGGTCTCCATATCCTTTGGGCCGGGAGTGATGTCCGTGATGATTGGCTCGTCATCATCATCATCTCCCTCTTGTACATCTACCTCCATAACTCTAAGGCTTTCTGGAACCTTCCTTTTCACTAGCCTTGTCTTGTGGCGTGCATCACTCTCAGACTGAGCTAGTGGCTTCCAAGTGGCATCAAGATCATCAGAAGTGGGGCTTGAAGAAGAAGATGATGGAATAATCCTCCTTTTCCTTGCTGGGGGTATGGAAGACAATGGATCTTCTGAAACAGTGGCTTTACCCTCTTTGTCTGCAGGAATCTCGATTTCCTGAAATGCCCCTACTTCAGGAGGAACAACTACTATTGTGGACTGTTGTTGTGGCGGTTCTTGCGGCTGCTGTGGTTCTTGCGGCTGCTGCGGTTCTTGCGGCTGCTGCGCCTGCTGCTGCTGTTCTTGCGGCTGCGCCTACTGCTGCTGTTCTTGCGGCTGCGCCTGCTGCTGCTGTTCTTGCAGCTGCGCCTGCTGCTGCAGACTTATCTGCTGAGTTGCTGCATGCGTTGATTGTGTACTACTTTGCGATACTGACATTTCAACATCGCTGCTCGTTAGTAGACTGGCTACCTCTGCGACACTCATGGGCCTGGGCCTAGGTTGGTGGGGTTGGCCCGCTGGTGCGGATGTGCTGCTCCCAGCTTGGTTCCCGCCAGACAACGATGCTGCTGGCGTGTGCTTTTTGGTCCCAAAAAACACACATTTGCCAGCACACCAGTCGTGGTTAGTGCCTCTTGCTTTTTCTGTTCCTTCTTCTCACCGGCAACTTTCTTGGTACTGGAGGACCTGGTACCTTTCTTTGGGCCCATTTTCTTCAGAGGTCAGACAAGACGCAGGTGCACAAGTTGCAGAGATGTCTGGGGTCACAGTTGGGCGTGATGTGGTCCGTAGCAGGACTTCTCTCTGGCAGTACAATGGATGATGTTGATAGTTACCTCCTCCTGTGTCTTTTTGTGCACCTAAAAGCAAATAAGCCAGGAGAAGAACATCAGTGAAATGTTGCATTTGTTGTTGTGGTTCAATTCCTACTAGTACAAACAAAACAATAGAAGATATAGTGTAGCCATTTGTGAGGCTTTGGCAACAAGGGCTATGGTATACTACTTACTGTGTACAGTATGCACACATACACTACACTCTCAGGAAGGATAGGAAAGAATAAGAACAACCACAAGAATACAAATGTAATGGAAGGGAGCTGCTGCTGGCAAAGGGGATGTATGGACGCAGTAAGCCAATAGGAAAACCATGCAGGCCCATATTAACTCCCACCAGAAAAGGCCACAAGCCACATGGACACTCACAAGCAACAAGCTGGAGGCCTGGCAATCAATGAACTGCCAAAAGGCCTATAAAGAAGCCAGGCAAAAGATGCATGCTAAACCACACTGATGTGCCTTTTTAATGCAATAAAATGCAAAAACGAAAATCCACAGGGCAAAACAAGGTCTGCAGGGTGCACAGCAACACACCAGGCACACACACAACAAAGGCATTTCTTTAACACACCCCAAAAAACAGAAATCCCCCCCAAAAACACATTTTCCAACTCAATCCAATGCCGTCCATGCCCTACATGATGTTTAAATTCAACAGGACACACAGATAAACACTTGTTTAATGCACTTCTGGCTACCTGTTCTGAGCCTATTGGATGAAGGCAGGCCCGTGGGCAGACAATGCCACACAAGCTTGCAGGCCTAGGCTTCAAAATGGCCGCCAGCCACATGGCCAGGACCACCCAACTACAAGAAAGAGAAGACAGACAATGCAGGCCTCTTGCAAAAAACACACTGCCTACCTTCAAAATGGCCGCCAGCCTCATGGCCAGGCCCACAACAAGCAGCCTAGGCCACAAAGGAATACCATGCAGGACTATATATATGGCAAAAGCTGCACACTAATAACTCCCACCAGAAAAGGCCCACAGCCACATGCACACTCGCAAATCACAAGCAACAAGCTGGAGGCCTGGCAATCAATGAACTGCCAAAAGGCCTATAAAGAAACCAGGCAAAAGATGCATGCTTAACCACACCGCTGTGCCTTTTTAATGCAATAAAATGCACAGAGCAAAACAATGTCTGCAGGGTGCACACCAACGGTTCAGTGACTTAATATCGAGAGACAAAATATCGACTACACAAAATATCGACGCCAAAATATAGAAGGACAGAATATCGACTCCCTATCTACAAACAGGTAAGTACTAAAATATCGATTCCAAGATATAGAATGTTAAAATATAGTTAGCTAAAATATCGAATTTTTTAAATGTATTAAAAATAATATAAAAGTAATGAAATATTAAAAACAATTAAATAAAACATACATAATATAATATAAAAAAGCTTAAAATGTAAACATAATAAAAGTAATGTAAAAAAAGTAGAGATTTTGTTGGATAGTGAGAGCGTAAAAATTACTATTCCCACTCCAGTGAGTGCAACAGTAGGGAAAGCGTTGGATAGCGTAGGGGTAAAAATTACTATTACCACTCCAGTGAGTGCAACAGTAGGGAAAACGTTGGATAGCGTAGGGGTAAAAATTACTATTCCCACTCCAAACAGTGCAACAGTAGGGAAAGCGTTGGATAGCGGGAGGAAAAAATTTACTATTCCCACTCCAGAGAGTGCAACAGTAGGGAAAGCGTTGGATAGCAAGAAGGGAAAAAATTACTATTCCCACTCCAGTGAGTGCAACAGTAGGGAAAGCGTTGGATAGCGTAGGGGTACAAATTACTATTCCCACTCCAGTGAATGCAACAGTAGGGAAAACGCTGGATAGTGTAGGGGTAAAAATTACTATTCCCACTCCAAAGAGTGTAACAGTTGGGAAAGCGTTGGATCGCAGGAGGGTAAAAATTACTATTCCCACTCCAGTGAGTGCAACAGTAGGGAAAGCGTTGGATAGCGTAGGGGTACAAATTACTATTCCCACTCCAGTGAATGCAACAGTAGGGAAAACGCTGGATAGTGTAGGGGTAAAAATTACTATTCCCACTCCAAAGAGTATAACAGTAGGGAAAGCGTTGGATAGCGTGAGGGTAAAAAATACTATTCCCACTCCTGAGAGTGCAAAAGTAGGGAAAGTAATGATTTATTTTTAAAATAAGATTACATTAATTATCAATACCAATAAAAAGTTAATTAAAAATAATTACCAATTAATACCAATTAATTACCATTGAAAAAAATTAATTACCAATTAATACTAATTAATTACCAATTAATAATTAATTATCAATTATCAATACACATAAATAAAACAATTATTATTTACTTTATTACAATTAGTTTACTTCCCACCCAATTCCCCTATAAACCCGAAAATAATTTTGCAATTAATTAAAATTAATTAGCAATTCATACAAATTATTTACCCATTAATACAAATTAATTACCAATTAATAATTAATTATCAATTAATTATTAATACACATAAATAAAAAAATAATTATTTACTTTATTACTATTAAATTACTTCCCACCCAATTTCCCTACAAACCCACAACCCTCTCCTAATAATAAAAAATACAATTAACATAATTATCAATTAATCAATTAATATAAATTAATTACCAATTAATAAAAATTAATTACCAACTAATAATTAATTATCAATCAATTAATTATCAAAACATATAAATGTAATTAATATTTAATTAACCATAATTAAATTACTTCCCACCCTATTCCCCTATAAACCCACAACCCGCTACGGAATTAAAATTTGCAAAAATTAAATTACATAGCATTCATTAGTTTAAATAAATTAAACATACATTACAAAAATAATAAATAATTTTAACACATATACTACCATACATAACACTAAATTTTTTTTGATATTATAGATATCTATATTTTTAAATTCGATATTATTGTAATCTATATTTTAAAATTCGATATTATGGAATTCTATATTTTTAAATTCTATATTATGGAAATCGATATTTCGTACCCCAATTTCGATATTCTGACCTATCTATATTTTGATAATTCGATATTCTGTCCACTCTATATTTTAACTTCGATATTCTGGGCAGTCGATATTTCGGAATCGATATTTAGGGTGTTCACCCACACCAACACACCAGGCACACACACAACAAAGGCACTTCTTTAACACACCCCCAAAAACAGATATCCCCCCCAAAAAACACATTTTCCAACTCAATCCAATGCCATCCATGCCCTAAATGATGTTTGAAAAACATTCAACACACACCAAAGGAACAGTTGATTCATCATGCACCCACCCATGACTAGCTCTGGGCCTACAGGCTACCCCAACAGTTAAAAAAAAATGAATGATAAGTACCGAAATTGTAGTTGCAGCAACTGCAATGCCCCCAATCAAACAGACACAACACCAACTTACTTGTAAAATATCAAATTCAAAAGTCCTCAAATCCAATGATAATGATGCAGCAGACACAAAGGTGCCGATCACGATCCGGTAAAAAATGTCCCCGTACGACTCGTATCGGGTCTTTTTACCGTACGAATCGTACAAGTGCCGTACGAACTGGCAATCACGATTCGCATGGTAAAAAGTCCATACGAACCGCACTGGGAATATTTCCCCACACGTCCTCGGGTCGGAAAATGTGTCCGACACGTCCTCGTACGATTCACCGTACAAACGTGAAAGGTGAACTCCGACCGGGGAATCACGATCCATCCCGGGCGTCCGAATGTACAACCGTATGGTGAAAAGACCGTCCGCACCGAACTCCCATAACAACCATGGAGACGTCCAAACAGGTGCCCGGTACGTGCCGTACCCCCCCCAGCCCCCGTAGGTACGCGCCAACCCCCCCCCCCAGCCCCCGTAGGTACGCGCCGACCCCCCCAGCCCCCGTAGGTACGCGCCGACCCCCCCCCCAGCCCCGTAGGTACGCGCCGACCCCCCCCCAGCCCCCGTAGGTACGCGCCGACCCCCCCCCCAGCCCCCGTAGGTACGTGCCGACCCCCCCCCTCAGCCCCCGTAGGTACGCGCCGACCCCCCCGTGTGTACACCCGTGTACGGTGCGTACCCCCCGTGTACGCTCGAGTCGAACCCCCCCGTGTACGCTCGAGTCGAACCCCCCCGTGTACGCTCGAGTCGGACCCCCCCGTGTATGCTCGAGTCGTACCCCCACCCGTGTATGTACGGTGCGTACCCCCCCGTGTACGCTCGAGTCGAACCCCCCCGTGTACGCTCGAGTCGGACCCCCCCGTGTACGCTCGAGTCGAACCCCCCCGTGTACGCTCGAGTCGTACCCCCACCCGTGTATGTACGGTGCGTACCCCCCCGTGTACGCTCGAGTCGAACCCCCCCGTGTACGCTCGAGTCGGACCCCCCCGTGTACGCTCGAGTCGAACCCCCCCGTGTACGCTCGAGTCGGACCCCCCCGTGTACGCTCGAGTCGTACCCCCACCCGTGTATGTACGGTGCGTACGCGCTGGGGGTACGCACCGTACATACACGGGTGGGGGTACGACTCGAGCGTACACGGGGGGGTCCGACTCGAGCGTACACGGGGGGGTCCGACTCGAGCGTACACGGGGGGGTTCGACTCGAGCGTACACGGGGGGGTCCGACTCGAGCGTACACGGGGGGGTTCGACTCGAGCGTACACGGGGGGGTCCGACTCGAGCGTACACGGGGGGGTCCGACTCGAGCGTACACGGGGGGGTTCGACTCGAGCGTACACGGGGGGGTCCGACTCGAGCGTACACGGGGGGGTTCGACTCGAGCGTACACGGGGGGGTCCGACTCGAGCGTACACGGGGGGGTTCGACTCGAGCGTACACGGGGGGTACGCACCGTACACAGGTGTACACACGGGGGGGTCGGCGCGTACCTACGGGGGCTGGGGGGGGGTCGGCGCGTACCGGGCCACCTACTCTGGTCGATTCGCGCCGTACTTCGCTTTTGCGGCACTTTTTGGGTGCCGTGAAAATATTGCCGTCCGGACTGCTGTCGGTTCGAATCGTAATTCCTGGTTCGTGAAACGCTGCCTGAAAGCGTCCCGACGTCACGTCGCAGCATTCCCGGATCACATTCGTATGTATGTTTTCGTCGGTCGGTGTTTTTTACGATTCGTACGGAAATGGTGTTTCCGTGCGAATCGTAATTCCATGTTTGTAAAGTTTTACAACCGGGTACGAGTCGGACGGGGAATTCGCTCCGACCGACGGTTCGTACGCGGTTTTTAACGGATCGTAATCGGCACCACAGAGTGATCCTTCCAGCTGAAATCCAAAGGCAGAATGAACAGGAGATGGACAAAGCACTGGGAGGAGCCTGATGGACAGGAACAGGAAGTTGGAGACTCTGTGGAACTTCCTCCCTCTCTCCCCCAAAAGTTTTTTTTTTTTAGAAGGACTCCTTGCACAAAAAAGGACAGCAAAATGTCAATCAGAGGAGTTCTTTCCATCCAAATAATCATTTAGAGAAGGTTTTATGCAGCTAGAGTTAATATTCTTCTCCAAATCGAAAATTAGGCGTGTTCGCGATCGCGACCTTCACCACACTTCCACCGGATGTCGATGGCGCGTCCAAAATGACGTGTTTGCGATCTCATGGTCTTTGTCGCGGTAGAGATTGACGTGTTTGCGACCTCACGCTCTCTCTCACACTGGAAAATTACGTGTTCGCGATCGCAGACTCTCGCGGTGTCTAATGGCGAGGAGAAGGACGTGATCGTGATTGCGAACTCTCACGGGATAGCGCGACTGGCTATCAACATTTCGTGGCGCATGCGAACGGATTGGAAAACTCATCGGCGAATGCAGGGATCCCGGTAAGGCGATCGCACGTGCGATAATGCATTTTTAAAGCGCGAACAAGAAAAATACTTCCGTTTCGCTGCAGATTGCGAAAGTTTTGGCATTTTCTCGCTCTCCGCGGAACGCGAAAATGTCAAAATATCGCAATTTGACGCCCACCCTTAGGTACGACACCCTTTCCTTCGTAAATACATTTCTTTGCATATTATGCTACTGCTGGCATAATTTTAAATGGAAAAAAAACGATTAGCATCTGCAATGCCAAGAGCTCACGTTTACAAATAATGCGAGTTCATTGCAATTCAAATGCTTATTTACCTTCCTGCCCTGCTGCTCTTTTTGGGAGTAGCCTCCATTTTGCTTCATGCTGGCAGTATCCCTGTTTCCGTGGATTCTGTCATTCATGGTATGTGTCCCATATATTACCGTAACATGGAGGCAGACAAAAAAGCAGGACTACACATTTGTAATGACTCCGAGGCATGGACTGACATAGTTGATAACATTGTCCAAAAACAGACGACCGACAAAACGTGTAAAATTAAATGCAACTTTGACAAACAGTCATGTAAATTGTGTATTTTTTTTTCGTTTCAAAGTGTGCCAGCAGTAGCATAATAAACAAAGAAATTCCTTTCACGAAGGGCGCAGTACCACAGTTACTAGGTGTCCCTGGCCCTGCACCCTTTCCTTCGTGAAAGAAATTTCTTTGTGTATTATGTTACTGCGGGCATAATTTGAAATGGAAACAAGCATTTGCAATGCAACAGGTCTCACATTTATCCTAGTTTGAGCTATTTACATTGTAAATGACAATGCCTTTTATTTATGTTTTGGGTTTTGAAACATAAATAAAACACATTGTCATTTACAACGCCAATAGCTTAAACTTGCAGAAATGCTGGACCTATTGCATTGTTAATACTTGTTATGAATAAGGGAACACGTTTACAGAAATGTCACTTGACACAAAAGCACTGGCATCGAAGCAGATCTGCTTTCCAGTGAGCACGGTTCCTGAAGTTGTGCAGCCATAAATGACAAGGTTCGTCACCCCACTGTTTAGTGAGGAAATCTACGCTGGTCTGTGCTTCAAAAGGTGTGTCTGTATGTGAACATACTGCATCTTGCATTGGATGCAACAACTGGCTGGATTTTCAGGCGCATGACTAGGCCCGACTCTCGATGCTTATAACGATCCTTTAACGCAGAGGCATTCACATAAATGTGTACATGTATGTGCATACACCATATAAACAAGCCGTGAAATGGAGCATCTGTTTTTGAACATCTTCCAGTCCACTATGTCCATCACAAAAACAAATGTTACCACTTCCGGGCAGCTGTTCGGACATTAGTCATAGCAAAATATAGTTTGCTCTACCAGGTGCTCAATGGACAATGAAGACTCATCCATTCACCCATGGTCCCCCATTGATTCCTAGCCCACTATCCTTTCTATCCAGGAACACACACTAACAGCCTCAGATGGAGGAACATGTCTTTGCAAAAGTGAATGGCCAACTAAGGGCATGATAATCCGCTATAACACACAGGACTTCAGTGGCCTGCAAAACTGGAACATCAGGGAATACACAACTGTTTCACATGTGTACACGGTACTGTGCTGTCTTACCCACTGCTGAGCTTAATGCAACCTTGACTTAAACTAAACCGATGTACACAAAAGGATTCCACCACAACTCTTTAACGCAGATCTGTGCAAATAAGCTGTTCCTCCGCCTTCCCTATTAATGTTGCCATCAAGACATGGTTTCCGACGTACACCTCCACCGCCCTGAAAGGTACATGATTTTATATGCAACTACCCTATCTTTCCTTGCAACCTGCTCCCAGGCAATGCTGAACGCCCTGAAGTGAGCATCCTCACGAGCATAACACCAGCACAGGGCCCACACCAGGATGGCCTGCCCCTTCTGCTTCAGGGCGCTTCCCGGCAGCTAGAACTGGATTCTTCCAGGGTTCTGGTGTCCATTATGGCACCGGCCCTCAAGGCCCCCTTTGGGGGCAGCCTCTGCAATAGCACACTCACAGGGGCCACTCCAGGATGGCCTGCCCCTTCTGCTTCAGGGCGCTTCCCGGCAGCTAGAACTGGATTCTTCCAGGGTTCTGGTGTCCATTATGGCACCGGTCCTCAAGGCCCCCTTTGGGGGCAGCCTCTGCAATAGCACACTCACAGGGGCCACTCCAGGATGGCCTGCCCCTTCTGCTTCAGGGCGCTTCCCGGCAGCTAGAACTGGATTCTTCCAGGGTTCTGGTGTCCATTATGGCACCGGTCCTCAAGGCCCCCTTTGGGGGCAGCCTCTGCAATAGCACACTCACAGGGGCCACTCCAGGATGGCCTGCCCCTTCTGCTTCAGGGCGCTTCCCGGCAGCTAGAACTGGATTCTTCCAGGGTTCTGGTGTCCATTATGGCACCGGCCCTCAAGGCCCCCTTTGGGGGCAGCCTCTGCAATAGCACACTCACAGGGGCCACTCCAGGATGGCCTGCCCCTTCTGCTTCAGGGCGCTTCCCGGCAGCTAGAACTGGATTCTTCCAGGGTTCTGGTGTCCATTATGGCACCGGCCCTCAAGGCCCCCTTTGGGGGCAGCCTCTGCAATAGCACACTCACAGGGGCCACTCCAGGATGGCCTGCCCCTTCTGCTTCAGGGCGCTTCCCGGCAGCTAGAACTGGATTCTTCCAGGGTTCTGGTGTCCATTATGGCACCGGCCCTCAAGGCCCCCTTTGGGGGCAGCCTCTGCAATAGCACACTCACAGGGGCCACTCCAGGATGGCCTGCCCCTTCTGCTTCAGGGCGCTTCCCGGCAGCTAGAACTGGATTCTTCCAGGGTTCTGGTGTCCATTATGGCACCGGTCCTCAAGGCCCCCTTTGGGGGCAGCCTCTGCAATAGCACACTCACAGGGGCCACTCCAGGATGGCCTGCCCCTTCTGCTTCAGGGCGCTTCCCGGCAGCTAGAACTGGATTCTTCCAGGGTTCTGGTGTTCATTATGGCACCGGCCCTCAAGGCCCCCTTTGGGGGCAGCCTCTGCAATAGCACACTCACAGGGGCCACTCCAGGATGGCCTGCCCCTTCTGCTTCAGGGCGCTTCCCGGCAGCTAGAACTGGATTCTTCCAGGGTTCTGGTGTCCATTATGGCACCGGTCCTCAAGGCCCCCTTTGAGGGCAGCCTCTGTAATAGCACACTCACAGGGGCCACTCCAGGATGGCCTGCCCCTTCTGCTTCAGGGCGCTTCCCGGCAGCTAGAACTGGATTCTTCCAGGGTTCTGGTGTTCATTATGGCACCGGCCCTCAAGGCCCCCTTTGGGGGCAGCCTCTGCAATAGCACACTCACAGGGGCCACTCCAGGATGGCCTGCCCCTTCTGCTTCAGGGCGCTTCCCGGCAGCTAGAACTGGATTCTTCCAGGGTTCTGGTGTCCATTATGGCACCGGCCCTCAAGGCCCCCTTTGGGGGCAGCCTCTGTAATAGCACACTCACAGGGGCCACTCCAGGATGGCCTGCCCCTTCTGCTTCAGGGCGCTTCCCGGCAGCTAGAACTGGATTCTTCCAGGGTTCTGGTGTCCATTATGGCACCGGTCCTCAAGACCCCTTTGGGGGCAGCCTCTGCAATAGCACACTCACAGGGGCCACTCCAGGATGGCCTGCCCCTTCTGCTTCAGGGCGCTTCCCGGCAGCTAGAACTGGATTCTTCCAGGGTTCTGGTGTCCATTATGGCACCGGTCCTCAAGGCCCCCTTTGGGGGCAGCCTCTGCAATAGCACACTCACAGGGGCCACTCCAGGATGGCCTGCCCCTTCTGCTTCAGGGCGCTTCCCGGCAGCTAGAACTGGATTCTTCCAGGGTTCTGGTGTCCATTATGGCACCGGCCCTCAAGGCCCCCTTTGGGGGCAGCCTCTGCAATAGCACACTCACAGGGGCCAATCCAGGATGGCCTGCCCCTTCTGCTTCAGGGCGCTTCCCGGCAGCTAGAACTGGATTCTTCCAGGGTTCTGGTGTCCATTATGGCACCGGCCCTCAAGGCCCCCTTTGGGGCAGCCTCTGCAACAGCACACTCACAGGGGCCACTCCAGGATGGCCTGCCCCTTCTGCTTCAGGGCGCTTCCCGGCAGCTAGAACTGGATTCTTCCAGGGTTCTGGTGTCCATTATGGCACCGGTCCTCAAGGCCCCGTTTGGGGGCAGCCTCTGCAATAGCACACTCACAGGGGCCACTCCAGGATGGCCTGCCCCTTCTGCTTCAGGGCGCTTCCCGGCAGCTAGAACTGGATTCTTCCAGGGTTCTGGTGTCCATTATGGCACCGGTCCTCAAGGCCCCCTTTGGGGGCAGCCTCTGCAATAGCACACTCACAGGGGCCACTCCAGGATGGCCTGCCCCTTCTGCTTCGGGGCGCTTCCCGGCAGCTAGAACTGGATTCTTCCAGGGTTCTGGTGTCCATTATGGCACCGGTCCTCAAGGCCCCCTTTGGGGGCAGCCTCTGCAATAGCACACTCACAGGGGCCACTCCAGGATGGCCTGCCCCTTCTGCTTCAGGGCGCTTCACGGCAGCTAGAACTGGATTCTTCCAGGGTTCTGGTGTCCATTATGGCACCGGCCCTCAAGGCCCCCTTTGGGGGCAGCCTCTGCAATAGCACACTCACAGGGGGCACTCCAGGATGGCCTGCCCCTTCTGCTTCAGGGCGCTTCCCGGCAGCTAGAACTGGATTCTTCCATGGTTCTGGTGTCCATTATGGCACCGGTCCTCAAGGCCCCCTTTGGGGTCAGCCTCTGCAATAGCACACTCACAGGGGCCACTCCAGGATGGCCTGCCCCTTCTGCTTCAGGGCGCTTCCCGGCAGCTAGAACTGGATTCTTCCAGGGTTCTGGTGTCCATTATGGCACCGGTCCTCAAGGCCCCCTTTGGGGGCAGCCTCTGCAATAGCACACTCACAGGGGCCACTCCAGGATGGCCTGCCCCTTCTGCTTCAGGGCACTTCCCGGCAGCTAGAACTGGATTCTTCCAGGGTTCTGGTGTCCATTATGGCACCGGCCCTCAAGGCCCCCTTTGGGGGCAGCCTCTGCAATAGCACACTCACAGGGGCCACTCCAGGATGGCCTGCCCCTTCTGCTTCAGGGCGCTTCCCGGCAGCTAGAACTGGATTCTTCCAGGGTTCTGGTGTCCATTATGGCACCGGCCCTCAAGGCCCCCTTTGGGGGCAGCCTCTGCAATAGCACACTCACAGGGGCCACTCCAGGATGGCCTGCCCCTTCTGCTTCAGGGCGCTTCCCGGCAGCTAGAACTGGATTCTTCCAGGGTTCTGGTGTCCATTATGGCACCGGTCCTCAAGGCCCCCTTTGGGGGCAGCCTCTGCAATAGCACACTCACAGGGGCCACTCCAGGATGGCCTGCCCCTTCTGCTTCAGGGCGCTTCCCGGCAGCTAGAACTGGATTCTTCCAGGGTTCTGGTGTCCATTATGGCACCGGTCCTCAAGGCCCCCTTTGGGGGCAGCCTCTGCAATAGCACACTCACAGGGGCCACTCCAGGATGGCCTGCCCCTTCTGCTTCAGGGCGCTTCCCGGCAGCTAGAACTGGATTCTTCCAGGGTTCTGGTGTCCATTATGGCACCGGCCCTCAAGGCCCCCTTTGGGGGCAGCCTCTGCAATAGCACACTCACAGGGGCCACTCCAGGATGGCCTGCCCCTTCTGCTTCAGGGCGCTTTCCGGCAGCTAGAACTGGATTCTTCCAGGGTTCTGGTGTCCATTATGGCACCGGTCCACAAGGCCCCCTTTGGGGGCAGCCTCTGCAATATCACACTCACAGGGGCCACTCCAGGATGGCCTGCCCCTTCTGCTTCAGGGCGCTTCCCGGCAGCTAGAACTGGATTCTTCCATGGTTCTGGTGTCCATTATGGCACCGGTCCTCAAGGCCCCCTTTGGGGTCAGCCTCTGCAATAGCACACTCACAGGGGCCACTCCAGGATGGCCTGCCCCTTCTGCTTCAGGGCGCTTCCCGGCAGCTAGAACTGGATTCTTCCAGGGTTCTGGTGTCCATTATGGCACCGGTCCTCAAGGCCCCCTTTGGGGGCAGCCTCTGCAATAGCACACTCACAGGGGCCACTCCAGGATGGCCTGCCCCTTCTGCTTCAGGGCACTTCCCGGCAGCTAGAACTGGATTCTTACAGGGTTCTGGTGTCCATTATGGCACCGGCCCTCAAGGCCCCCTTTGGGGGCAGCCTCTGCAATAGCACACTCACAGGGGCCACTCCAGGATGGCCTGCCCCTTCTGCTTCAGGGCGCTTCCCGGCAGCTAGAACTGGATTCTTCCAGGGTTCTGGTGTCCATTATGGCACCGGCCCTCAAGGCCCCCTTTGGGGGCAGCCTCTGCAATAGCACACTCACAGGGGCCACTCCAGGATGGCCTGCCCCTTCTGCTTCAGGGCGCTTCCCGGCAGCTAGAACTGGATTCTTCCAGGGTTCTGGTGTCCATTATGGCACCGGTCCTCAAGGCCCCCTTTGGGGGCAGCCTCTGCAATAGCACACTCACAGGGGCCACTCCAGGATGGCCTGCCCCTTCTGCTTCAGGGCGCTTCCCGGCAGCTAGAACTGGATTCTTCCAGGGTTCTGGTGTCCATTATGGCACCGGTCCTCAAGGCCCCCTTTGGGGGCAGCCTCTGCAATAGCACACTCACAGGGGCCACTCCAGGATGGCCTGCCCCTTCTGCTTCAGGGCGCTTCCCGGCAGCTAGAACTGGATTCTTCCAGGGTTCTGGTGTCCATTATGGCACCGGCCCTCAAGGCCCCCTTTGGGGGCAGCCTCTGCAATAGCACACTCACAGGGGCCACTCCAGGATGGCCTGCCCCTTCTGCTTCAGGGCGCTTTCCGGCAGCTAGAACTGGATTCTTCCAGGGTTCTGGTGTCCATTATGGCACCGGTCCACAAGGCCCCCTTTGGGGGCAGCCTCTGCAATATCACACTCACAGGGGCCACTCCAGGATGGCCTGCCCCTTCTGCTTCAGGGCGCTTCCCGGCAGCTAGAACTGGATTCTTCCAGGGTTCTGGTGTCCATTATGGCACCAGCCCTCAAGGCCCCCTTTGGGGGCAGCCTCTGCAATAGCACACTCACAGGGGCCACTCCAGGATGGCCTGCCCCTTCTGCTTCAGGGCGCTTTCCGGCAGCTAGAACTGGATTCTTCCAGGGTTCTGGTGTCCATTATGGCACCGGCCCTCAAGGCCCCCTTTGGGGGCAGCCTCTGCAATAGCACACTCACAGGGGCCACTCCAGGATGGCCTGCCTCCTCTGCTTCAGGGCGCTTCCCGGCAGCTAGAACTGGATTCTTCCAGGGTTCTGGTGTTCATTATGGCACCGGCCCTCAAGGCCCCCTTTGGGGGCAGCCTCTGTAATAGCACACTCACAGGGGCCACTCCAGGATGGCCTGCCCCTTCTGCTTCAGGGCGCTTCCCGGCAGCTAGAACTGGATTCTTCCAGGGTTCTGGTGTCCATTATGGCACCGGTCCTCAAGGCCCCCTTTGGGGGCAGCCTCTGCAATAGCACACTCACAGGGGCCACTCCAGGATGGCCTGCCCCTTCTGCTTCAGGGCGCTTCCCGGCAGCTAGAACTGGATTCTTCCAGGGTTCTGGTGTCCATTATGGCACCGGTCCTCAAGGCCCCCTTTGGGGGCAGCCTCTGCAATAGCACACTCACAGGGGCCACTCCAGGATGGCCTGCCCCTTCTGCTTCAGGGCGCTTCCCGGCAGCTAGAACTGGATTCTTCCAGGGTTCTGGTGTCCATTATGGCACCGGCCCTCAAGGCCCCCTTTGGGGGCAGCCTCTGCAATAGCACACTCACAGGGGCCAATCCAGGATGGCCTGCCCCTTCTGCTTCAGGGCGCTTCCCGGCAGCTAGAACTGGATTCTTCCAGGGTTCTGGTGTCCATTATGGCACCGGCCCTCAAGGCCCCCTTTGGGGCAGCCTCTGCAATAGCACACTCACAGGGGCCACTCCAGGATGGCCTGCCCCTTCTGCTTCAGGGCGCTTCCCGGCAGCTAGAACTGGATTCTTCCAGGGTTCTGGTGTCCATTATGGCACCGGTCCTCAAGGCCCCCTTTGGGGTCTGCCTCTGCAATAGCACACTCACAGGGGCCACTCCAGGATGGCCTGCCCCTTCTGCTTCAGGGCGCTTCCCGGCAGCTAGAACTGGATTCTTCCAGGGTTCTGGTGTCCATTATGGCACCGGTCCTCAAGGCCCCCTTTGGGGGCAGCCTCTGCAATAGCACACTCACAGGGGCCACTCCAGGATGGCCTGCCCCTTCTGCTTCAGGGCGCTTCCCGGCAGCTAGAACTGGATTCTTCCAGGGTTCTGGTGTCCATTATGGCACCGGTCCTCAAGGCCCCCTTTGGGGGCGGCCTCTGCAATAGCACACTCACAGGGGCCACTCCAGGATGGCCTGCCCCTTCTGCTTCAGGGCGCTTCCCGGCAGCTAGAACTGGATTCTTCCAGGGTTCTGGTGTCCATTATGGCACCGGCCCTCAAGGCCCCCTTTGGGGGCAGCCTCTGCAATAGCACACTCACAGGGGCCACTCCAGGATGGCCTGCCCCTTCTGCTTCAGGGCGCTTCCCGGCAGCTAGAACTGGATTCTTCCAGGGTTCTGGTGTCCATTATGGCACCGGTCCTCAAGGCCCCCTTTGGGGGCAGCCTCTGCAATAGCACACTCACAAGGGCCACTCCAGGATGGCCTGCCCCTTCTGCTTCAGGGCGCTTCCCGGCAGCTAGAACTGGATTCTTCCAGGGTTCTGGTGTCCATTATGGCACCGGTCCTCAAGGCCCCCTTTGGGGGCAGCCTCTGCAATAGCACACTCACAGGGGCCACTCCAGGATGGCCTGCCCCTTCTGCTTCAGGGCGCTTCCCGGCAGCTAGAACTGGATTCTTCCAGGGTTCTGGTGTCCATTATGGCACCGGCCCTCAAGGCCCCCTTTGGGGGCAGCCTCTGCAATAGCACACTCACAGGGACCACTCCAGGATGGCCTGCCCCTTCTGCTTCAGGGCGCTTCCCGGCAGCTAGAACTGGATTCTTCCAGGGTTCTGGTGTCCATTATGGCACCGGCCCTCAAGGCCCCCTTTGGGGGCAGCCTCTGCAATAGCACACTCACAGGGGCCACTCCAGGATGGCCTGCCCCTTCTGCTTCAGGGCGCTTCCCGGCAGCTAGAACTGGATTCTTCCAGGGTTCTGGTGTCCATTATGGCACCGGCCCCCAAGGCCCCCTTTGGGGGCAGCCTCTGCAATAGCACACTCACAGGGGCCACTCCAGGAATGGCCTGCCCCTTCTGCTTCAGGGCGCTTCCCAGCAGCTAGAACTGGATTCTTCCAGGGTTCTGGTGTCCATTATGGCACCGGTCCTCAAGGCCCCCTTTGGGGGCAGCCTCTGCAATAGCACACTCACAGGGGCCACTCCAGGATGGCCTGCCCCTTCTGCTTCAGGGCGCTTCACGGCAGCTAGAACTGGATTCTTCCAGGGTTCTGGTGTCCATTATGGCACCGGCCCTCAAGGCCCCCTTTGGGGGCAGCCTCTGCAATAGCACACTCACAGGGGGCACTCCAGGATGGCCTGCCCCTTCTGCTTCAGGGCGCTTCCCGGCAGCTAGAACTGGATTCTTCCATGGTTCTGGTGTCCATTATGGCACCGGTCCTCAAGGCCCCCTTTGGGGTCAGCCTCTGCAATAGCACACTCACAGGGGCCACTCCAGGATGGCCTGCCCCTTCTGCTTCAGGGCGCTTCCCGGCAGCTAGAACTGGATTCTTCCAGGGTTCTGGTGTCCATTATGGCACCGGTCCTCAAGGCCCCCTTTGGGGGCAGCCTCTGCAATAGCACACTCACAGGGGCCACTCCAGGATGGCCTGCCCCTTCTGCTTCAGGGCACTTCCCGGCAGCTAGAACTGGATTCTTCCAGGGTTCTGGTGTCCATTATGGCACCGGCCCTCAAGGCCCCCTTTGGGGGCAGCCTCTGCAATAGCACACTCACAGGGGCCACTCCAGGATGGCCTGCCCCTTCTGCTTCAGGGCGCTTCCCGGCAGCTAGAACTGGATTCTTCCAGGGTTCTGGTGTCCATTATGGCACCGGCCCTCAAGGCCCCCTTTGGGGGCAGCCTCTGCAATAGCACACTCACAGGGGCCACTCCAGGATGGCCTGCCCCTTCTGCTTCAGGGCGCTTCCCGGCAGCTAGAACTGGATTCTTCCAGGGTTCTGGTGTCCATTATGGCACCGGTCCTCAAGGCCCCCTTTGGGGGCAGCCTCTGCAATAGCACACTCACAGGGGCCACTCCAGGATGGCCTGCCCCTTCTGCTTCAGGGCGCTTCCCGGCAGCTAGAACTGGATTCTTCCAGGGTTCTGGTGTCCATTATGGCACCGGTCCTCAAGGCCCCCTTTGGGGGCAGCCTCTGCAATAGCACACTCACAGGGGCCACTCCAGGATGGCCTGCCCCTTCTGCTTCAGGGCGCTTCCCGGCAGCTAGAACTGGATTCTTCCAGGGTTCTGGTGTCCATTATGGCACCGGCCCTCAAGGCCCCCTTTGGGGGCAGCCTCTGCAATAGCACACTCACAGGGGCCACTCCAGGATGGCCTGCCCCTTCTGCTTCAGGGCGCTTTCCGGCAGCTAGAACTGGATTCTTCCAGGGTTCTGGTGTCCATTATGGCACCGGTCCACAAGGCCCCCTTTGGGGGCAGCCTCTGCAATATCACACTCACAGGGGCCACTCCAGGATGGCCTGCCCCTTCTGCTTCAGGGCGCTTCCCGGCAGCTAGAACTGGATTCTTCCATGGTTCTGGTGTCCATTATGGCACCGGTCCTCAAGGCCCCCTTTGGGGTCAGCCTCTGCAATAGCACACTCACAGGGGCCACTCCAGGATGGCCTGCCCCTTCTGCTTCAGGGCGCTTCCCGGCAGCTAGAACTGGATTCTTCCAGGGTTCTGGTGTCCATTATGGCACCGGTCCTCAAGGCCCCCTTTGGGGGCAGCCTCTGCAATAGCACACTCACAGGGGCCACTCCAGGATGGCCTGCCCCTTCTGCTTCAGGGCACTTCCCGGCAGCTAGAACTGGATTCTTACAGGGTTCTGGTGTCCATTATGGCACCGGCCCTCAAGGCCCCCTTTGGGGGCAGCCTCTGCAATAGCACACTCACAGGGGCCACTCCAGGATGGCCTGCCCCTTCTGCTTCAGGGCGCTTCCCGGCAGCTAGAACTGGATTCTTCCAGGGTTCTGGTGTCCATTATGGCACCGGCCCTCAAGGCCCCCTTTGGGGGCAGCCTCTGCAATAGCACACTCACAGGGGCCACTCCAGGATGGCCTGCCCCTTCTGCTTCAGGGCGCTTCCCGGCAGCTAGAACTGGATTCTTCCAGGGTTCTGGTGTCCATTATGGCACCGGTCCTCAAGGCCCCCTTTGGGGGCAGCCTCTGCAATAGCACACTCACAGGGGCCACTCCAGGATGGCCTGCCCCTTCTGCTTCAGGGCGCTTCCCGGCAGCTAGAACTGGATTCTTCCAGGGTTCTGGTGTCCATTATGGCACCGGTCCTCAAGGCCCCCTTTGGGGGCAGCCTCTGCAATAGCACACTCACAGGGGCCACTCCAGGATGGCCTGCCCCTTCTGCTTCAGGGCGCTTCCCGGCAGCTAGAACTGGATTCTTCCAGGGTTCTGGTGTCCATTATGGCACCGGCCCTCAAGGCCCCCTTTGGGGGCAGCCTCTGCAATAGCACACTCACAGGGGCCACTCCAGGATGGCCTGCCCCTTCTGCTTCAGGGCGCTTTCCGGCAGCTAGAACTGGATTCTTCCAGGGTTCTGGTGTCCATTATGGCACCGGTCCACAAGGCCCCCTTTGGGGGCAGCCTCTGCAATATCACACTCACAGGGGCCACTCCAGGATGGCCTGCCCCTTCTGCTTCAGGGCGCTTCCCGGCAGCTAGAACTGGATTCTTCCAGGGTTCTGGTGTCCATTATGGCACCAGCCCTCAAGGCCCCCTTTGGGGGCAGCCTCTGCAATAGCACACTCACAGGGGCCACTCCAGGATGGCCTGCCCCTTCTGCTTCAGGGCGCTTTCCGGCAGCTAGAACTGGATTCTTCCAGGGTTCTGGTGTCCATTATGGCACCGGCCCTCAAGGCCCCCTTTGGGGGCAGCCTCTGCAATAGCACACTCACAGGGGCCACTCCAGGATGGCCTGCCTCCTCTGCTTCAGGGCGCTTCCCGGCAGCTAGAACTGGATTCTTCCAGGGTTCTGGTGTTCATTATGGCACCGGCCCTCAAGGCCCCCTTTGGGGGCAGCCTCTGTAATAGCACACTCACAGGGGCCACTCCAGGATGGCCTGCCCCTTCTGCTTCAGGGCGCTTCCCGGCAGCTAGAACTGGATTCTTCCAGGGTTCTGGTGTCCATTATGGCACCGGTCCTCAAGGCCCCCTTTGGGGGCAGCCTCTGCAATAGCACACTCACAGGGGCCACTCCAGGATGGCCTGCCCCTTCTGCTTCAGGGCGCTTCCCGGCAGCTAGAACTGGATTCTTCCAGGGTTCTGGTGTCCATTATGGCACCGGTCCTCAAGGCCCCCTTTGGGGGCAGCCTCTGCAATAGCACACTCACAGGGGCCACTCCAGGATGGCCTGCCCCTTCTGCTTCAGGGCGCTTCCCGGCAGCTAGAACTGGATTCTTCCAGGGTTCTGGTGTCCATTATGGCACCGGCCCTCAAGGCCCCCTTTGGGGGCAGCCTCTGCAATAGCACACTCACAGGGGCCAATCCAGGATGGCCTGCCCCTTCTGCTTCAGGGCGCTTCCCGGCAGCTAGAACTGGATTCTTCCAGGGTTCTGGTGTCCATTATGGCACCGGCCCTCAAGGCCCCCTTTGGGGCAGCCTCTGCAATAGCACACTCACAGGGGCCACTCCAGGATGGCCTGCCCCTTCTGCTTCAGGGCGCTTCCCGGCAGCTAGAACTGGATTCTTCCAGGGTTCTGGTGTCCATTATGGCACCGGTCCTCAAGGCCCCCTTTGGGGTCTGCCTCTGCAATAGCACACTCACAGGGGCCACTCCAGGATGGCCTGCCCCTTCTGCTTCAGGGCGCTTCCCGGCAGCTAGAACTGGATTCTTCCAGGGTTCTGGTGTCCATTATGGCACCGGTCCTCAAGGCCCCCTTTGGGGGCAGCCTCTGCAATAGCACACTCACAGGGGCCACTCCAGGATGGCCTGCCCCTTCTGCTTCAGGGCGCTTCCCGGCAGCTAGAACTGGATTCTTCCAGGGTTCTGGTGTCCATTATGGCACCGGTCCTCAAGGCCCCCTTTGGGGGCGGCCTCTGCAATAGCACACTCACAGGGGCCACTCCAGGATGGCCTGCCCCTTCTGCTTCAGGGCGCTTCCCGGCAGCTAGAACTGGATTCTTCCAGGGTTCTGGTGTCCATTATGGCACCGGCCCTCAAGGCCCCCTTTGGGGGCAGCCTCTGCAATAGCACACTCACAGGGGCCACTCCAGGATGGCCTGCCCCTTCTGCTTCAGGGCGCTTCCCGGCAGCTAGAACTGGATTCTTCCAGGGTTCTGGTGTCCATTATGGCACCGGTCCTCAAGGCCCCCTTTGGGGGCAGCCTCTGCAATAGCACACTCACAAGGGCCACTCCAGGATGGCCTGCCCCTTCTGCTTCAGGGCGCTTCCCGGCAGCTAGAACTGGATTCTTCCAGGGTTCTGGTGTCCATTATGGCACCGGTCCTCAAGGCCCCCTTTGGGGGCAGCCTCTGCAATAGCACACTCACAGGGGCCACTCCAGGATGGCCTGCCCCTTCTGCTTCAGGGCGCTTCCCGGCAGCTAGAACTGGATTCTTCCAGGGTTCTGGTGTCCATTATGGCACCGGCCCTCAAGGCCCCCTTTGGGGGCAGCCTCTGCAATAGCACACTCACAGGGACCACTCCAGGATGGCCTGCCCCTTCTGCTTCAGGGCGCTTCCCGGCAGCTAGAACTGGATTCTTCCAGGGTTCTGGTGTCCATTATGGCACCGGCCCTCAAGGCCCCCTTTGGGGGCAGCCTCTGCAATAGCACACTCACAGGGGCCACTCCAGGATGGCCTGCCCCTTCTGCTTCAGGGCGCTTCCCGGCAGCTAGAACTGGATTCTTCCAGGGTTCTGGTGTCCATTATGGCACCGGCCCCCAAGGCCCCCTTTGGGGGCAGCCTCTGCAATAGCACACTCACAGGGGCCACTCCAGGAATGGCCTGCCCCTTCTGCTTCAGGGCGCTTCCCAGCAGCTAGAACTGGATTCTTCCAGGGTTCTGGTGTCCATTATGGCACCGGTCCTCAAGGCCCCCTTTGGGGGCAGCCTCTGCAATAGCACACTCACAGGGGCCACTCCAGGATGGCCTGCCCCTTCTGCTTCAGGGCGCTTCCCGGCAGCTAGAACTGGATTCTTCCAGGGTTCTGGTGTCCATTATGGCACCGGCCCTCAAGGCCCCCTTTGGGGGCAGCCTCTGCAATAGCACACTCACAGGGGCCACTCCAGGATGGCCTGCCCCTTCTGCTTCAGGGCGCTTCCCGGCAGCTAGAACTGGATTCTTCCAGGGTTCTGGTGTCCATTATGGCACCGGTCCTCAAGGCCCCCTTTGGGGGCAGCCTCTGCAATAACACACTCACAGGGGCCACTCCAGGATGGCCTGCCCCTTCTGCTTCAGGGCGCTTCCCGGCAGCTAGAACTGGATTCTTCCAGGGTTCTGGTGTCCATTATGGCACCGGTCCTCAAGGCCCCCTTTGGGAGCAGCCTCTGCAATAGCACACTCACAGGGGCCACTCCAGGATGGCCTGCCCCTTCTGCTTCAGGGCGCTTCCCGGCAGCTAGAACTGGATTCTTCCAGGGTTCTGGTGTCCATTATGGCACCGGTCCTCAAGGCCCCCTTTGGGGGCAGCCTCTGCAATAGCACACTCACAGGGGCCACTCCAGGATGGCCTGCCCCTTCTGCTTCAGGGCGCTTCCCGGCAGCTAGAACTGGATTCTTCCAGGGTTCTGGTGTCCATTATGGCACCGGCCCTCAAGGCCCCCTTTGGGGGCAGCCTCTGCAATAGCACACTCACAGGGGCCACTCCAGGATGGCCTGCCCCTTCTGCTTCAGGGCGCTTCCCGGCAGCTAAAACTGGATTCTTCCAGGGTTCTGGTGTCCATTATGGCACCGGCCCTCAAGGCCCCCTTTGGGGGCAGCCTCTGCAATAGCACACTCACAGGGGCCACTCCAGGATGGCCTGCCCCTTCTGCTTCAGGGCGCTTCCCGGCAGCTAGAACTGGATTCTTCCAGGGTTCTGGTGTCCATTATGGCACCGGCCCTCAAGGCCCCCTTTGGGGGCAGCCTCTGCAATAGCACACTCACAGGGGCCACTCCAGGATGGCCTGCCACTTCCTTACAGACGTAGTACCAAAACACAGACCAACACAAGTTGTAGTTTGTTGTGGTCGTTCTTGGCCCCAGTTTTATTACCATTATCATTATATGCATACTCATTTTTAGATCCCCTGTGCATACATTTTTGTGGCCAGGGTCATAAATCACTATCATGGCTTATCATAAATCATGTGTCATACATCATTCGTGTATCATAAATAATTCGTGTCATAACAGCCCTAAATTGGCCATCATAAATCATTACCGTCACTTGTCATAAATTATTTGTCATAAATAATTTGTCGGTCATAAATCATTGGTCGGTCATAACTTGTTTGCATATCATAGGATCGTACATCATGTGTCATAAATCATTTGTGTACCATAAATCATTTGTGTCATGAACAGCCATAACTTGGGCATCTTAAATCATTTGCGTTACTTTGTCGTAAATCAATTGTCATCCATCATTCATTGGTCATGAATCATTTGTTTGTCATACCTCCTTTGCATATCATAGATTCGTAAATCACCATGACAGTTTTTTATTCCACCCTCTCATGGGCGTATCTCCTGGAGTCCAACTTGTTCTGTTGGTTTCCATGCCCCTTTGGGTGAGGGGGGGTTAGCCTCTCCCCGGAGTTAGGCCCCAACTCGCTACCTTGCTAGTCTCTTTTTGTGCCCTGCCGTCTGGCTGGGTCTGGGCTTTGAGCACCATCTCCGTTTGCTATCCCCTTTTGTCAGGCCTACTCACCCGGCCGTAAGGCATCCCAGAGTGAGTGGCCCTCCTTCTACTCACCGCCCTGTCGGTGTGCCTCAATAACTATCCGTAGTACCTCTCTTATCCGCCAGCACTGGGACACTGCTGGTACGTAGGTGTGGGTGGGTGGGTCTTGAAAATCCTTCTGCGCCGCTCCTCAGCTCCTGGATGTAGTGATGAGCTGTCGTATGGGGAGAGGGGGCCTATAATCCCCCACAATTTTCCCACCACAAACTTGCAGTTGCTGCTATTGGGAGAGGGTCGAACATCACCTGCCCCCCTCCATTGGCCAGGTGACTAGGTGCCTTTCGGCACGAGTTTTGCCACGAAGGAAGCGCCCCTTCTTATTCGGGGCACTTACCGGCTAGAACGGGATCCTTCCAGGGCTCTAGTGTCCGTTATGGCGATGGCCCTCGAGGCCCCCTTCGGAGGTGGCCTCTGTAGCAACACCAGCACAGGGCCCACTCCAGGATGGCCTGCCACTTCCTTACAGACGTATTACCAAAACACAGCCAACACGAGTTGTAGTTTGTTGTGGTCGTTGTTTGCCGCAGTTTTATTACCATTATCATTATATCATACTCATTTTTCCATCCCCAAAGCATAATTTTTTGTGGCCAGGGTCATAAATCATTATCATGGCTTATAATAAATCATGTGTCATACATCATTCGTGTATCATAAATCATTTGTGTCATGACAGCCCTAAATTGGGCATCATAAATCATTACTGTCACTTGTCATAAATCATTTGTCATAAATTATTCGTCACTCATAAATCATTTGTTTGTCATAACTTGTTTGCATATAATAGCATCGTACATCATGTGTCATAAATCATTTGTGTACCATAAATCTTTTGTGTTATGAACAGCCATAACTTGGGCGTCATAAATCATTTGCGATACTTTGTTGTAAATCATTTGTCATCCATCATTTGTTGGTCATAAATCATTTGCTTGACAACCTCCTATGCATATCATAGAATCGTAAATCACCATGACAGTTCGTTATTCCGCTCTCTTATAGGCGTATCTCCTTTCTTGCCACTTTTGGGGTCCAACTTGTTCTGTTGGTTTCCACGTCCCTTTGCGTGTGGGAGTAGCCTCTCCCCAGAGTTAGGCCCCAACTCGCTACCTTGCTAGTCTCTTTTTGTGCCCTGCCGTCTGGCTGGGTCGGGCTGCAAGCGTTGTCTCCGTTTGCTACCCCCTTTTGTCAGGCCTACTCACCCTTTCATAAGGTATCCCAGAGTGAGTGGCCCTCCTTCCACACACCACCATATCGGTGTGCCTCCATAACCATCCATTGTACCTCTCTTATCCGCCATGCCACCAGGGAGGCTTCCATCTTCCTGCGGCTCCCCCCTCCTTGTGTCGTCAGTAATTTACCTCCCACTGCTCTTTATGTGCAGCCTGCCGGTGCCCTTGCCCCAACTTGAGTGCTAGATTACCAATCTTTGCTGCGGCTTCCGGGAGGCCTACGTCTAGTTAGCTCCAGAGGCAAACTTCCCCAAACTCAATGGGGTGCTATGCTCCATCCTTGCCATTATATAGTTGCACTCTTGTGTCACGTTCAGCTTCTTCCAGCTCTGTCTCAGCTCACCAGGTCATACATGAAATCAAAATTGAGAGACAGTCAGACACTGATTATGGAGGCCTGATACAGTGCCCAGCACCAAATAACATCATCTGTTTCTCCACTGCCTTTATTTAGTTGAACAGAGCACCGTTGACCTTATGAACAGACTTTATTAATTTGAGCAATCATATACCATATTCCAACTCGTGGATAACAGCCATACACAGCTTTGGCAATGTAAATTTAATAAACAATTTTTTTTTTGCCTTACAACATTTATTGCAATAAAGGGAGTCCGTGCCTGTATTTATGTTTGCGCTGTGCTCATACCGCCCCTCTCCTCTCTATGGAGACATCCACCTCGTCATGTAAACAAACGTCCTTTCTGAAGCCTGAACATACTCAGTTTCAAATAAGAAGAAAATTCTGGCAAATCTCCCAGTAGAAAAAAGAATTGTGCTCAAGGTATGTGGTCATGTGCTAGTGTCCATGTGTTTCGGCTGCCAAAACCGGTAACCATGATTAATTATCGCCAGGCTGTGCTTTACTATTACTATTTTCTATCCTTTTTTTTTTTAACTAAATGACTCTGTTTGTCATCAGCCCGCTCTGGAGAGACGGAAAGATGGGTTACCCAAAAACTTTGACTTGTCACTCAAATTGTAGGTGGTAGCGACTAAGCTCATACTGTGAGGTCTGCCTCAATGACTGGGGTCCAAGTGCTTGGCGCGATGACGTGCCCGCACGCCTGCATGCAGCGCTTTACCAAAGCACCAAGTGGAAATACATTGGGGCTTATTTATAAGGCCTTGCGTCAGTTTTGGGCTGCTGTTGCGATACTTTTTGTGATGCAACGGCGGCATAAAACATGCCCCCTGTTGCGTCCTATTTACAAAGTGACGCATCTAAGCAGATGCATCACTTTGTAAACCTCTGCGCCACATTATACCTGCGCCAGGTATAATGTATGCAGGGGGGATGCCACACAAGTAAGCCTCATAGAAGTCATGCAGTGAAATCGATGAGATTTCACTGCGTCACTTCTAGGACGCCATTGCGTCAATATCTTACGCCTGCCTCACAGCAGGCTTAAGACTGATGCAGGCCCTTTCACGTGGGGCTTGCCTCATGTGAAAGGACACATTGGTGGGGTTGTGTCATTTTTGTGACACACTCCAGCAATGCGTCATTTTTGCGCATACAGATACGTCAGAAATACTGACGTATCTGTAACTCCCTGCGACATGATGCGTCATACTATAAATATGACGCATCCAGCATGTCGCAAGGAGGGCACAATGAAAAGGGACGCATCGCTGTTTTCACGCAGTGTTGCGTCACTTTTCATAAATGAGGCCCATTATGAGCATTGGACAAGACCTCGTGAAATTATCCCTTTCTCTTCCGTCCTGCACATGGAGCATGTGTCACAGGAGCAAGTCTATCTGATAGCATGGACGCCCCCGATCACATTCTTATCCCTGTCCCCGGGGGCCCGGACACTATCAGAAAGCTGCCTTTGCCATTCTATAGTGGATTGCAGTAAATCATTTCCATCTATTAACAGTTGCGTTGGCAAAACGTTTGCTTAAACTTTGTAAGCCCACACAAACAAATGTAATATATATATATATATTCACTGAAAAAACCATGGGTTTCACACACGTTATAGTTAGGAATTAGCATTTAAAAAACCTTAGAAATTCAGTGAAAAAACCATAGGTTTCACACATGTTATAGTTAGCTGGACATTTTACTCGTAAAAAACCAATGAAATTGCCCCGTTATAGTTAGTTCAGCTAACTATAACTCGCGCGCCCGCAATGCACTGCTGATGACGTCACATATTACATCACTCATGACATGGTCAGTGACATCACTCATGACATCACTGATGACATCTCAAATGACATCACTGATGACATCACTGATGACATCATCCAGTGAATGTGTGTTTTTCTGAAAATTAAATATGTTTTATATATGTATATCTCAAGGTCGATGGAAGAATAAATGGGTATATAAGTGTCTAAATGGATGATTTGTTTTTGAAAAATTGATTGTTTAACTGACTGATTAAGTGTATCTTAGTGAATACATGGCTTAGTGAGTAATGTTTAAATATGTATATATCTGTATCAGTCTCTCACTTTGTGTATAAGTGGCTGCATGGGTTGGTGAGTAGCTACATGGGTGACTATATAGGTTATTAGTTGGTTTTTTGAGTATCAGTCTGAGTGTCTGCATGGTTCGGTGGGGGGTATTACGTAGTGCATAGGTGCATGAATGAGTGACTCACTGTTTGTGTGTGTTGAAGACAGCATGTGTGCAGGACTGCATGGGTGGATGAGTGTGTGTATGGGTGTGTTAGTGAGTGAATGACTGTCTCAATAGTGTCTTTATGAGTAACTACATATGTTTAAAACTAGTATATGTGACTATTGGTGTATATATGTGAGTATATGCAAGGGTGAGAGATTGGAAGAGTTCCTGTATGAATAAGTATGTGTTTCTATAAGTGATTGTTTAAAAGACTAAGTATGTGTAAGTTTCCGTAGAAGTAAGTATGGTGGTGTGTGTATAACTGTATATGCAAGTAAATGTATGTTTGATTCTTTATTAGCACGAGTGACTATGTGTGTGAGTAACTCTATGCATGAGTGGCATTGTGTAACAGGATGTATAGGTGTATGAGTACATATGATGAGTGAGTACATGTATGAGTGACTGTATTGGACTGTTGGTGAATGAGTGGATGTGTATGTGGATCTTAGAATTACTGAAGAGGTTGTTGTAACTGGTATTGGTATGTCCATTGTTTTGAAAATTTTAGTCTCTATTTTTGAATGTGTGTGTCAAAGGTTATATTAGGGTGAGAGGAGGTCTACCACTCTATCACAAGGATGATGTCATCAGTGATGTCATCAGTGATGTCATTTGAGATGTCATCAGTGATGTCATGAGTGATGTCACTGACCATGTCATGAGTGATGTAATATGTGACGTCATCAGCAGTGCATTGCGGGCGCGCGAGTTATAGTTAGCTGAACTAACTATAACGGGGCAATTTCATTGGTTTTTTACGAGTAAAATGTCCAGCTAACTATAACATGTGTGAAACCTATGGTTTTTTCACTGAATTTCTAAGGTTTTTTAAATGCTAATTCCTAACTATAACGTGTGTGAAACCCATGGTTTTTTCAGTGAATTTGCAAGGTTTTTGAAATGCTAATTTTTTTTTTTTATTTATTTTTTTATTTTTTTTAGTACGCGTACCGTAAGCTCACGGTAAGCGTACGGTTTACGCAACATCCGTAATTTTCCTACGCTGCTTGCGTATAGTTATGCAATTTGCGTAGCCGCGCGTACTCCGCGTGGGACGCGTACGCGTGTACGCTACACGCGCACGTTACGCGGAAGTGCCGGGAGTGACTGTTATGCGCATGCGCGCAAGCGCGTGTCTTTTTTACGCGCATGCGCACTTTTGCCGTAAGCGTACCGTAAGCGTACCGTAAGCGTACGGTAGGTCATGTGATCATGAAACACAACTTTTGATTGGTTGAAACTACTTTCAGTTCTAGAACTCTCCTACACCACACCCATTCCCCTCATTTCTGCTTGTGATCCCTTGGGAGAAGGAGCTGGTTTGTCTTTGGGATACGATGGCAGAACAGCAGAGCTCTTCTGAGAGTGAGGCTAGCACTAGCAGCACTGTCTTGAGGCAGAGATCGAGGAAACAAAAGCCCTCTTATGTATGGGATTATTTTACTTTTCCTGAAGGCCAGCAAAAGGTAAATGCACCCTTAGTGACTTGTAAGCTGTGTAAGCGTGTACTTTCTAGAGGTAATCCTAACAGGAAGTATTCCTTTGGGAATCACACCATGAAGAGACACCTCCAGGATGTACACAGAAGGACACATGGTCATCTTTTTGGAGGTAACTCTTCAGAAAGACGAGCCAGTACATCCACAGTAGCTCAGCCTGAACCATCATCTGCAGGGCTGACTCCTTCTTCTGCAGGTCAGGTGAGCCCTTCATCTGTGGGGGGAGAATCTCCTTTTGCTGGCCCTCTGGAAATGAACCCACGATTTCGGAAGGTTGATATTCATTGCACATTTTGTAAAGATCTAATTTGCCATAGGGAGACCAGTGTTTCCCTAGTGAACAACAAAATAGATCAGCACATTTGTCGCTTTGAATAATTTTCCCATGCTTCCTTTCCTCTGTCCCTGCATGAACACAACGGTTCTTTTAAGAGCCAACCTTATCTTTCATCTTTTTTTTACATATGTTTTTAAAAACTTTTTTTTATTTTTTTTTACCGTACGCGTACTTTTTTTTTTTTTTTTTTTTTAAAAACTAAAAATCATTTATCATATTACATTGTCCTTGAGAGACTACAATTATTATTATTGACTTACCATACTCACTGAAAAAATATTTATTCATTTGTTTTTTTTAAAAATAGTTTTAAAAATGTTTGTAGTTTTCGAAAATTTTCTATATCTATCTGGAAAAAAAGAAAAAAGTATTAATATTTTTAAAACATTTTATAATACAGTACACATATTTACATTTTTTTCCCAAAAATATTTTTGCCTTATTTTTGCTGTTTTCAGAATATATTGCATTTCACTATAAATTGTGAAAGCAATTGCATTCATCATTTTACAGCGGGCAAAAAAAAATAACAATCACAAAGATTGTAATAAAAAAGCCCAGAATCTCTTTTTACTTAAACTTAACATTATAGAAATGCATAATATTCTAAAAAAATATCATCTAATACCAATACTTATTTCTTTAAAATACCGTCTGATATGTTTGTTTCAGAAGTATAATCACAATATGATATCTCAAATAACTCCAAAATACATCTGATTCCATTTCCTTTAGACCAAATAGTAATTTTAAATTTTTTTTTTGAATAAATTACCAACGGTAATCCAATAAAATTCTAAAGTTTAATTTGTCCAGATCTCACCGATTCTCTGTAACATTTTGGTTCACGAAAATTTTTTGAATAATTTATTAAGTCCACAATAGAAATGGTTACTTTTCCACATGGCCAAATAGTAATTTTTTAAAACATTTTTGAAAAAATTTCCAATGGCAGTCCAATAACATTCCAAAAGTTAAAATGTGCAGAAGTTACCGATAATCTCTAAATTATTGGTTTTTCAAAGTTTCATTAAAAATTAAAAAAGTCCACATTACAATTGGTTATCTTTCCATTAGGCCAAATGATAATTTAAAAAATCAAATTTTTACAAAATTGCAATGGTAATCCATTAAAATGGTAAAATTGTTTTGTCCAGATCTTGCCAAGTCTCTCTAAAATTTAGGTTTCAGGAAGATTAAATAGGAATTTGCTTAATCAAAAGGCAAACGTTGCTTAAAAACCAATTGGGAATCATTACACAGTGTCCAGCCTTTTTCACATTTAAGATAAACTGTGTAATGTCCAGAAGTAACAGTAGGTCCTTCATGGAAAATTATTGCAACAGTTACAAAAGTTTTTCCTGAAATTGATAATTGCTGTCCTGTAAACTTCTTTATTAAAGTATCCAATTTTGAACCATCAGCTCTACATCGTTGCATCATTAAAATTACATACTGTCCGTATTCCTTTAAAATTAATGTTGAAAACATGTCAGAATTACACTCACTACATTTCATGCTATGATTAGCATCTTTAACTAATTTTGCAAAAGTGACTGTTTTACTCTCTGGCAATGTCAAATAAATAAACCTTTCATTATCAACAATAGAGCCACATATATTATAACAATTATCACAACTATGTTCCCATTTATAAGAGAGACCAAAAAAAATGTCAATGGGAACTCCTTCTTCTTCCACTACATGAAGAAAATACATCAAAAATTCATGTGCATCTTGCTGTTCATTTTGAGAAAACTGTGTTCGTCCTGAACATACATCTAAAAGTTTTCTAATGTCAGTAGCACTTTCTATTTGAGTTTTATCTTTACTCAGCTTTTGAAAAAGGAGACTCAGCTCTGAACAGAATCTTTTTCCCTGATTTACTATTATCTGCTCTTGCAAACTTTCCAGATAAAATGCAACATTCAGCACTACATTTGCGTAGCAGTTGACACCAGAGCTATTTTCAAAATGACATCCTACAACCTGTTCTTCATTTTCCTTTTTCTTTTTGCTTGCAATTACATCACTCCTCTTTTTTTTCCTCTTCTCTACATCTTCACTACAGATATTCTCATTTTTTCTTTTACGAGAAACTACACGTTTCTCCAACACAGGATACTGACCTAAATGAGGAGCATAGCTTCTTCTTAATCTATTATACTCTTTTACACAGTTTGTATCAGCACTAACTTTTGACTCATCAAAGTCTATCATGAATAAACCTGATAATGTTTTGACTCGAGACAAAGCAACATATGCCATACCTTCTTTGAACACAGTTGAACCAATGTTCACAAATGCACAATCTACAGTCAATCCTTGAGACTTGTGAATAGTTACAGCATATGCTAGAGAAAACGGAAACTGCTTCCTACGTACATATAAGTCTTTCACAAGCATAAAACGAACTGTACAACGACAAATATCTTTAACTTCATCTATCTGATCAAATTTTATTTTTAAACATTCAACTCCTTCTTTTTTCTGGTAATTAATAAAACCCACAACTCTTCCCATCGCTCCATTAACTAAACCTTTCTCAACATCCAAATTTCTCCTTAAAAACACTCTACAGTTCATGCAAACATATAGATTTTTTTCTAATCCAGCTGTTTTGGAGATGTTCTTCTCTAGTGAGTCCAATTTATTTTTCAGTTTGCCTGTTACTGTGACAGTATTCTTCCATCCTCAATTTTGTCCACTGCTTCCAATTTCCTGATCTCTTCCTTTTCCAATTTCAAAAGCTCCTCATTGAATATTGAGCATTCACGTAGAGTTGGCATTAAGCAGATGACACTTTTGTTTTCTGCAATGTTCTTGTATATCTTCTCTGCAACTATTTCTTCCTTTGGAAATAAATTATGTAGCAGCCGACTCTGTAATGCTTTTTTGCCAACTTCTGTCAGTAGTCCAATCCTGATATCTTTCAGAATACTTCCATATTCTTCATCGTTTGCTTGCCTCATATTAGTAGTAAGTTCCTTGTACTCAAAGAAGGACCAAATATTTGTATTTCCGATGCTTCCCAATGACTTCTTCGTGTCTTCATGTGTCACAGTATTAAACACTGGTTGTCCTTTAACTGGAGTAAGTTGCAAAAGATCTCCAAAAACTATGACGTGTTTTCCCCCAAATAACATGTCATAGTCTGTCTTCAAAATTTGCTGCATTCTTAAATGCACAAAGGCAAGCATTAGGTTTGATACCATGCTCACCTCATCAATAATGAGAACTTGCATCTTCTTCAATACTCTTGAAACTTCCAAGGATGCTTCTCCAGTTAGCTTGTTGAATTGTATTTTGTTCTCATGCTCCACTGGTAACATTAGCAAACGATGTAAGGTGATTCCTTTTATGTTATATGCTGCTAACCCAGTTGGAGCAGTAACCACACAAGACAAAGTAGAATCCGTTTTTTGCTGTAGGTAGCTTCTGATGACTTTTATTAGGAAACTTTTTCCAGTTCCAGCTTGTCCGCTTACATACATCCTGATTGGATGAAATGATGTGCATGAGCACTCTTTTTTTACATGTAGAAATCCGTGATCAATTTTGTTTTTGATCTCTTCATAAATTTGTTGCTGCTCTTGATTCAGTTGTCTTTCCAAATTTTCTAAGTCTATAAATTCTTCTTGAGCTTGATTCATAGCCGTTTCCACTTCATTCATGGCTATTGATGCTTCATTTTCAATGATTGGTTGTCCTAGGGGATCTTGACTGTGTGTTCCTGAACTTTGGCTGTCCTGAGAACTGTCTCTAGCTATTTCTGCTGCAATTGTAGTTTCCTGTTCAATTTCTTCATTTAACATTTGCAGATAAGTTGTGAATGTATTGCATTGTATGCTGTCTTTGCAAGCATTAAATGAATCTTCATAGCTTTGAAATTCTCCCAGTAGTTCATCCTCTGTACGCCATGGTTTAAACAACTGTAAAAGAGCCAAGTAGTAAAATTCTTTCTTGTCAGTAGTGTCGCAACTCAGCTTCCGGTGATTTATCAAACTTCCTTTTGTTTGCTTCACCAAACATCCTTCTTCACCAACGACTTTATATTTTCCATTATTGATGTCTTCTGTGGCTTTCCTTGAATAAATGTAGTTCTGCAGCACTTCATAGAGACACATGTTCTCCAGATGTTGACTTCTCTTGGGATAATATGTGTCCAACATGTTTGTTTTCAATATATCTGTACTTTCTGGGTCATTCTCGACCAAATATTCAATTTCTCCTACAGATTTCAGTACCCGATTTCTCATTGCTGCAAGGCCTAAACTTGCCCAAATTATTCTTCTTGACTTCGAGTAGAGACTTGCAGAAGATAACCTATCTGAACATTCGTAGGATCCAATTTCTCGATGCGATAACATCTTCAAACTGAAACTGTACAGCTTCTTACTGACAGTCTTCTCGTGAGAAATCTCTTCCCACATTTCCTTCAATTCTGTTTTTTCTGATTTCGTAATGTAAGACGTTACATATCGTGCAACAGCAATGGAATTGTCAGCTACATACTGTATATCCATGTTAGCGTTCCACATGGATAAAATGACTGGGTTGTAGTCATTTATATTTTTTGATTCTTCTTTTCTTTTAAGGTTGTAGGTATTCTTAGGTGATTTTCTTGTGATAGTATGTCTCACAGCTGACATAAAACTGTTTACTCTTCCATTTGAAAGAACAGGTCTAGGAAATCCAAATCGACATTTAGTGTAGTATTTTTCTTTGCTCTTGTATTTCCGTCGACAGTATTTTCCACACCGATGACTTTGGAAACGTAAAACTTGCTCCTTTAACTTGTTCTCTTCTGTGCTTTTTGGTATAGCACATGTTGCATATTCTTGAATGTAAGATAACACTGCTTCATCAGCATCTGTTCCAAACTTTGGGGCATCCTTGATCCACAACAGCATATGAATATGAGGAGCACCTCTTGCCTGGTACTCTTTTCTCCAAAAGAAATCCACTACTTCTCCAAGGGGTGGATTTTTTTTATTGCAGATGAAGGACATCATAGCCTCAAATCTATGATTGAAATATCTGCAAACATTAACCGGATCCAATGAGCACAGTTCTCCTGCTGTCTTGTATTCGATGTTTTTAATGTTTGAATTGGCCTCTCGTAGAAAATCCAGTAAATCATCCCAAGCGTACTCGGCACAGCTTAGGGTAAGGAACTATGTTGGTGTTCCTAAATTCCGTAACATGCATTTTAGTTCACCATGGCGTCGGTACCAATATTCATTTGTCCCACGCTGACAAGCCATCAGATTGATCAGTTGTGTTTCCAAATGATCATCTCGGTGCTGCACTTTCTCCATAAAATCCTTAGCAGACACATTTTGTAAATGTACTCCACTTTTTAAAATGTGATTTACTGCATAAGACAGTGCAGACAAGTCGCTTTCAAATAAAAGATGGAACAAATAAGGAATACTTTGTCGAAATCTGGGATCTTCAGCATATAGTCTTGTAGTCCGATACTCTGAAGCTGGAATCTGTTCTGGACGTTCATCGTATCGTCCTCCTTTTCCTTTAGGAAACAGCTGAGGAAAACATCGAGCTTCCAAGCTCTCCTCCCATACACTCACAGGAGTTCCTTTTGCTTTCTTCATCTGAAAGAGATCAATATTGTCTCCCATAACTTCTTTCGAATGAAGAGGATGTATGCTAAAATGTTCATAAATTTCTTCTTCCTTTGACTTGTCCACTTTTTCAATTTGTCCAGTTGGTGTTTCTGTGTCTTCTTGAAAATCTTCTTCTTCTTCTTCTTCTTCTATATAAATTGATTCATACCATTTGTTATTTTTTTTCAAATACAAATTTGCTCTTTGTACTTTCCGCACATCTACCAGCTCCTGCCAAATCTTCTTATTCTTTGTAGGTACACCATTAACCAGAATAATTAATGGTTCAGTTTCCAAAGTATCCGCATCAATAGTTTCCATATTTTTTTTCAAATCCAAGGGCAAATACACCACTCTACCTTTTAAACCTCTCAGTAAATCTGAAGGAGGTAATTTACCAGTTTTGGGCTCCATACGTACTATGGTCTGGAACGGATGAACACATTGAATGAGTATAGACTCATATGTATTTAATTCAGAAAGTTCAGCAGGAATAGCATCCAATTCTAAATTATTATGTACAGCTCTGGCCGGCATTCTATTTTCCTCTAACTTGTTGTAACAGTATTTACAAATACGCTGATCTTCACCCAATTCAAAACAATTTTCTAGAAATATATATGTGGCAAAATCCTTCCACTTATAAGTATCTTCATTTTCACTCTTTCTGTAGAGATCAACATTCCTAGTTTGTTTTCTATAATGAGTTCTGCGGCAACAAATACAAGTAACATTTGGTCTTTCATTAGAGACTATTGCAAATTTTGTTATGTGATCATTAAATGTCTTACTTACAGAAGGTTCTACATTCTCTTCCACTTCTTCCTCATTTACTGTGTCCTTCTCTGCACTGTTTTGTTCAGGACCAAAGTAACAAAACTGAATTTCATCAACAACCTTCTCTACATCTGATACCGTTCCTCGGAACAGAGCCCTATTCAATTCATTTAACTTTATTGCTGGACTTTTGGCAAAATACAACCGTCTCACAAACTTTCTCATTCCAGTATGATGAACAGCCAGCATCCTAAAATGATGGAAAACACTATTGCACACTTTTCTAGATAGACAAGCCAGAGAATGACCCTGCAAACCAGTATTCTCTCTCACTCTGCATGGATCCAGACTTTGAAGCACCTTAATCTTCTGTTTTACACTTTTTTTACTATATTCTCTTAGAAACTCTCGAAATTTGTCAATAGATTCCTGACGCACAGTGCAAATACTACTACAATTCCAAGTGTACACTGGGGCTTTAGGACGTCTCCCCATTGCCTCATCTGCCATCACTTGTACCTCATCTCTTGGAACCATTATCTCCTTCTCCATTATGCAACCATTTGTTACTTCGTATGAACGACCTCTGGTGTCAACTGCATGCAGCAAACTATTACTTTGAAAATAGCTCTCTTCATTAAAAAAAGGTTCACTACTTGAACTATGCATCCACTTTCCTAAAAACACTTTACAAAAGTTTGTTCTGTTCACTACTCTTTTCCTTTTGCTATGTGATTTCAGTACATTAACCATTTTGTCTAATGTACGCATCCTATTCAAAATTAATATGAATAGTTTCCTTTTTAATTCTAATGCCTTTGCTGCAATGGCTTCAATTTCTTTTTTTCTCTTGTAATATTTTGCCTTTTGCTTATATTTCTTCACATCCTTTATCAAATTGGACATAACTCTTCTCTGAAACATTTTTCTACGTATCTCTTTAAACGCTGTTTTTCTGTTTATGTAAATCTTTTCAGTTGCAGAAGGTATATTTGCATTAACTAAATTCTCAATTTTTTCCTGTTCTCTTCCTTTTGTAACATTCTTTCCAGTACAGACATTTTGTACATTTTTCTTTGTTTTGAATATATTTTTAAGAAATTGTTTTTTCTGCTTACCAGAAGATTTTTTCTTTTTCCCAACATGAGCATCTTCTACTAACTTTGGTCCTCCAGTTGTCTTCAAATATAGTTTTTTTTTTAGCGTTTTTTGAACTCTGGATTTTGTAGGCATCTTAAATTTTGTTCACTGCTCTTCAGCAATACCTGAAAAAAACTAAAAAAAAAATCCTTTATTGTATTTAAATATATTACTACATTTCTTTTCACAATAGTCACAAAACGAAATTTCTTTGCCAATTTGAATGCACACAAACTGCTCTTTTTTTTGGGCAAGTGAAAATCACTTTTACAAACTGTCACATTATGAAACCACTTTTCAGATTTTTTAAAAAGCCCATGTCCAGAGTGCTACACTCCAGCAAGGGCAACCAGCCTTAGTGATGCTGAATGTATTTGCATTACAGACTGAAACCTGAAAACCCCACTCGCTTGTAAATACTGTGCATGACTATACATGGCAAGCACATGGGTGTGTGCTAAGACTCTGCTTCTTCCCCCAAAAATTCGCTCCCCCTTTCCATCTAATGTAACTGTGAAATCACCAGAGCAATACGCAATAAATCTCTGCCTATAATTCCTCTCTGCACACAGAGTCATGTTTTCACATTAGTCCCAAAACGAAATTTCTTTGCCAATTTGAAAGCACACTTACTGCTCTTTTTTTTTTCGGGGCAAGTGAAAATCACTTTTACAGACTGACACATTATGAAACCACCATGTGTAACTACAACAAAAACAATTTCCATTTCTATTATTCTTTTCTTAAGTTACCACATACATCCCCTCTCAAACTGTAAACTCACCTTTAAAATTAGTTAGTTGTGAAAGAAATGTGACACTCAAACAGCAGATTATCAGAGCCAGGATCTCTGTTGTGTTCACCTCTCTCCTCTCAGCAGAACCAGATAATGGCAAACTTTCCCTCTATTTTTCCACACATATACTTGTAAGTTTCAAATCTCAGTGCTTCCCCCTTTTTTTCAAATGAAATCACACATTTCTATTGGTTGAAAACCAACCCTTTTCCAAAAGTACCCTTCCCCCAACTTGACTTCTGCCTAGTACCCTTCCCCCAACTTGACTTCTGCCTGCTACCATAGCAACAGCTCATGGAACACTGCTGTGTTGAGTTAGGTCAGAAGTTCGCCAAACAATGTTTCAATTCCACAGAGCAAGAGTGCTTGACTTTTCAAACCTAACAGCAAATCCATAGTACTGTTCTTTGGTTACACATTTTTTTTTACCAATACAAAACATGCTTCTATTAATTTACACATACAGCCTAGTTTTTATTCTAGAATGGTATGAAACAGCCAATCAGTTCTTTTTGTTTTGAAAAAAATATGTATGCCTCCATTTCCAAACTGTCTTTCTTTTCATATTGCCATTCTACTGAAAGACACCTCCTGAGTGCATCCAGTTCTCCTTTGAAGATGTTCACAGTGTGGATTGTAGGGCACAGCTATGTCTTCTGGAGTGAAAAGTTTGCAGAGAAAACAGGTATGGTGAGAGACCTTGCTTTGCCAAATGTAGACATTAAATGGATTGGTCAGAGAGGGTTAAAGTGGCACCAATTGATGCCATTGGTGAAATCCTTCATTCAAATCCAACACCCTGACCTCATAATAGTGCACTGTGGTGGCAATGACCTAGGCACTTTGACTGGGGTAGGTCTGGAAATGCTTATGAAGGACACCTTTGCACAACTGTTTACACTTTTCCCTAAAACTGCCTTTGTGTTTTCCAACATATGCCAAAGGCAAAAATGGAACTGGTCCAATCATTTCTGTCCACAGATTGACAAAGCAAGAAAGCACGTCAACAAATCTGTTTCTGCTTTCCTCCGTGACTATGGTATGGGTGCCATTTTCCACAACAACTTGCGTTATGACATGCAAGACATTTATAGAGGAGATGGTGTGCACTTCAATGATGAAGGGAACAGAGTCTTCCTCTTGAACCTTAGACTCTGCATCGGTACTTACTTGTAGGTACCACTTAAAAAATGACTTCATAAACACAACAGCTCTTTTTAGAGCTCCCTAATATCTAAACTCTTAAATCTGCTTTTCATTTATTTATTTATTTATTTTTTTTACCGTACGCTTACCGTAAGCTTACCGTACGCGTACCCCGTGATTTTTTTTAAAATCAATAAATGTTTTTTTTGTACTTTTCTGTCCTTCTTTGACCCCCTTACAAATGTTTGGGGGTCTGTAACTCTCCTCATTGCCCCCTCTCCTTGTTTTCACTCTTTTTTTTCAGAGTGAAATACACAAAATGGCGGCCGCCGCTTCCTGGTTTCGACCGATTCGAATGTTTACTAAGATCTAAGAGCCAATCAGAATCGCGCTCGCGCACGCCACCGTACGCTTACCGTAAGCGTACGGTAAGCGTACCGTAAGCGGGCTCAGATATATATATTGATTTAAAGGCTATTTTCTCAGAATCTACTGAACAGATTTACACCAAACCTACAAAAGGCACTTCCTTGACCTAGGGACTACCTCTCTGCCAAATTTTGAGTAATTCTGTTCAGCCGTTCGGGCTGTAGCTCGTTCTAAAGGTCCTATGGAAAAATGCATGGGAAAAACGCGTTTTGGGACCCCCCTTTTATCTCAGCCCCCGCTTGACGGATCCCCCCGAGACTTTCAGGGTAGGAGCGGAGCGTAGCGCCCCACCTATTTTGAGAAATTCGCGAGGATTCGTCAACCGGCGCCAAAGTTATTCAAAATAGAATGTTGAGGTTTTCCTATGGAAACGTGGTCCTAACTATAACTACCTACTGGCGACCGCCAGTAGGTAATATATATATATATATATATATATATATATATATATATATATATATATTCACGGGAAAAAACATAGGTTTCAGGCACGTTATAGTTAGGAATTAGCATTTAAAAAACCTTAGAAATTCACTGAAAAAACCATAGGTTTCAGGGGCGTTATAGTTAGCTGGACTTTTCACTCATACAAAACCATTGAAATTCCCCCGTTATAGTTAGTTGAGCTAACTATAATTCGCACGCCCGCAATGCACTGCTGATGACATCACATATTACATCACTCATGACATGGTCAGTGACATCACTCATGACATCACTGATGACATCTCAAATGACATCACTGATCACATCATCCAGTGAATGTGTGTTTTTCTGAAAATTACATATGTTTTATATATGTATATCTCAAGGTCGATGGAAGAATAAATGGGTATATAAGTGTCTAAATGGATGATTTGTTTTTGAAAAATTGATTGTATAACTGACTGATTAAGTGTATCTTAGTGAATACATGGCTTAGTGAGTAATGTTTAAATATGTAAATATCTGTATCAGTCTCTCACTTTGTGTATAAGTGGCTGCATGGGTTGGTGAGTGTTAGAAATGGGGGTCTCTAGTTGGCAATGGCTGGCCACTGTCCAAGTAGGGACCCTTCTTCCTAAGTCAGAGTAAGCAGCCTACACCCTTTGACAACCTCTGCTCAACCCTGTGGTAATGTAGCACGAGCAGCTAGGCTTATCTCAGAGGCGATGTGTGAAGCATTTATGACCATACACAGTAATATAATGAGGAACACTACAAATGGACACCACTCGAGTAGTTATGAAAAATAGGTATTTTTATATAGACTTAATCACAAGACCAATAACAGTAAAAATCCACAATACTATAAAAATATAATTACTTTAGAAATGCTGCAAGGAAAAATAGTTCAGGATGCACAAAATGATGTTTAGTTCAAGGCAGGGGTCTCTGCGACCCTTTTACTCACAAAGTATCTGGTTCCTGGAGCAAAGCAACAAAAATGTCGCTAAGGAGTTATAGCGGGAAATTTCCTCACGCTAACCAGCGATGCGTTGAATCCTTACCGCAAGGGAGGATGATGCGCTGGATGGCGGGCAGGACAAAGCGACGAACTTCTTCACGCTGAGCCGGTGATGCGATAAAATCCTTGCCGCGAAGGGAGGATGATGCACCGAGCCTGTTGCGTGTGCGATCTTGCTGCGATGACAAAGATGGCGCTCCGCGAGGAAGCGACGATCCGGATGCGATGCGGGGAAAAATGGCGAACGCTCTGCGTCCGCGATGATCCTGTTGCGATGATTTCCAGTTAGCGGGCGTTTTCAGGCCCGCAGACAGGTGCTGCGACGATCTTTGGATAGCGGGCGTTTTCAGGCCCGCAGACAGGTGCTGCGACGATCTTCGGGGTTAGCGAGCACTCGGCGACAGCGGAGCGGCGATTTTTCTCACGCTCACCAGCTGCAGCGGCTCGCTAACGGAGGTTAGCGACGATTTTCAGCGCTCTCTTCTCAGCAGTAGAACAAGAGGCCCTGGAACACACAGGAGCCTCACCTGCAGATAGTAATCCTCGCTGGGAGGAAACAGGAGGCTGATGGTGGAGTCTGATGTGCCTGAGACTCCAGCAGGAGGCTAGCTCTCTCCTAGCCCTTGGGTAGTTGCTGTAGCAAAAGAAATAAGTCCAATCAAAGTTCTTTTCCTCTTCTTGAAGTCCAGTAGTAACAGCTGCAGGCCAGTCCCAGGAACAGCACATAAGCACAAGGACAGTCCTTCTCCTGCAGATTCTTGTAGCCACACGGACAGAGGTTCTTCTTGTTATCCAGGAGCAATACAAAATGTAGGGGTTTGTGCACAAATATTTATACCCACAAAGTCTTTGTTCTTAGGGGTCCCAAGTCTCTGAACCCAGCCAGAACCAGCTCTGCCCAGCCCTGGAGCACTTTGTTGATCAGGCTGCATCCTTCCTTTCAGAAAGAGGGGGTCTGCCTCAGACACACAGTGGGAGGTGGAGCCAGCATTCACCTTGCCAGGCACAGCCCTATTCAAGTGCAGGAGCTACCCCTCCCCTCACACCCAGGCAGGTTGCTCTATTCAACCCAGGTCTGACTCAGCCTGCCCTGTCCCTCCAAAACCAGACAGCCAATACACATCATAGCAGAGCAAACTGGAAGGCTTAGGCAAGAAAGTACCTATACTCTAAAAGTGGTAGTTTCAAACACAGAATATAAAAATAACCTTCACTAAAAGATGTATTTTAATATTCTGAGCTCAGGCATACTAGATTCGTTTTTCTACCATGTTCTGTGGGTCAGTTAGGACTATAGAATGTAATAGCCCAGACCTCCCATTCTGGCCTATGGAGAACAGGTAGCCTTACAGTAGTGAAAAACGAAATGGGGTGTAATTCACTACTAGGACATGCTACATACATCAGGGCATGTCCTACCTTACACATACAATGCGCCCTATCATAAGGGGGGCTTACAGGATGCCAAGGGAAGGTTTAGGGGCTGGGAAGTGGGTGCACTTCACAGCCAAGGTGGCAGTTCTGGACTGCACGCAGACACTGCAGTGGCAGGTCTGAGACACACTTTACAAGCTGCTTCTGTGGGTGGCACAAACCAGTGCTGCAGGCCCACCAGCAGCATTCGGGTTACCAGCCCTGGGCACACACAGGCCACGCTACTAGGGACTAACAGGTAAACCAAATAAGCCAATCATGGATGTACCAATTCATATGTCATCTTTACAAAGGGAGCATTCGTGCTGTGGCACTGAATGGCAGTGGCACAGCGCCCAGAGCATCTATAACCAGCAAAAACAGAGGAGACACAGCGAAAACATGGAAGGGAGACTCACGCCAATGGTGCCAGGTCTAACACACGTCCCCTCCAGCTGAAATGTGGGAGAACTACCCATCCCCTGGGAGGTTCTCATCACTAAGGCGGAAAAATCTGGACAGACCATCAGCATTGGCGTGTTCTGTACCAGGGCGGTGTTCCACCGTAAAGTCCATACCCTGTAGGGAAATGGACCACCTTAACAACTTGGGATTCTCAACCCTCATCTGCATTAACCACCTGAGGGGCCTGTGGTCGGTCTGAACCCAGAAGTGAGTCCCAAACAGGTATGGTCTCAGCTTCTTCAGCTCCCAGACCACAGCAAATGCCTCTCGCTCGATCGCACTCCACCTCTGTTCCCGTGGAAGTAACCTCCTACTGATGAAGGCTACAGGTTGGTCTAGTCCCTCCTCATTCATCTGTGACAGAACAGCCCCCACCCCATGCTCTGAAGCGTCTGTCTGGACAATAAATTCCTTAGCAAAGTTGGGCGCCTGGAGTACGGGTGCTGTACACATGGCAGTCTTTAGAGCATCAAAAGCCTTCTGACAGGTGTCAGTCCAGTTCACAATCTTGGGCTGCTTCTTGGAAGTCAGCTCAGTCAAGGGGGCAACAATGCTGCCATACCCCTTGACAAACCTCCTGTAATAACCCGTGAGTCCTAAGAAGGCCCTCACCTGGGTCTGGGTCCTTGGGGGCTCCCAAGCCAGGATGGTCTCAATCTTGGGCTGTAGAGGGGCCACCTGGCCACTCCCTACCTGGTGGCCTAAGTACACCACTGAACCCTGCCCAATCTGACACTTACTGGCCTTGATTGTGAGGCCTGCTCTGCGCAGCGCCATCAACACTTCCCAGAGGTGGCGTAAGTGGTCCTCCCACGAGGAACTAAATACGGCAATGTCATCCAGGTAGGCGGCACTGAAATCCTCCAGCCCAGCCAACACCTGGTTGACCAACCTCTGAAAGGTGGCAGGGGCATTCTTCATCCCAAAGGGCATCACACGGAACTGGTAGTGCCCATCTGGGGTGGAGAATGCGGACCTCTCCTTTGCCCCATCAGTTAAGGCGATCTGCCAGTACCCAGACGTTAGATCAAACGTGCTGAGGTACCGGGCAGCCCCCAACCGATCTATGAGCTCATCAGCTTGGGGATGGGGTGCGCGTCGGTCCTCGTGAACGAATTGAGACCTCGGTAGTCCACACAGAACCTAAGTTCTGGAGTGTCACCAGGCGCTGCAGCCTTTGGTACCAAGACCACGGGGCTGGACCAAGGGCTGCTAGAGGACTCAATCACCCCCAGGGCAAACATTTTGGAGACCTCCTCCTTAATACAGGCCCTTACCCCGTCGGTCACCCTGTAAGCCTTGTGCTTGACAGGAGGACTGTCCCCGGTGTGTACCTCATGGACGCACCAGTCAGTGACACCAGGTACCAGGGAAAATAAATCTCGAAATTGCCCCAACAGCTGGTGGCAATCTCTCTGCTGTTCTGGGGTCAGTGTGGTGGAGAGGACCACACCCTGCACTGACCCATCCTTCTCTCCTGCACACAGGAGGTCAGGAAGAGGCTCACTCTCCTCCTCCATCCCTGCATCTGTGGCAAGAAGCATGCCCACTTCAGACCTCTCAAAGTGGGGCTTTAGGCGATTCACATGCAGGACCCGCAGGGGGTTCCTGGGAGATTTAAAGTCCACCAAATAGGTAACTTGAATTTTTCGCTCCACCACCTCAAATGGACCGGTCCACTTATCTTGGAGCGCACAGGGCTCCACTGGGGCCAGTACCCAAACCTTTTGACCAGGTTGAAACTCGACCGGAATGGCATTCTGGTCGTGCCAACGTTACATCTCCTCCTGGCTGGCTTCCAGATTTGCCTCAGCAATGTTTCTGAAACGCCGAGTTTGGTTCCTGAAGGCCAGGGTGTAGCTAAACACATCCTGGGGAGGTTTCCTGGGAGATTGCTCCCAGCCTTCCTTGACCAAACTCAGAGGCCCTCTTACCGGATGGCCATAGAGCAGTTCAAAGGGGCTGAACCCTAAGGACTTCTGTGGCACTTCACGGTATGCAAACAACAGGCATGGCAAGAGGACATCCCACTTACGCCTCAGGGGCTCCTCTAGGCCCATGATCATGCCCTTCAAGGTCCGGTTGAATCTCTCAAGCAGACCGTTACCCTGGGGGTGGTAAGGAGTGGTGAACTTGTAAGTCACCCCACACTCCTTCCACAGAGACTTCATATACTGGGAGATGAAGTTGGTCCCCCTGTCGCTCACCACCCCTCTGGGGAACCCCACACGGGAGAAGATCCCCATCAGTGCACGTCCCACCACGGGGGCCGTCACTGTCCTGAGCGGGATGGCTTCAGGGTACCGGGTGGCATGGTCCACCAAGACCAGGATGTACCTGTTGCCCATGGCTGTCTTGGGGTCCAGAGGCCCCACAATGTCAATGCCCACTCGCTCGAATGGGGTGCTAACAACTGGGAAGGGTTGGAGTGGGGCTTTGATCTTCCCCCCACTCTTCCCACTTGCCTGGCAAGTCTCACAGGTCCTACAATACGTATCTGAACTCTTGCGCATCTTAGGCCAATAAAAGTGGGTGACCAGCCTTTCAAAGGTCTTGGTCTGCCCCAGATGTCCTGCCAATGGAATGTCATGAGCCAACCCCAGTAGGAAGGTTCTGAAGCACTCGGGTACCACCAGCACACGGGCTGACCCCGGCTCAGCAACCTTAGGCTCGCTATACAGGAGACTGTTCTCCCAATAAATCAGATGTGAACCGGACATATCACCTGCTGCCTGGGCTGCAGCCTGTTGCCGCATACCCTCAAGAGAGGGGCAAGTTCTCTGCTGTTCACAAAACTCCTCCCTGGTGGGCCCCCCTTCCTGCTGCCACTGGGTTAGCTCAGGCAGGTCCCCCAGGTCGGTACTCTGCTCCTCGGTAGGCTCCAGGGCATCCCCCTCAGGGTCTGCTCCCTCCTGGGCCGTGGGAACCAAGGGGACAGGTTACCCGTGCCCCCTGCCCCCTCCCTCTAAGGCAGGGACCTGGTCCATATTCTCAGGCTCCAGGTCTTTTTCAACACTCTCTTTGGCTGCCATGGACCGAGTGGTAGCACATGCCCACTCAGGCAGTCCCAACATTTGCAAGTGAGCTCTCCTCTCCACTGTAGCCCACGGTGAGTTCTCTAAATCATTGCCCAACAGACAGTCCACAGGCATGGCGGGCCTCACAGCCACCTGAAGAGTTCCTGAGACCCCCCCCCACTCAAAGGGAACCTGAGCCACCTCACATTGGCTCTCTGTGTTGTCTGCAGACACTACTGGGTAGAATGCATGGGGCACAACCTGCTCTTTGGACACCAACCGGGAGCTGACAGCAGTTACACTGGCTCTGGTGTCCCTCAGAGCCTCCACTCTATGGCCATTGATGGTTACCCACTGCCTGTATTTTTTAGTGTTATCAGGCAGTGCAGGCTTAGGAACCATTTCAAAGTCTCCTAGTGAGACAAGGGTCAATTCTACGGGATCCCACCCACCTTGGGCACCCATCTCCTCTTCCCCCAGGGCTACACTAGCAAGCTGGCGGGGTGGTGCACGGGGTGGTGCAGGAGTATCCCTTTGGGGACACTGGGGATCAAAGTACCTGTGGCCCACCTGGCCACACTTAAAACAAGTAGGGGGCCCCCTTGGAACAGGCCTATCTGTTGGGGGCATTGGCTTCTTATCTTGGGGAGGCTGGGACACCACTGCCTGGTTCCCTTGGGAATTATCTTGGGGCCCTCAGTGGAACTCCCTTGGTTTACCCCTGTACCCCCCACCTCTCTGCTGGGGACCCTGCCCACCTTTGGCGAAGTCTCCTACTGGACCCTTGCGAACCCGGGTGCTCACCCAGCGGTCCGCCTCCTCAGCAAGCTTCCTAGGGTTAGTCAGCTTGCAATCTATCAGATGCTGTCGTAGCTCAGGAAAACAGTTACTAGAAAAATGCTCCCATGCAATCAAGTCATACAGTTGCTCAAAAGTTTCTACTTTGCTGCCTTTTACCCAGCGCTCCATTGCTCTGCCAAAAAAAGACAAATATTCAACCCACGTGGTACCCTCTATCTTCTTGCAGGTTCTAAATCTCTGCCTGTACATTTCAGGGGTCAAACCATAGCGGGTAATCAAAGCTTCCTTCATGTGGGCATAAATCATCCTACTTTCTGGGGGTAGGTCCAACAAGGTATTCCTCCCCTCACTCACAAAGCATCCCCACAACCCCGCTCCCCAATCCTTCTCAGGGACCCGGTGGGACACCATGGCTAATTCATAAGCGGCAAACCATTGCCCAATATCCTCACTTTTATGAAAATCCTTAATAACCTCTTTAGGTATATACACTCTACTCTCAGTATGCACTACTGGTATGCTGCCACCAGAGGGGGAGATCTCAATACTCTTGGGCTTAATCTCCAACTCCCTCAAAACTCTCTCATGTTCAAATTTCATCTTCATTATCTCAACTTCCAATTTCTTATTCTCTAGGTCTCTCTGACCGTCCAATTTAAGCTTAGCCATCTCCATATTATGCCGCCTATCTCTCTCCCTGTCCTCCATCTCTTCTGGAGTCAGGCCCCTTGAGGACACACTAGTGCCCGGGCTGGAAACTGCTTTATCCCCTACCAAATCTACAATTTCTTCCTGCTGCTCTCCTGCATTCTCTCCCCCCTCCACAGGCCCTTCCTCATTCCTAGGGGCATCCCTGGCTTCTAGCCAGGCCTTCAACGCCTTGTAATACTCTTCCCTTCTAGTGAGACCTGTGATAGGGACTGTGAAGCGTTTGCAAAAATATTTGAGCTGCTTGGCATTGTAGGTGTCTAATTTCTCTTCTTCCCAGGAGAGATCCTCAGAGGCATTGGATCTGGGCTTGCCCATTGTGGCAATAACTGGCAATAACGATCAAAAATAGAATCAAAAAATCTCAACAACGTACGTGGTTATGTTATGGTCTGCACTCACTAGTAGTGAACACTATAATTACTGTATGCAATCATAAATGCAAGTCCAGATCCTCACCGCTGACCACCAATGTTAGAAATGGGGGTCTCTAGTTGGCAATGGCTGGCCACTGTCCAAGTAGGGACCCTTCTTCCTAAGTCAGAGTAAGCAGCCTACACCCTTTGACAACCCCTGCTCAACCCTGTGGTAACGTAGCATGAGCAGATAGGCTTATCTCAGAGGCAGTGTGTGAAGCATTTATGACCATACACAGTAATATAACGAGGAACACTACAAATGGACACCACTCGAGTAGTTATGAAAAATAGGTATTTTTATATAGACTTAATCACAAGACCAATAACAGTAAAAATCCACAATACTATAAAAATATATTTACTTTAGAAATGCTGCAAGGAAAAATAGTTCAGGATGCACAAAATGATGTTTAGTTCAAGGCAGGGGTCTCTGCGACCCTTTTACTCACAAAGTATCTGGTTCCTGGAGCAAAGCAACAAAAATGTCGCTAAGGAGTTGTAGCGGGAAATTTCCTCACGCTAACCAGCGATGCGTTGAATCCTTACCGCAAGGGAGGATGATGCGCTGGATGGCGGGCAGGACAAAGCGACGAACTTCTTCACGCTGAGCAGGTGATGCGATAAAATCCTTGCCGCGAAGGGAGGCTGATGCACCGAGCCTGTTGCGTGTGCGATCTTGTTGCGATGACAAAGATGGCGCTCCGCGAGGAACTGACGATCCGGATGCGATGCGGGGAAAAATGGCGAACGCTCTGCGTCCGCGCTGCGATGATCCTGTTGCGATGATTTCCAGTTAGCGGGCGTTTTCAGGCCCGCAGACAGGTGCTGCGACGATCTTTGGATAGCGGGCGTTTTCAGGCCCGCAGACAGGTGCTGCGACGATCTTCTGGGTTAGCGAGCACTCTGCGACGGCGGAGCGGCGATTTTTCTCACACTCACCAGCTACAGCGGCTCACTAACGGAGGTTAGCGACGATTTTCAGCGCTCTCTTCTCAGAAGTAGAACAAGAGGCCCTGGAACACACAGGAGCCTCACCTGCAGATAGTAATCCTCGCTGGGAGGAAACAGGAGGCTGATGGTGGAGTCTGATGTGCCTGAGACTCCAGCAGGAGGCTAGCTCTCTCCTAGCCCTTGGGTAGTTGCTGTAGCAAAAGAAATAAAAGTCCAATCAAAGTTCTTTTCCTCTTCTTGAAGTCCAGTAGTAACAGCTGCAGGCCAGTCCCAGGAACAGCACACAAGCACAAGGACAGTCCTTCTCCTGCAGATTCTTGTAGCCACACGGACAGAGGTTCGTCTTGTTATCCAGGAGCAATACAAAATGTAGGGGTTTGTGCACAAATATTTATACCCCCAAAGTCTTTGTTCTTAGGGGTCCCAAGTCTCTGAACCCAGCCAGAACTAGTTCTGCCCAGCCCTGGAGCACTTTGTTGATCAGGCTGCATCCTTCCTTTCAGAAAGAGGGGGTCTGCCTTAGACGCACAGTGGGAGGTGGAGCCAGCATTCACCTTGCCAGGCACAGCCCTATTCAAGTGCAGGAGCTACCCCTCCCCTCACACCCAGGCAGGTCGCTCTATTCAACCCAGGTCTGACTCAGCCTGCCCTGTCCCTCCAAAACCAGACAGCCAATACACATCATAGCAGAGCAAACTGGAAGGCTTAGGCAAGGAAGTACCTATACTCTAAAAGTGGTAGTTTCAAACACAGAATATAAAAATAACCTTCACTAAAAGATGTATTTTAATATTCTGAGCTCAGGCATACTAGATTCGTTTTTCTACCATGTTCTGTGGGTCAGTTAGGACTATAGAATGTAATAGCCCAGACCTCCCATTCTGGCCTATGGAGAACAGGTAGCCTTACAGTAGTGAAAAACGAAATGGGGTGTAATTCACTACTAGGACATGCTACATACATCAGGGCATGTCCTACCTTACACATACAATGCGCCCTATCATAAGGGGGGCTTACAGAATGCCAAGGGAAGGTTTAGGGGCTGGGAAGTGGGTGCACTTCACAGCCAAGGTGACAGTTCTGGACTGCACGCAGACACTGCAGTGGCAGGTCTGAGACAAACTTTACAAGCTGCTTCTGTGGGTGGCACAAACCAGTGCTGCAGGCCCACCGGCAGCATTCGGGTTACCAGCCCTGGGCACACACTGGCCACGCTACTAGGGACTAACAGGTAAACCAAATAAGCCAATCATGGATGTACCAATTCATATGTCATCTTTACAAAGGGAGCATTCGTGCTGTGGCACTGAATGGCAGTGGCACAGCGCCCAGAGCATCTATAACCAGCAAAAACAGAGGAGACACAGCGAAAACATGGAAGGGAGACTCACGCCAATGGTGCCAGGTCTAACAGTGAGTAGCTACATGAGTGTCTATATAGGTTATTAGTTGGTTTTTTGAGTATCAGTATGAGTGTCTGAGTGTCTGTATGGTTCGGTGGGGGGTATTACGTAGTGCATAGGTGCATGAATGAGTGACTCACTCTTTGTATGTGTTGAAGACAGCATGTGTGCAGGACTGTATGGGTGGATGAGTGTGTGCATGGGTGTGTTAGTGAGTGAATGACTGTCTCAATAGTGTCTTTATGAGTAACTAGTATATGTGACTATTGATGTATATAAGTGAGTATATGTGAGAGTGAGAGATTGAAAGAATTCCTGTATGAATAAGTATGTGTTTCTATAAGTGATTGTTTAAAAGACTAAGTATGTGTAAGTTTCTGTAGAAGTAAGTGTGGTGGTGTGTGTATAACTGTATATGCAAGTAAATGGATGTTTGATTCTTTATTAGCATGAGTGACTGTGTGTGAGTAACTCTATGGATGAGTGGCGTTGTGTAACAGGATGTATAGGTGTATGAGTACATATGATGAGTGAGTACATGTATGAGTGACTGTATAGGACTGTTGGTGAATGAGTGGATGTGTATGTGGATCTTAGAATTACTGAATAGGTTGTTGTAACTGTGATTGGTATGTCCATTGTTTTGAAAATTATAGTTTCTATTTTTGAATGTGTGTATCAAAGGTTATATTAGGGGGAGAGGAGGTCTGCCACTCTATCACAAGGATGATGTCATCAGTGATGTCATTTAAGATGTCATCAGTGATGTCATGAGTGATGTCACTGACCATGTCATGAGTGATGTAATATGTGACGTCATCAGCAGTGCATTGCGGGCGCGTGAGTTAGAGTTAGCTGAACTAACTATAACAGGGGAATTTCAATGGTTTTGTATGAGTGAAAAGTCCAGCTAACTATAACGCCCCTGAAACCTATGTTTTTTTCAGTGAATTTCTAAGGTTTTTTAAATGCTAATTCCTAACTATAACGTGCCTGAAACCTATGTTTTTTTCCGTGAATTTCAAAGGTTTTTTAAATGCTAATTTCTAACTATGCCTACAGAGATAGGACATGTGAAGAAAGAAGAAAAAACGCACAGAGAGAAAAAAAAGAAATGCAGAAAGAAGCAACAGAAGTCCTCAAAGACAAAGAAAAGTGCAGGAAGAAGGATAACATGCAGAAAGAACAAACAGAAGAGCAGAAAGAAGCCATGTTGCAAAATCATCCTGTACCCTCATCTTTTTCAGACGGATACTGGTGGTAACTGAGTCTGACTAACCAGTCCTAGAGCCAGTGCTATGTTAAAACACACTCAGAATACAGTGAAAACACCTACATACACTAGGGAACACTATGCTTTGGGGTCCCCCTGTGATCAGCATGACCTGCTCTGTAAGCCCCTAGTATATAATAGGGCAGGGGATTAAAACTACCTCTTAAAACGCGCCACAGGGTGTGTTTGCACACGTCACCTCAGGCTCCGTCCCCTCACTTCCCCACTGTGTAAACACGCCCTGTGGCCGTTTTAAGTTGGGAGATTAAGTCCCCTTGAATCCTGAGGGTCCCTAGGGTCCAACTAGACCACTAGGTACCTCCAGTAAGCGCCACAGAGCTGCATTGCAGAGAGATGTAAAAAGGGGCACAGCCTAGACCACCTCTCTGCAACGCAGCGCAGTGGCGCTTACTGGAAGCACCTGGTGGGCTAGTTGGCCCCTAGGGTCCCTCAGGATTTTAGGGGAATTATTTCCCCAACTTAAAATGCGCCACAGGGCTTGTTTGCACACGTTAACTCAGGCCCCGTCCCCTCCCTTCACCACTGTGTAAACACGCCCTGTGGCCATTTTTAGTTGGGAGATTAAGTTCATTTGAATCCTGAGGGTCCCTAGGGTCCAACTAGCCCACTAGGTACCTCCAGTAAGCGCCACAGAGCTGCGTTGCAGAGAGGTGTAAAAAGTTGCACGGCGTGGACCACCTCTCTGCAACGCAGCTCAGTGGCGCTTACTGGAAGCACCTGGTGGGCTAGTTAGCCCCCAGGGGCCCTCAGGATTGAAGGGGAATTATTTCCCCAACTTAAAACGCGCCATAGGGCGTGTATGCACACGTCACCTCAGGCCCCGTCCCCTACCTTCCCAACTGTGTAAACACGCCTTGTGGCCGTTTTTTAAGTTGGGAGATTAAGTCCCCTTGAATCCTGAGGATCCCTAGGGGCAAACTAGCCCACTAGGTACGTCCAGTAAGCGCCATTGCAGAGAGGTGTAAAAAGGGGCACGGCCTGCACCACCTCTCTGCAACGCAGAGCAGTGGCACTTACTGGAAGCACCTGGTGGGCTAGTTGGCCCCCAGGGTCCCTCAGGATTGAAAGGGAATTATTTCCCCAACTTAAAACGTGCCACAGGGCGTGTTTGCACACGTCACCTCAGGCCCCCGTCCCCTCCCTTCACCACTGTGTAAACGCGCCCTGTGGCGCGTTTTAAGTTGGGGAAATAATTCCCTTTCAATCCTGAGGGACCCTGGGGGCCAACTAGCCCACCAGGTGCTTCCAGTAAGTGCCACTGCTCTGCGTTGCGACTAAACTATGCAAGAAACCCCCCTCACGGTTAATAAAACACACATCCACCGCCGGATGTGTAATACTTTTTATTTTACTCTCTGGAAAGGAGACAAACCTCACTTGAGAGTCACAGCGTGCTCCTGGCTGAGCCCAATGCTGTGTTACACCCACCAGTGCCCGCCGAGTGCCTCACACCTCTGTGTTGTATTCCACCAGCTAGTGCGTATTCTATGACACTCTCTAGCCCATGTGCACTGTAACACCACCCCATGAATATGTCATGCCACACTTGCCTTCGCACGGGTTATATTGCCCCATCTAACGTGCCTTCCTCTATGCCTATGTTATAACGCACAGCGCTATGCCATACATATTACAATCTGGGATCCATATCTTTGTCACAGTGCATATGAAACGTTACACTCCCCAGCACATATTTTATATTACAACTTTAGAGACTAGTTAGGTTACACAACACTGCCCTGTGCATATTACACTTCAAGGCGCATATCGCATAGCACGCGCTAGTGCCTGTGCTATCTCACGCTCTCCAATGAATCTGTCACTGCGCACAATGTATTTCATATTATATTTCACGCCCTGGTTCATCTTATATCACACTTTTTGGTGCATAGTTTATACCATATACTATATCTAGTTTTCATTTTCAATCGTGCTCTCAGGACTATGTTCTATATAACACTGTGTCCACCTGCCCTTTTCGCTGGCATTACATTTTGCGATAGGGGGTGGAGGGTCAGGGGGTGTTTCTGCCAAGTGAGCCCGGAGTCACAGTCACAAACGTCCTCTTCTTCCTGAATAAAAGTGAGATTATACTGCATACTTGTTCATATTTTAAGTAGTTCGCACAGACACACAAATTAAAAACAATAAAGTTCCTAATACCCACCTTCTCTGAACAGTTAGTTTGCTGCCCCATCCACCTCCTCCCTATCCTCTGTTGTCTGAATCCATTGACTAGCCTCCTCCCTCCTGCCATGCATGGCCTGATGTGCTGCCACTGCCCTCCATTTAGCATGATGTACCAGTCCACTCCTCCTGCCCTCCATTGCCCAATTCTATGGCCCATCATTGACCTCCTGCTTAGCCTCTGTGCTTAGCTTGCTGCCCCTATTCTCCTTCCCCCTGCCCTCCGATGTCTTTGTGCATGCCCCTGCTCCATCCTTTTTGCCCACCATTTTCCATGGACCTGCCACTCCTGTCTACGAGTGTTCTGTTGAGCTGCCACTCCCCTCCCACCTGCCTAGCATTGTCAGATGACTGTAACCTGTCCCTGCCACCTCCACCCTGCCTGTCCACATGCCATGCCCCTATCCCCTTCCTCCTGTCCTCCATGGTCCATTTTACTGCCACACCCTTCTGCCCTCCCTGGTCTGTTGTGCTGCAACTGCTCCTCCTGCCTGCTCTGCGCTGTCTGTTGTGAGGCCCCTTTCCCTGAACTCTCTTGTCTGTGCTCAGGACCTGACCCTCCCTTCTATCCTCCATGGTCCTTTGTGCATGCCCCTGCACCCTCCTTCTTGCCCATCATAGCCATTGTGCTGCCACTAACCCTCCCGCTTGCCATGCATGGTCTTCTGTGCTGCCATGGCCCCTCCCACCTTCCCTGTGTGGTCAGCTAGCTGCCCCTGACCCCCTCCCACCTTCCCTCATTGGCCTGTGTGTATGCCACCATAGTCTCATTGTTGCTCTCCATGGTGTGTCTTGTTTCTAGTGCCCATCCTGCCTGACCTCCATGGTCATCTTGCTGCTCCTGCCCTGCCCCTTTGCCCCCAGCCCTCTGTTTCCATGTGCAGACCCCTATTCCCTCCCTCCTGGCTTGTCTGTTCCATTGTAATGCCCCTGATCCGTCCCTCCTGCCCTTTATGGTCTGTTATGCTGCAGCTTTCTCTCCTGTCTATCCATTATGGTCAGCTAGCTACCATTGCCTCTTTCCCCTCTGTTCTCTGTTGTCCATGTGCATGGTCCTGTCCCCTCCCTATTGCTTTCTATGGATTGTTGTGCTGCACTCCCGTCCCGCATGCGCTGTGTGGTGTATTGTGCTGCTGCAAACCCTGATGCCTGCCCTGTAGGGTCAGTTTGGTGCACCTCTCCATGTCCCTCCTGTCTTCTGTTATCCGAGTCCATGTCCCTACCCCAATTCCTCCTGCCTACCATGATCCAATGTACCATACTTGCGAGCATTGTGAACTTGGTAAGAGGGAGATTTTGAAAAAAAACTGGGGTATTGATTTTCCCCTTTGAGTTACATTGAAAAAGAGGAGATTGTAGACAGGAGACAGATGAAATAAAGCCCATTTGAGCTTAAAAACATTGGACGTTTCCTGGCTGAAACGGGTCTGTTGGCAAGTATGGTTGTACTACCACTGCCTCTTCCTTCTGCCCACAACGGTCTATTATATTGCCATAGCCTCTCTTGCCAGTCCTGTATTGTTGGTTTGTTGCCCCTGCCCCCCTTTCCACTGCCCTCCATAGTCTGTTGTGCTGCCACTGCCCTTCCTGCCTGCCCAATGTGGTCAAATTGTTGCCTCTGCACTCTCCTACCTGCCTTCAATTTTCAGAGTCTGCGCCCCTGGCCTCTGCCTCTCAACAGTATCCCAATGAACAACTAGATTGCTAACATTCTATATTTATTACAAAAGTGTGGAACGCCTGACGTCATCTTGATGTAATCAAATCTGTAATACCTAGAGTATTTCCTTTAGAAATTACATATATGAGAGTGTCTTATTTGCATCACAATTATGGTTAGTGCTCTAAAAAACTAAAATGAAGACATATTTTCTGAGTTTTCAAATAGCGACAAAGAACTTTTAAATTATTTGTAATCTCTATGTTTTTTTATCCAGTTGACCACTTGATTAAATGTTGCACCTAGGGGAGAGGATGTGGTGTTACTTCCAGAGCTGCAGACTTTGCAACTGGGGAACCAGGTTGGAGTTTCTGCTTCAGCTCAACATTCTGTGATTCTGGTCAAATCACTTAATCTCCCCATGTCTACAACCAAAATGAATTTGATCTTGTGTGATGTAACCAATGCTCATGTTAAGCACTCCAATACCTGACAAGTCTGCACTATATAAAACTGCAAATACACAAAAAATAAGTGTTTTGCACACTTCTGTCATTGGGCTACATCTAGGTGATATTTGTGCTGCATTTGGGCTCTTTTGTGTCTGGTGGCCATCTTGGGAGATCTATTTGTTATGAAGTTTCCTAATTTCCTCATTTACTGCAGTCTCGTCAGTAGGAAATGCTTTCAGTTTTTTACTTTGATTCCATCAAGAAGGTATTCAGATATGTCACACATTTGCCATGAATTCGGAATGTTAGCACTCTAGTTGCTCATTAGATCACTGTAGAAAAGCTACTGCTCACCACGGAAGTCTGGTGCTGGTATTAAAAGTGCATGTTTCAGTCTGCATATCAGAATTTTTTAATGAAATAGAAGAGGATTTGAGAAGTCACTCAAAATGTGCCCTAATTTTTCTTTCTTCCGCACTAATCATATTTTCTATGGCAAAATTAACCCCCTCATTGTGTTCCTTTTTAAATTAAATGTTTTAAGTGTTACCAGTTTATTCCAATCAAGATGGCTTCAGGTGTGCCATACTTTTGTCATAAGTAAGACAGTAAGTGCTCTAGTTGTTCTTAAGAACACTCTGGGAGATTCTGTCATTGGGCTATACTTGGGCTACATCTGGGTGATATTTGGGCTACATTTGGGCTCTTTTGTCTCTGGTGGCCATCTTGGGAGATTTATTTGTTATGAAGTTTCCCAATTTCCTCATTTACTGCAGTCTCCTCAGTTGGAAATACTTTCAGTTTTTTACTTTGATTCCATCAAGAAGGCATTCAGATGTGTCACACATTTGCCATAAATTCTGAATGTTAGCACTCTAGTTGCTCATTAGATCACTGTAGTAAAACTACTGCTCACCAGGGAAGTCTGCTGCTGGCATTCAAAGTGCATGTTTCAGTCTGCATGTCAGAATTTGTTTATGAAATACAGTAGGATTTGAGAAATCAAAATGTGCCCTAATTTTTCTTTCTGCAGCACTAATCATAATTTCTATGGTAAAATGAACCCCCTCATTTTGTTCCTTTGTAAATTAAATATTTTAAGTGTTACCACTTTATTCCATTCAAGATGGCTTCAGGTGTGCCATACTTTTGTCATAAGTAAGACTGTTAGCGCTCTAGTTGTTCGTTAGAACACTCTGGGACATTCTGTCATTGGGCTATACTTGGGCTACATCTAGGTGATATTTGGGCTACATTTGGGCTCTTTTGTCTCTGGTGGCCATTTTGGGAGACTATGGTGCCGATTCGGATCCTGGAGAAACCGGGTACGAACCATCGGTCGGAGCGTTTTCTCCATCCGACTCGTACCCTGGAAATAAACATTACAAACATGGAAGTACGATTCCCACGGAAACACCATTCCCGTACGAATCATAACAAACACCGACCGACGAAAAAATACATACCAATGTGATCCGGGATTGCTCCAACGTGACGTCGGGACGCATGCAGGCTGTGGTTCACTAACTAGGAAGTACGATCCGCACCGACGTCACCCCGCACGGATGATATTTTCCGGCTGCCAAAAACTGCCGGGAAATCAGGACGACGCGCACAAGGAGCACCTGTACGCGACGGACAGCCATGGACCCGAACCTACGTGTCATCCCAGCCCTCATAGCAGTCCACCTGCTCTACAGGCACCGACGCAGACGCCGCAGAAGGTCAGAATAACACCCAGGGGCAAAGGGGGGGGCAGGGGCAGGACACATAACCCCCACACAAGTCACAAATCACACATGCCCTGGACATACCTGACCTGCAGGACCTGGTCACCTCGAGGGGGTGGGGGCGTGTCCAGCAACGCAAGCGTCCGCCACAACGGAAGTGGATGTTGACGCGAACCGGCAACACAACAATACCGGTACGTACTGTACCCACGCCTTAAGAGCGTGGGTACGGGCCGTACCACGCCCACCACTACGTCACCCCAACAATGGCGGTACGGCCCGTACCCACGTATTAAAGGCCTGGGGACGGGCCGTACCAGCATTGTTGGGGTGATGTAGGGGTATGCGTGGTATGACCCGTACCCACGCTCTGAAGGGCTGGGGACGGTGCGTACCCCTACGGCACCCCATTGGGGGTCTGCACCATACCCAGGCCCTCAGAGCGTTGGTACGGGTCGTACCACGCGTACCCCCACATCACCCCAACAATGCTGGTACGGCCCGTACCCAGGCCATTCGAACGTGGGTACAGGCCGTACCGCCATTGTCGGGGTGACATAGTGGTGGGCGTGGTACGGCCCATAACCACGCTCTTAAGGCCTGGGGACGGTACGTACCCAGGCCTGCAAACCGTGGGTACGGCAATGTACGGAGCGTACCCCCACCCGTGTATAAATGGAGCGTACCCACATACCACCAGTGTATGTACGGACCGTACCCCCACCCCACCAGTGTATGTACGGACCGTACCCCCACCCCACCAGTGTATGTACAGACCGTACCCCCACCCCACCAGTGTATGTACGGACCGTACCCACACCTGTGTATGAATGGAGCGTACCCACACACCACCAGTGTATGTACGGACCGTACCCACACCCGTGTATGAATGGAGCGTACCCCCACCCATGTATGAATGGAGCGTACCCCCACCCCACAAGTGTATGTACGGAGCGTACCCACACCCGTGTATGCATGGAGCGTACCCCCACCCCACCAGTGTATGTACGGAGCGTACCCACACCCGTGTATGAATGGAGCGTACCCACACACCACCAGTGTATGTACGGAGCGTACCCACACCCGTGTATGAATGGAGCGTACCCACACCCGTGTATGTCCCGACCGTACATGCCCAGACATAGGTGGGGTGGGTGCAGAGTCCACCCAGCAGTGCCCAGACACAGGAGGGGTGTGTGCAGAGTCCTCCCAGCAGTGCCCAGACACAGGAGGGGTGGGTGCAGAGTCCTCCCAGCAGTGCCCAGACACAGGAGGGGTGTGTGCCTATCACTCCCAGCAGTGCCCAGACATTGGAGGGGTGTGTGCCTATCACTCCCAGCAGTGCCCAGACATGGGAGGGGTGTGTGCAGAGTCCTCCCAGCAGTGCCCAGACACAGGAGGGGTGTGTGCAGAGTCCTCCCAGCAGTGCCCAGACACAGGAGGGGTGTGTGCCTATCACTCCCAGCAGTGCCCAGACACAGGAGGGGTGTGTGCCTATCACTCCCAGCAGTGCCTAGACACAGGAGTGGTGTGTGCCTATCACTCCCAGCAGTACCCAGACATAGGAGGGGTGTGTGCAGAGTCCTCCCAGCAGTGCCCAGACACAGGAGGGGTGTGTGCAGAGTCCTCCCAGCAGTGCCCAGACATAGGAGGGGTGGGAGCAGAGTCCTCCCAGCAGTGCCCAGACGCAGGAGGGGTGGGTGCAGAGTCCTCCCAGCGGTGCCCTGACACAGGAGGGGTGTGTGCAGAGTCCTCCCAGCAGTGCCCAGACATAGGAGGGGTGTGTGCCTATCACTCCCAGCAGTGCCCAGACATAGGAGGGGTGTGTGCAGAGTCCTCCCAGCAGTGCCCAGACACAGGAGGGGTGTGTGCAGAGTCCTCCCAGCAGTGCCCAGACACAGGAGGGGTGTGTGCCGATCACTTCAAGCAGTGCCCAGACACAGGAGGGGTGTGTGCCTATCACTCCCAGCAGTGCCCAGACATAGGAGGGGTGTGTGCAGAGTCCTCCCAGCAGTGACCAGACATAGGAGGGGTGGGTGCAGAGTCTTCCCAGCAGTGCCCAGACACAGGAGGGGTGGGTGCAGAGTCCCCCCAGCAGTGCCCAGACACAGGAGGGGTGTGTGCAGAGTCCTCCCAGCAGTGCCCAGACATAGGAGGGGTGGGTGCAGAGTCCTCCCAGCAGTGCCCAGATGCAGGAGGGGTGGGTGCAGAGTCCTCCCAGCAGTGCCCAGACACAGGAAGGGTGGGTGCAGAGTCCTCCCAGCAGTGCCCAGACACAGGAGGGGTGTGTGCAGAGTCCTCCCAGCAGTGCCCAGACACAGGAGGGGTGTGTGCAGAGTCCTCCCAGCAGTGCCCAAACACAGGAGGGGTGTGTGCCTATCACTCCCAGCAGTGCCCAGACACAGGAGGGGTGTGTGCCTATCACTCCCAGCAGTGCCCAGACACAGGAGGGGTGTGTGCCTATCACTCCCAGCAGTGCCCAGACATAGGAGGGGTGTGTGCAGAGTCCTCCCAGCAGTGCCCAGACATAGGAGGGGTGGGTGCAGAGTCCTCCCAGCAGTGCCCAGACGCAGGAGGGGTGGGTGCAGAGTCCTCCCAGCGGTGCCCTGACACAGGAGGGGTGTGTGCAGATTCCTCCCAGCAGTGCCCAGACACAGGAGGGGTGTGTGCAGAGTCCTCCCAGCAGTGCCCAAACACAGGAGGGGTGTGTGCCTATCACTCCCAGCAGTGCCCAGACACAGGAGGGGTGTGTGCCTATCACTCCCAGCAGTGCCTAGACACAGGAGTGGTGTGTGCCTATCACTCCCAGCAGTGCCCAGACATAGGAGGGGTGTGTGCAGAGTCCTCCCAGCAGTGCCCAGACACAGGAGGGGTGTGTGCAGAGTCCTCCCAGCAGTGCCCAGACATAGGAGGGGTGGGAGCAGAGTCCTCCCAGCAGTGCCCAGACATAGGAGGGGTGGGTGCAGAGTCCTCCCAGCAGTGCCCAGACGCAGGAGGGGTGGGTGCAGAGTCCTCCCAGCAGTGCCCAGACATAGGAGGGGTGGGTGCAGAGTCCCCCAGCAGTGCCCAGACACAGGAGGGGTGGGTGCAGAGTCCCCCCAGCAGTGCCCAGACACAGGAGGGGTGTGTGCAGAGTCCTCCCAGCAGTGCCCAGACATAGGAGGGGTGGGTGCAGAGTCCTCCCAGCAGTGCCCAGACGCAGGAGGGGTGGGTGCAGAGTCCTCTCAGCAGTGCCCAGACACAGGAGGGGTGTGTGCAGAGTCCCCCCAGCTGTGCCCATGGAAAGAAAGGGGTGGAGTACACACAGACACAATGGCCACAATTGTCAGTCAGGTGCTCAAAGACCCAGCAGAACACGAAACACATGTGTGCGAAGCTGGGAGTACACACATGCAAAGTGCGTAAAAGGGAACATGTACACATTAAGTCCTGTCAATATACTCCACTCACAAGTACAGTGACCCCCAAGGATGACACAAATGATGCAGGTGGAGACCTTGGCCAGCATGCATGGCCAAAGTTGAAGGGGTCCGTCACACACCCAGCAAATGTAGACACAGCACTGCACAAATGTCTTCACAACACCCTGCAGGGAAGATGTCAGGGTCCACAGAGGAAGGTACACACCTTGGGACAATGTCACCATGCAGTAACAGCTTACATGAGCAAAGTTTGATAGCAAATACCGTGTGATGGCACACAGATAACAGGGTCCACCCCACGAACAGCACACTACAACATATCCCAGACACCTAACACATTATCGCCACCCCAAATCATGGAGCAGCACCACCAACAGCAATGCCAGAAAAGCAGTAGTGTGCCAAGGAAAATAAAATAGCTTTATTCAGCAATGTTCCAAAATGAATTGTACGAAGAGTTCAAAATGCACAAGGCCCATAGGGCAGTCCATAGTTCCAATCCAGGTGGGGGACACATTGGGATGCGTGTCCCCTAGCTTGCCTGCACAGTTCAGACTACCTTGTCATCCACAGGGGGGGGGGGCATCATGTGGGGGGGAAGGACCAGGCACTGCAGGGACAGGAGCGCCAAAGGTGGATTGGAGCACGGCGCTGCACACTACTGCCAGGTCGCCCAGCGTCTCCCCTGCACCCGAAGGAACCACAGGCCCCAAGGAGGGGGGGGGGTCGCAGGGATGGGTTGCAGCACTACCCGGGGAGGGTGTGGACAGGGTGGGGACTCAACCACCATGACCGGGGACTCCTTTGACCGCTTGTGGGGTGGTGTCACTTTGGGGCTCAGGGACAGAGCGGCCATGAAGGAGTCTTTGGTGGAATCCTGGCCAGGAGAGCTGAGGGGAGTGGATTTGGAGGGTGGTGGTCGTGAGGAATGTGGACTCCCACTCTGGCTGCGTGTCTTCCGTTTCCCCCCCGACCCAGTGGGTGTGCCTACTTCACCCTGTGTGTGTGTGCCAGGAGGTGCCTTCCCTGGTGGTGTGGTGCCTGTGTCTGGTGGTGTGCGTGCATGGCTACGTCTGGGTGTGGTTTGGACAGGCATGGGAGTGGGAAGTGTGGATGCTGCAGGGGTAGGGGGGGACGTAGTGCTGCAGGAGACCCAATGCTGCAGTCAGTGTCGAGTCTATGGACCTCAGCAAGTTGCGTTGGTCAGACTGCGCAGCTGAAATGCCCTCAATATATGCCTCCATCTGGTTGAGCACTTGGCTGTGGCCATGGAGGACATTAAGCATCGCAGTCTGACCAACCTGCAACTGCCGGAGGATGTCCATAGACTCGGCATTGGTGCCAGCAGTGGAGACAGGGGCAGGGGGTGCGGTGCCTGGCAAGAAGGAGACACGTGGTGACCGAGCACGGCGGGAAGGGACACGAGCAAGTGGGAGGCCGGTGATCGGAATGGAGGGGGCGGGTAGTGATGGAGCGCTGGTGTCAGCTGTGGGAGCAGCCTCCGCCCCCTCGGAGTGCTCAGCCTCGGACCCGTCTGCGTCATAGTCGGTGGTGGTTTGACTGGACAGGTCCTCCGCTGCACTCCCGTCGGCCTCCGTGCCACTCGATGTGCCAGACAACTCTGCACTGCTGGCACTGGTGCTCGCTCCCTCCTCACGGTCCATGCCAGTGTCTCCCTCGTAGTCCCCCGACGATGCTGTGGGCAAGGTGAAGAGACAGGAGAAATCAGACACCTGTATACATATGTCACATGAGTCAACTCTACATAGGTCACAGTGCATAGCCTGAACAGCTACAAGAGTAACATCTACAATACAAGGTACATATGTAGTCCCTGCAACACACAGTTTGTTGACCCGCCATGCCACTGTTAAAATATGGAGAGCATGACACAATAGCAAATAACTTGATATCAAATTGTCCAGAGGAGCCAGGCTCTGGGGACAATCTAGCACAGCATCAGCGACACACAGCGTAGCCAAGAAAGGGATGAGCAGGAACCATGTCTAGCAACTCTTGGGACATGCTGCAAAGGTAATACTGAAAACCATGGCCAACATGACTGGGGCACTGCACATTGAGTGTTTGGCCACACAAACATCACACACTGGCCAGACCGAGCAAGGAGACTTCAGGTTTGGACATGTAGGCCTTGCCTGCACCAACCCCCCCTCCCCCTACCTGAGACAATGAGATTGAGACAGAGGAAGTACTTACACCTCTTCGTCTGGGATGAAAACACATGGCCTGCAATTAATCCTGATCGCACACAAACTACCCCTGGTGCGTCTGTCCACATATATCACTGACAAACAACCATCATCAGATAGTTGTACCAAGACACACAGGCACTGGCCCCTGTGAGTATGCACCAGCTAATTTAGGTCACCCTGTACAGTGGACACATGTAGCACAGTATACGTGAATACAAATGAGGCCATGGTACTATGCCACAGGGCCCAAACCATGCTGAAGACACAGAGAATGTCCCCATTGTCTGATGACACACATGATACCTAGGAAAAGGTGCCCCAGGGGACTGTAGTGGCCACACTACTCCATGGCCCTGGATGGATATGACTGGAACACAAGCCACCATCCCTGCACTATGCACATCTCACACTCAAGCACATCATGTCAGAGGGCACAACATTCGACATGCAGGCAGTAAGGCAGTACACATGAAACACACACTCCCATGTCGGGACTCAGCATCAGTGCCAACTAACATGGACCCCACAATGACAGAACTGGCCAGGGCACAGGCAACGTGCAAAAACCTGTTACACAACACCCCCACACATGATGCTGCAAGCATTGGGCACTTGGAGTAACTGCCAGCCTAGATGACCTTGTGCAAGAGTGACTACACACAGACCAGGAAACACATGGCAAGGAGGGGAAGGGAGGAAGAACAGCACCGCTTTACTTTGGGGAACAGGATATGCACTGCACATTTAAACCCTGGCAGTGTATCCATGCAACTGCGCACTTCCAAAAGCTGGTCACACACAACAAACACACATGTACCTACCCCCTTCCTGCTGCTGCTTCTCCAGTAAGCGCCTGTCCAAGTCGGGGAAGACCACCGCCAGCACACGCTTCTGGATGTGGGTCAGACGCTGGCGCCCACGGTTTTTCTGGCTCACAGGTGAGTCCCCCAGCAGGACCCGTGCGATCCTCCGCGTCCAGCACCGGATGTCCTGCCAGCGTTTCCTCACCTGGGCTAGGCGCCGCTTCCGACCCTCCGTCCTCCTCACGGCACTGACGGCTTGCTTCCAGATCTCCCCCTTGGCACAGACGCCTACCTGTGAGGATGCTAAAGTGACAATACATCAATCAACCTTATCAATGATACAGAGACACACATATTACAAATTATGCATGTTTGAACTGGCCATAGTATGCAGCCAACTCATTGCACCTTTGCCATAGTGACATCATCCTCCTGGGAATGGGCGAATGCAGTAGGTGCCATTGAAAGTACACAGGTGGCATGAGGGGTGCAACACAATCAATGATGCAGGCTCACACTGTGCATCCCAAGCTACAACAGGAATCTGAACAGTACCCCTAAGCAGTCACATGCCCCAGCCCACTTACGCTACCTCAGCAGAGTACACAGACACACACAGGCACTGAACAATCACCTGGCATAGGCAACTGCCGCTACAAACCTCACTCTGCACATGTGCCACTAGACTGGGGGTGTCACAGATGTGGGGCTGTCTCAGCATGGCAGACATCCAGCACAGCTCCCTGCTCACATCAGATGGGCAGGGTGTATCCATCCCACATGCAGCTGGGGTGCAACACTCCACATATGCACACACCCACATGACAGGGGACTCACACACACACACCAATGTCCAGGGGACGACCACATCATTTGGACACTCTCACCACAGGTACACTGAACAGACACACATCAGTGGGTCCTGGCACCTGTCACCCTGGGGGGAGCACAGACTCACATCAGGACTGTAGAAACAACATTTCCAGGAGGATTAGGCAGTCCGAAAGCGGAATGCACCAGGCAGTGATAGTCACAGTAAGCACCATGGTAGTGCGTTGTGCACACAGGAACTACAGCATGCTCTGCATGGGAGACACGAGCCCTTTCCCCCCCTGGGACCCACTATGAAGAACCCTGCATGTCTGTCACACCTGGACACAATGCCAGAAGTCACAGTCACAAAAAGGGGCACAGTTTAAGCTAGTGGAGTCTGCACTCACCTGCTCCCCTGGTCGACCATACAGCATGGTGTACTGTGGGAGGATCACATCCACCAACGCCATATTCTCCTCCATGGTGAATGGCTCTGCCCTCTCCACAGACCTGGACATGGTGCCAGAGGAATCACAAGCAGCAGCAGTGTTGTTGAATGCAAGGATGTGCAGGCAAGTGCTCTCTCAAGGGACCTGGCTGCCTTATATCTTCCTTGTTGGCCTGTTTCATTTACAGGAGTACAGAGTGATTGGCTCAGTCACATTTGCATCCTACGTGTCGTCCAATCATTTTAAAACTACCCCAGTGACAGGCTTTGCATGGTCTTAAAATTGAGCATGATGTAATGTCAACAACCACATTGCAACAAAGTAAATTGTCTCCAACCGACTTCTGCTGGCCACATGATGCAAAATTCAAACCTGAAACTCGGTCTCCATGACAACCAGCATGCATTTAGGCCCCTATACTTGTCCCTCATGTGTCCCCTATGGCAATCCTATGTCACAACACAGGTACGGTGCGTCCCACAGCCCTAGGGCACCCCAAATGCATTGCAACGGACCGTACACGCGTGTGTACGGTCCCTATCACTATGGTGGTGCTGGCGTATGCGTACGCCATAGTGATAGGGACCGTACACACGCGTGTGTATGGTCCGGACTACTATGGCGTACACGTACGCGAGCACCCCCATAGTGATAGGGACCGTACACACGCGTGTGTACGGTCCCTATCACTATGGGGGTGCTCGCGTACGTGCACGCCTCAGTAGTCCGGACCGTACACACGCGTGTACGATCCGTATCACTAAGGCGTACGCATACGCCAGCACCACCATAGTGATATGGACCGTACACGCGTGTGTACGGTCCGGACTACTAAGGCGTACACGTACGCGAGCACCCCCATAGTGATAGGGATCGTACACACGCGTGTGTACGGTCTGGACTACTAAGGCGTACGCATACGCTAGCACCACCATAGTGATACGGACCGTACACGCATGTGTACGGTCCCTATCACTATGGGGGCGCTCGCGTACGTGTACGCCTTAGTAGTCCGGACCGTACACACGCGTGTGTACGGTCCCTATCACTATGGGGGTGCTTGCGTACGTGTACGCCATAGTAGTCCGGACCATACACACGCGTGTGTACGGTCCCTATCACTATGGCGTACGCATACACCAGCACCACCATAGTGATAGGGACCGTACACACATGTGTACGGGCCCTATCACTATGGGGGTGCTCGCATACGTGTACGCCTTAGTAGTCCGGAGCGTACACACGCGTGGGTACGGTCGCTATCACTATGGGGTTGCTCGCGTACGTGTACGCCATATTAGTCCGGACCGTACACACGCGTGTGTACGGTCCCTATCACTATGGCGTACGCATACGCCAGCACCACCATAGTGATAGGGACCCCACACACGCCCTCGGAGCGTATGTACGGTGGGATTCACACCTGACAGTGGTGACAGGCGGCACACAGGAATGAATTGAGCTGTCATACATGGCCAAGGCTGGACATCAAGGCATTGTCTGTGCAGTACTACATGTGTCGGGCACAGGTGGGTCAGGCTATGAAGTGGCACCATACTCCTAAGGTGTGAAGCTAATTACAGTATGATGGGCTGTGTACACATGTCACGTGTGATGGTGCCCTGTGTGCAACACATCCCCTTCACTCCTTTGACATGTGTGCATGTAGTACTGACTTGGTGGGCCATGCATTACTGGCATGGCACAGTCAGCGACACCCACAAATGTCCCCTGATGCCAGGTACACGGAATGTTACCCCTGACAAGTGAATGCCCGCGTTGCACGCTGTAGCTATGTCATGTGTGTGTCATGTGTTCCCATAGGTTTGCTGCAGGTGTTCGGTCAAATGCATCTGCTGTTGCTGCAACCAACATGTGTCTGTGTGTAGATGGGCATGGCACACTGTTACGCACACCAGCACACATGTGTAATCCGCCTTAAGGTGTGTACGTATGCATCGACACGGAGTTTCAAAACAAGGACATATCTGCATACTCTCAATGTATGTGTGATCAGTCTTGACATGTAATCCTTCATGGCAAGGTGTGTGGTTTGTCCTATTTCTATGACATGTGACCTGTGCCTCTAGTGTTCCGCAACCTGTCTGTACAATAAACATCCTTCCTCTGCACATATTTGGATGTCTGTAACTCCTGTAATGCGTCTGCCTGCTCACTTACACTGGCCCACAGCTAGTTTCATGGCATGGCATAATGAGGTTGAGAATCAACGTTTGTAGCTGGCTCTTGGTAGGAGTGTCACATGCCTGGCATACGTGTCCAGGGCATATTGCACAGACCTGACTCTGTATGTAGCATATGTGTATTGCCTGTACATTGACATTGGTGGTGTACTGTACTCACTCTTCGTTGTCCCTTCTAATTCACTGCAGGGCTCCGCCTCTCCTTCGACCAATTCTAGACTTGGCTGACATGCGGGAAAATGACTGTATACGCCGCTACCGCTTTCCCCAACGTTTGATTGTGGACTTGACAACACGGCTGGCAGCACACCTCCAACCGCTACACAGGTATCCTGGTGCACTGACACCCAAGATGAAGGTGATGGCAGCCCTACATTTCTTCGCCACGGGTACCTTTCAACATACCATTGCCCATGTCGGTGGGATGTCCCAAACCATGTTAAGCCATGTTCTGCATGATTTTTTAGAGGCCATGTTGGAGCACCTTGATGAGTTCATTAAATTCCCAACTCCTGAGCAGTTGACAGCTGTCAAGCGTGAGTTCTATGCCCTGGGAGGGATGCCCCATGTCATTGGGTCCATAGATGGAACACATGTGGCTTTGGTACCACCACAGGCACAGGAGGTAGCCTTCCGTAACCGCAAGCATTACCACTCCATTAATGCCCTTGCGGTGTGTCTTGCCAACATGGTGATTTCACATGTCTGTGCTCGTTTCCCAGGATCAGCACATGATGCGTACATCATGAGGCGTAGCAGGGGGCCTGAAATGATGCTGCAGCTGCGCAACGAACGAGCATGTATTGTTGGTGGGTATACTCTGGCAGTCCTGTATTTAACGTCATCTTCCTGTCTTACTGCTTCTCCTGACCCACTGTTGTCCATGATGTTTCCATGTAGGGGACGCTGGCTATCCCAACATGCCATTGCTGATCACGCCTCTCCGCAACCCCAGCACGGCTGCCCATCACCGCTACAACAACGCCCATGGGCGGACCAGGCGAGTGATAGAGAGGACGTTTGGCCTCCTGAAGAGCCGATTCCGTTGCCTCCACAAGACCTGTGGCGCACTCCCATATGCACCGGTGAAGTCTGCAAGATATTCCTCGTGTGCTGCATGCTGCACAACATGGCAGTGGAGAAAGCTGTGCCACTCATCCTGGATCCAGATGAGCAGGACCATCCACCCGTGGAGGATGAAGGGCTTGGGCACGAGGCAAGTGATGTGGAGGAGGAGGAGGCGGTAGAGAACATGCGGAGTCGGCTCATACGCGACTTCTTTGCTTAGTGGTGAGTTCCAGTGTCTGAGTGTGCACGCATTTGGCTGTGTGTGGCATGTGTTGCAATGTGTGTGTCCATCTGCATGTCTTCCAAGTGAGTCATCATTGTCACCTCGCATGTTGACAACCTAATACGTGTCGAGTACATGCACATGCATGCGGATGTGCTTCTTTTGGCTGACTTCTGGTGTGTCTCCCATCCACAGGTACTTGCGCATGCTGTCTGCTGGTGGCATTGTTGTGCTCCTGCTATTCCTCATGAACACAGCAACATGTGCTGAATCAGCGTTACATGCACGGACAAGTTCGAAAATCTCCTTCGGGTAAGGGATGCAGCACGGCTTTTTGGGAGTGGTATTTGTTTTGAATGTGTGTGCACTGCTCCTGTTCATGTTTGGATACTTCACATACATGTAGATTCACCATGGGGCACATGACCTGGAGCAGAATTCATCCGGATTGATGGTCAGACTTGGTGACAGTCATCTGTAATGGAATTGTGATGGAGCCATCAATGTGTGTAACACTGCCCTCGGAAACAGACGGGTTGCACCGGGTTGACATGGTGTGTGAATTCCCCATTAGGGGCTCAATGGTGTATAGCAGGCTCTCCGTGAGCAGCAGGGGGTGTTTAGCTGTAACCCGTCACTTGTGTGCCAGTGCCATGGATTTCCAGCATCTGTGGTGGTAAGGGGGGTGCCAGTGTTGGTCCCACGTGTTCATCCACATGACCTGTGTATGTGTTGACAGAGTTGCATTAGCATTCCGACACACATGAGTAATAAAGGTGTCCCTCTGCCTCCAAGGTGCCTCATCTCTGTCAATGGTGGTCTGTTGCCACTGTGCATGCGGCATGTCTGGCATTGTTCTCAGAGATGGTGCATATGAGTCTATGTGTAGAGTAGCAAGATGCAAGCTGTTTGTCAGGGATTAGATTCTGTATTGTGCATGATGTCCATGGCTGTGTAGGTATTGTGGCATGTCAGTCTCCACGACGGCCACCGTGCCGCATGTGAATCCATTGTGTGTGTGTGTGCCATGTTGAACCAGACATTCCTTCCTTGACATACACCTTTTGCATGGTTCCTTCCTGAGATCCTTGTCTTTGTGTGCTACTTGTGGCATTGTTTCCATGACATGGCGCATGCTGCTGCAAGCACTGCTGCAAGGGCACACAGTGTCCACGCAAAGGAGCTGGTGTTCATCATGGATTGCTTGCTGACATGTGCTATGCTGATCAGCAGCATCTGTGCCTCATGCGGCAGCACACTCTGCATTATGCACAAGATCCCCAGTTCCATCCACCTCAAGGCAAGAGGGAGACCATCCCCCAGGTCAACTACGACATCCGTGTCTACTCCTACCCTGCACTCTACGGACATGTGCGTTAGAAATCCCATGATACTTGTCCACATCCAGGGTGCATCTGCACAGCTCTGCTACTACATCCGGCGACCAGGCCACATCAACGTCCAACAGAGATGGGGGGAGTGGATCACTGCCAGCTGCAGGATGACCTTCTCAATCCACGCACACACTCAGGATGCAGCCCACAACCACAACACAACCTTGTGGCACTGTGATCCAACACCCAATTGTGCCATCTCCATGCATCCATCCTTGGCTGGCCCACCACGTGTCTACACATACCTGGGACTCCCACCCCAGGACACTCCACATGATCCCTGACCTCTGCGCATGACTGTTGCTCTTCTAAATAGGTCTGTAGGCACAGTTGTGCGGGCACACCCTCAGCTGGTTGGGCCCATCACGGGTGAGTATGGTGCTCCATGTCTGTCTTGGATGGTACGTTGTGACCCATGTGTGTCCTGTGCCAGACTCAGACCCCAGGGTATGGATGTTTGGAGTTAATTCAGAAATCAGGCATGGTTTGACCTTACAACACACACATGTAGTGGAATAATGCAAAATGACGGCATCATCTTGTGATTGTGATGAATTTTATTAGTGCTGGGGTACGTGTTTGGAGGGGTGACAAGAGGTGCTTGGCGGGAGTGTAGAATCCAAAGTTCACAGGGGGAGTTGATGTCCTTGCCATTGACAGTCATCAGAGTCTGTGCCACAGTCTTTGTCAACATTGGTCAGACAGTGACCAGCAAGGCCATGTGGCAGAGAATGTCCTTTGCTGCTGTGCTGCTGTTGGGCCAGAGGGCCAGGTGCCAGGCCAGGTGACCTGGGAGATGGTGATGTTCCGCTGACTCTCACGGTCTTTTTCATGGACGACCCACCTTCCTGCGGGGACCCTCCGACGCCTGCCTTGACGATGCAAGGGACGCTCCGTCAGATGACTCCTCCTCCTACTCCCTTTCTGTGTCTGGTGCTGCTCTACGCCTGGTGGCACAGGGAGGGTTTGCCAGGCTTTGGGCGATCTGACGGAGGGATTGGCTCACGTCCCTGTGCACCGCCAAGAGCTCTGCCAGTCTTGCCTCCATCCTGGCATGATGCTCACCCTGCAGGGTGTTCATCTCATTGAGGGTCCCCACTACCTGGGCGATGCCTCTGGAGTCACGCCGGTATGCGTCCAGGATGGTTCTGACGTGTGCCATAGCCGGGTCCTGAGCCAACTGGTCAGGTTCGCGCCTCCGCCATCCTCCACTCCCACCACCCCTGCCCACTTGCGCTTGGCCTGCCGTTGTGGGCACATCGGTTCTCCAGGACCCCTGAGGGATGGCATTTGCGGTGTCGCCTGCCTCCTCCTGGGTGCCCGGAGAACCTTGTCCCTCCTGGACAGACTGGCTGTGTTGTTGTGTGCGGGCAGGGCTCCTGGGTGTCTCCTGGGATGTGGCAGGAATGGGGGTGGTGGTTGGCACAGTTGTACCTGACGCAGGTGCTGCAGGTGGTTGGACACCAGAGGGGCCAGGTTGGTCTGGGTCATCCACGGAGTGGTGAGAGTCGTCGCTGCTGGTGGGGTCCTCTTCACGCAGAGCCTGGTCCTGTGAGTCTTCCCCCCCAGTGTTGGGGGGAGATCGATGACGTTGACCTGTGTGTGAGAGAGACAGTGTTAATTGTGTTACATGCGACATCCATGTTTCATTCTTTTTTGATTTGGCACAGTTCCTCTGGGTGGTTAGATTTGGCTAGCATTCCTCACACGGTGCACTTGTGCATGGATATGTCTCTTGGCCACAGCTTTCGACACTTTACCTATGTGTGACACAATCTTAGTTGATGCATATTTTGGGAACGCAGTCAGCAGTGTAGTGAGCGGGCGTAGCAAGCCATACAGAGCCGCCTTACGTGTTGCACTGTACGTGGCCAAATGGTGTTTATTCCATGCTATTTGAGAATGCAGGTAGGTAACTTAACAATTTGTGACAGGGTTCTGACGAACACAGTGGGTAGGTATACTGGGTGTAAGGTTCTGTTTGTGCCTGCATCACGGAATTACTCGTGCACAGATTGACACATGGCCTAGTGTTTTTCAAAGGTTGAAGGGGGGGTTAAGGCACTGCCAAACCTTGTCTACATGCACACAGTCCACCTGCTGACGAGCGGACATGGCCACACCACCCAAGGATGATTTGGTCTCCCTCTGTCTCCCTTTCTCCCTCCCTCTGTCAGCCCCCTCCCACTGTCCGTCTCCCTCTGTCTCCCTTTCTCCCTCCCTCTATCAGCCTCCTCCCTCTGTCCGTCTCCCTTTCTCCCTCCCTCTATCAGCCTCCTCCCTCTGTCCGTCTCCCTCTGTCTCCCTTTCTCCCTCCCTCTATCCGTCTCCCTTTCTCCCTCCCTCTGTCAGCCTCCTCCCACTGTCCGTCTCCCACTGTCTCCCTTTCTCCCTCCCTCTATCAGCCTCCTCCCTCTGTCCGTCTCCCTTTCTCCCTCCCTCTATCAGCCTCCTCCCTCTGTCCATCTCCCTCTGTCTCCCTTTCTCCCTCCCTCTATCAGCCTCCGCCCTCTGTCCGTCTCCCTTTCTCCCTCCCTCTGTCAGCCTCCTCCCTCTGTCCGTCTCCCTCTGTCTCCCCTTCTCCCTCCCTCTGTGAGCCTCCTCCCTCCCTCTGTCTGTCTCCCTGTGTCCACCTCTGTCTCTGTCCCTCTCTCTGCCCCTCTCCCTCCCTCTGTGTGTCACCCTCTGTCACCTCAGCCCAGCTTCCTGGGCACACACAGTTTGCAGGTCTTTCAAAGGCCATTGGCTTGTTCATGTGGGTTTGTTTCTTCTCTGCCGGCACCCATTGGGCGTAGTGTCTGAGTCTGCGCTGCTGCTGTAGCGGTGTGTGCTGACACTCTTTCAGTGTGCTGCGTCTTCATTGGCTGCTGTTATGTGCAAATTGTGCCTTCATACCCATGTCGTCCTGCAACGCGGCCACCATTAGCAGGCAAAACAGTACTGTGTGGGGACACATCACCTTCTCCTCCCAGGGATGGTAGTGTACCGGTCTGCGGGGCGGCCCTCCTCCAGTGATGTTGGCCTGGTTGTGCTCGTCCGTCATTTTGCGGCGGACCGTCCTCCGCAGATCGTACCACCTGGCTCGGCACTCATGCCTGGTCCTTCTGGTGGCCCCAACAGCATTCACGGGATTGACTATCCTCTCCCACATGGCAGATTTTTCTGATATGCTGGTCCGTCTTACCAATGTTCCAAAGAGCTGTGGCTCGACTCTGATGATTTCGTCGACAAGGGACTCCAGCTCGTCCTTTGTGAACTTTGGATTCTTGTTGGTGTGCATGGTGTGGGGTGTGGGTGTGGATGGTTGTGGGGGTAGGGGTGTGGATGGGTGTGGGTGTGGATGGTTGTGGGTGTGCAGGTGTGTGTGTGTGAATGTGATGAGGGTGTGTTTGTGATGGTGGTTGTGTGAAGGGGTGCAAGTGTAAGGTATATTGATGGTTGAAGTATGGTGCAGTGCGTTGTCTCTGGGGTCTGGCAGCAGTGGATCTGTTGCAAAGGATCATGGTTTGTGTGTGTTGGGCCTTTTTATTGGTCCATTTCTGGGTGTGGCTGTGTTTGAACTTTGGGTGGGTGTGTTATAAGGAGTGGTAGTGGTTTGGGCCTCTGTTTATCTGTTTGTCAGTTGCAGGTCAGTGTATAGGATTCATTTGGCCTTATTGGATATGTTTTTTGGTGTTGTGTGCCTCGGATTGACTTTCCTTGTGTTTTTTTGGTTTGTCCTGGTTCAGTAGGAGTGTTTTTAGCGTCTGTACGGTGCGTACATGGGCCATGTTGTTGTACAGAGCTGTCCTTTGCTATGGCTTAGTACGACTCGTACATGCCCGATGTTGGGTGGGGGTGCTGGTGTGTGGGCCTGGGGTAGGGTGCGTACGAACACGGGCAGGGTGTTGGTCCGCACCGTACATCGGTGGTGGTGTTTCGCACCGTACATACAGGGGGGGCTGGGTGTAGGGTCTGTACATACACGCGTGGGGAGTTGGTACGCTGCATGCATACACGGGTGGGGGTACGGTCCGTACATACACTGGTGGGGTCGGGGTACGGTCCGTACATACACTGGTGGGGTGGGGGTATGCTGCATGCATACACGGGTGGGGGTACGGTCCGTACATACACTGGTGGGGTGGGGGTACGGTCCATACATACACTGGTGGGGTGGGGGTACGCTGCATGCATACACGGGTGGGGGTACGGTCTGTACATACACTGGTGGGGTGGGGGTATGGTCCGTACATACACTGGTGGGGTGGGGGTACGCTGCATGCATACACGGGTGGGGGTACGGTCCGTACATACACTGGTGGGGTGGGGGTACAGTCCGTACATACACTGGTGGGGTGGGGGTACGGTCCATACATACACTGGTGGGATGGGGGTACGGTCTGTACATACACGGGTGGGGAGTTGGTACGCTGCATGCATACACGGGTGGGGGTACGGTCCGTACATGCACTGGTGGGGTGGGGGTACGGTCCGTACATACACTGGTAGGGTGGGGGTACGGTCCGTACATACACGGGTGGGGAGTTGGTACGCTGCATGCATACACGGGTGGGGGTACGGTCCGTACATACACTGGTGGGGTGGGGGTATGGTCCGTACATACACTGGTGGGGTGGGGGTACGGTCCGTACATACACGGGTTGGGAGTTGGTACGCTGCATGCATACACGGGTGGGGATACGGTCCGTACATACACTGGTGGGGTGGGGGTACGGTCCGTACATACACTGGTGGGGTGGAGGTACGCTCCGTACATACACTGGTGGGGTGGGGGTACGGTCTGTACATTCACGGGTGGGGAGTTGGTACGCTGCATGCATACACGGGTGGGGGTACGGTCCGTACATACACTGGTGGCGTGGGGGTACGGTCCGTACATACACTGGTGGGGTGGGGGTACGCTGCATGCATACATGGGTGGGGGTACGGTCCGTACATACACTGGTGGGGTGGGGGTACGGTCTGTACATACACGGGTGGGGAGTTGGTACGCTCCATGCATACATGGGTGGAGGTACGCTCCATGAATACATGGGTGGGGGTACGCTCCATGCATGCACTGTTGGGGGTTCGGCGCGTGCATCCGCGGCCGGGTGGCGTTTTGCGCGTACATGCGGGGTCTGTGGTGGGGCGTTCGGCGCGTGTGCGGGCACGTGTCTCCATGCTTGTTATGGGAGGAGTTCGGTCCGTACGGTGTTATTTCCATACAGTTGTGAAATCGAAAGGAGGGGAGTGATCGTACTTGCGCGGTCGGACTTCATTTTTCCGATTCGTACGGTAAATCGTCCGGGGATGTGTCGGGCACAATTTCCGACCCGAGGACGTGTGGGGAAATTTTCCGGATGTGATTCGTATGGAGTTTTTCCCATGCGAATCGTACTTGGCAGTTTGTACGCTTCTTGTACGATTCGGACGGAAAAAAGTCCAGATTCAATTCGGACGGGGGAAATTTTTCCAGGATCCGACTCGGCACCTTATTTGTTATGATGTTTCCTAATTTCCTCATTTACTACAGTCTCCTCAGTTGGAAATACTTTCAGTTTTTTACTTTGATTCCAACAAGAAGGCATTCAGATGTGTCACAAATTTGCCATAAATTCAGAATGTTAGCACTCTAGTTGCATTAGATCACTGTAGTAAAGCTACTGCTCTCCAGGGAAGTCTGCTGCTGGTATTGAAAGTGCATGTTTCAGTCTGCATGTCAGAATTTTTTAATGAAATAGGAGAGGATTTGAGAAGTCACTCAAAATGTGCCCTAATTTTTCTTTCTGCAGCACTAATCATACTTTCTATGGCAAAATGAACCCCCTCATTTTGTTCCTTTTTAAATTAAATGTTTTAAGAGTTACCACTTTATTCCAACCAAGATGGCTTCAGGTGTGCCATGCGTTTGTCATAAGTAGGACTGTTAGCGCTCTAGTTGTTCTTTAGAACACTCTGGGAAGCTGCAGTAGAACACAAAGGAATCAACTGACAGTCTCTTCCCTTGTTGGATGTACATGTTTTACTGAGAATGTCAGACTTCATTCTCACATGACTGAGAAAGTTAATGTGAATTTACAGAAAATATGCTCTCAGTTTAGCTTATAGATCACCTTCCAAACCTTTGTGGGACAAGCATGAGAAAATATTTTTCTCTCAAACATGATTCATGATATCACAGCAGAAGGCTTTTTCACCTGGTAAAATCAACTTAGAACACACCACAATTCCTAAAATGAGTATGGTACTATCAACAAATGATTTATAATGTAACTAAAGTCTTAAAACCTTCTATTGACTGCAATGCTTTTTAATGAGGTGCTATCATGTATATTGGTCCCAAGATGGCTGCCAACACTTCTTGGATGAAGTGCTGATAGCCAATCAGATCTCTGCCCAGATATCTATGTGATTTTACTTTGGATTCTATCAGGAACTACTGAACGGATTTACACCATTTAAGCAAAAGGCACGAGTCTGAACTGAGGACTACCTCTTTGCCAAATTTGGTGTAATTCTGTTCAGCACTTCGGCCTGTAGCTGCGTCAACAGATCCTATGGGAAAATGCATGGGGAAAATGCGTTTTGGGACCCCCCTTTTTTCTCGGTCCCCGCTTGACGAATCACCGTGAAATTTTCAGGATAGGAGCGGACCGGAGCTGGCCAAAAGTTTGGAAAGTTTCGCGAAGATTCATCAATCGACGCCAACGTTATTCCAAATAGAATGTTGCGGATTTCCTATGGAAAACAGGTCCTAACTATAACTACCTACTGGCGACTGCCAGTATGTAATATATACATATATATATATATATCAGCAAAACGCTCGCTCTACGTCTCCATGCTGAGCTGCTGGAAAAAGCGAGAATGGACCCAACTTGGTGCTTAATTGATTTTATTATGCAAGCACACCTTCCACCATGACGCGTTTCGGCAGCTCCTCTGCCTTGATCACATATATATATATTCACTGAAAAAACCAAGGTTTTAGGGACATTATAGTTAGTTGGACATTTCACTCATACAAAACCAGAGAAATTCAGCTGTTATAGTTAGTAGAGCTAACTATAACTTGCGACCCAACAATGCACTGCTGAAGCTGATGACGTCACATATTACATCATTCATGACATGGTCAGTGACATCACTGATGACATCATCAAGTGACTGTGTGCTTCTGTAAAGTTTAAATATGTTTTATATATATGCCAAGGTGTATTGAAGAATGAGTGGATTTATAAGTGTCTGGATGGATGATTTAGTAGGTGCGTGACTGACTGTATAAGTAAGTGATTAAATGCATTGGTTAGTGACTGATACAGACATTCACGCAGTTTAGTTTGTCAGTTGGTGTGTAAGCGGTTGCATGGGTTGGTGAAAAGCTAAATGAGGATCTATATGGGTTATTGATTGGTTGTCTGAGTATCTGTATGGGTGCCTGAGTGTCTGTGTGGCTGGGTGGTGGGGTGTGACTCTTTGCATAGATGTGTAAGTGGATGATTCACTGGGTGTATGGGTTCAAGAGTGCATCTGTGAAGGGCTGTATGGGTGGGTGAGTGTGTGTATGGGTGTGTTGGTGAGTGAATGGATGCCTCAGTGGTACATGTGTGAGTAACTGCATATGTGAAAGGGAGTATATGTGAGTGTTGGAGTGTATAAATGACTATATGTGAGAGTGAGTGATTGTGAGGGTGGTTGTATGAATCAGTGTGGGCTTGTATTAGTTATTGTATAAGAGTGTAAGTATGTGTTAGTATATGTTTGAATAAGTGAGGTGTTACTGTATAGGTGAGTAAATGGGAGTGTGATTGATTCTTCGCATGACTGACTAGGTCTGTGAGTAACTCTATGGATGAGTGGCGGTGTGGGAGTGTCCGTATATATATGTGAGTGCATATGATAATGCTGTATTGATGGTTGACTACATGTATGAGTGACTGTATGGGTGAATAAGTGGACGTGTGTGTAGACCTAGGAATTAGTGAGTGGGTATGTACTAACTGATATTGGTGTGTCTATGGTTTCGAAAATGGTATTCTGTATTTTAGAGTGGGTTTATCAAAGGTCATATTAGGGTATGAGGAGGTGCATCAGATTATCACGTGGATGATGTCATCAGTGATGTCATCAATGATGTCATTTGAGATGTCATCAGTGATGTCACTGACCATGTCATGAATGATGTAATATGTGACATTATCAGCAGTGCATTGCGGGAGCGCGGGTTATAGTTAGCTGAACTAACTATAACGGCAGAATTTCTGTGGTTTTTTACAAGTGAAATGTCTAACTAACTATAACGTCCCTGAAACCTGTGGTTCTTTTCAGTGAATTTCTAAGAAATTTTAAATGCTAATTTCTAACTATAACGTCCCTGAAACCTATGTTTTTTTCAATGAATTTCAAAGGTTTTTTAAGTGCTAATTTCTAACTATGCCTACAAAGGTAGGACATGTGAAGAAAGAGGAAGAAAAGCGCAGAATGAAGCAAGACTAATGCAGAGAGCGGCAACAGAAGTCAAGAAATACAAAGAAAAGTGCAGGAAGAAGCAAGAGATGTACAGAAAGAACCAACAGAGGAGCAGAAAGTCCTCCAGTGCCCCCAACGTTCTGCTGACGGGAACTGGTGGTAACTGACTCTGACTAACCAGGCCTAGAGCCAGTGCTATGCTAAAGGACACTTAGAATACAGTGAAAACACCTACATACACTAGGGAACACTATGCGTTGGAGTACCCCTGTGATTAGCATGACTTCCTCTGTATTTGCCATGCCATGCCTGGGTCATTGCATGAGTGGATGATTAGAGTGCTGCAAGGACCGTGCATGGTGATTTTATAACTGCTTGGGTTTGGCGGAGTGATTGGATAAGTACATGATGCTGGATGGGTTATTGGAGGAGCGAATGTGTAGTGACAGAGGGATTGCTGGAGTGCATGGGTATTTCCTGGGTAGTTGGAGGAGTTAATCAGTAGCGTGTAGGTGGTTAGAGGTCCACATGGGTAGTGCACAGGGGATTGTAGCAGTGCATGTGTTAGTGCCTGGGTCATTGCATGAGTACATGGGTACTGACTGGATGATTAGAGTACTGCAAGGAGAGAGCATGGTGAATTTATAAGTGCTTGGATTTTCGCAGAGTGATTGGATAAGTTCATGGGGGTGATTGGAGGAGTGCATAGGCAGCGACAGGAAAATGGCTGGACTGCATGGGTAGTGCTCAGGGGATTGTAGCAGTGCATATGTTAGTGCCTGGGCCATTCCATGAGTACATGGGTACTGACTGGAAGATTAGAGTACTGCAAGGAGAGTGCATGGTGATTTTATAAGTGCTTGGGTTTTGGCGGAGTGATTGGATAAGTATATGATGCTGGATGGGTTTATTGAAGGAGTGCATGGGTAGTGACAGGGGGATTGCTGGAGTGCATGGGTACTACCTAGGTAATTGTAGGAGTGAATCAGTACTGTGTAGGTGGTTAGAGGTCTGCATGGGTAGTGCACAGGGGATTGTGGCAGTGCATGAGTTAGTGCCTGGTTCATTGCATAAGTACATGGGTACTGACTGGATGATTAGAGTACTGCAAGGAGAGTGCATGGTGAATTTATAAGTGCTTGGGTTTTGGCGGAGTAATTGGACAAGTACATGGTGCTGGCTTGGTGATTGAAAGACTACATGGGCATGATTTTGAGCCACATAGAGAGCCGTTTCATGCTCTGCTCTACTACGGGTCTTGCAAGTGGCCTTGTGTGAGCGCGGAAGCAGGAGAGCAGCGATAAGTGGCAGCGGAGCAGAGCTGCAGGGGGCCAAGAACCGTGCTCCGCGAACCGGGAGCTGAACCGGAGCCGCATCAAGAGCCGCAGGAGGCTGCAGGAAGACCCGGTGAGCCGCGCGGCGCCGTGGGGGGGCCAGGGCACCACGAGCCGTGAGCATCAGCAGCCGCGGGAGAGTGGTGAGAGCTTGGGAGAGGAGCGGGTCCGGGAGAGAGCTCAGACCTGACAGACCCGATAAACCTGGAACCTGCCAGAGCAACATCCAGCCCGGCCCAGTCCTGCATAACAGTTTAGCGGCACAGCAATCAGCGGGGAGTGGGGCTACAGCATAAAGCACAAAGTACCAGAAAGAAAACAGTGTTACATCCGTCAGTTACTCACTGGTGCATCTGAGTTAGCAGAGATCCACGCCAGGTTTTCCATTCAGTCGAGGACGGCCCGGAGAACAGCAGTGCTCAGTTTTGGCGGTTCTCGGCAGAGGCCGAGGCGGTGGCGGAGGCAAAGACGGGCAAAAGACGGGCAAAAGACGGGGTCAGAGACAGAGATTGTACAACATCGGCCGGTATCGACCCCGGAGCAGTGTAGAGATCGGAAGAGCGGAAGAGCGGCGGGAGAGCGGCGGAGCTACGATAGAACCGAGGTGAGCTGGACCTGTACCTCGTATTGTATCATACAGGCCGCCCCTGTTGCTCCTGTTGCTTCTCGTCCCCCAGTTCAGGGAGCAGCACCGTTGCCGTTGCTGCTGCGGGGGGGTCACGGTCGCGGGACGGAAGGCCGCTGATTGCGCGTTCTACGGTGCTGAGCAAGGGGTTTAAGGAGGAAAAAAATAAAATACACCGAGGAGCCTAGTCCCAAATTTCCTCGCCCCCTGAGACAAAAAGGCTCACGCATCTCCCCACCTGCTCTCCGCTAAAGAAACTCCCACCCCACCTGCCTTGTGCCTTACCTTGCCTAGTGCTCCGTGCCTTGTGCTGTCACTCTGTCAAGGTGACGTTAGGGCAGTTCAGGTGGCCCAGGTGGAAACTGGCAGGGGGTCAGGAGGGAGTGTAAACAGAGCGGGCTGGTTGGATAACAGCGTTTGGGCAGCAGTGTATAGTCCCTCTCAGGTACTCGAGGACATTCAGAGTCACCAGGAGCCACGTGCGCAGCACCTGCGGCCTGATTAATCAGCCCGTATCCTACACTCTAGTTGCGGGGTGCAGTAGAGGCAACTAGGGGTTTCTCCCGCCTAACCCGGGAATGAGATCAGGAAAAGTACGGCAAATGACGGAAAATAAATAAACAAAAAGAAATCTAAACTGCAGAAAAGATCTGATGGAGCCTAACTCTCTGTCGCAGAATGACTTACCATGCACCAACGAGTGCCCCAGAGAGAGACTAGTCTCAGCACCTACCCCAGAACCATCTTCAACCTCAAGGCGGAAGGCCGGTCTTTACAAATTTTTCTACCTAAAGGACCCGCTGTCAGCAATTTATTCGTCGACACCTACAGTTGAGGCTAGCAAATTACCAACCCCCATAATTCCACACAAGGTGTTACCGCCCAGTACCAAGAGTGGGATTGACAACAAATTTGGTGCAACGGGGTCCCAAACCTTGCAGCCTCAGCCTCAGCTAACTTTTACAAACCACCCAAACCAGGCCATAGCGACAGTTCAAGTGCATCATAACAAATCTCCCTTAAAGGTGACGGAACCAATAAAGAGCACAGGAATAAAGGAATGTATAGAAGATTTGTCAGTAAATGCAAATCAAGAAAACCGGAGCAGACTACCATCACTGGCAGTAAAAAGTAAAGAAACAATGCCTGTAAGGGAATCCAAAAGCTCAAAGGAGGACAGTCCAAAGCCCAGCAAATTACAAACTTTGTCTCCCAAAAAGTCTGACTCTTGGCATAACTCTTTTGCTTTGACTTCCGATTGTCAACTTGAGGAATTGATGGAAATACTATCAAAAAATATTGACTGCCAAGAGCCAACTTCAAATTCAGATCCAGGCAATAATGACAATCAGATAAGCCCAGGAATAGTGATTTCGACTCCCTGCTACAAAAAGCAAAAAAGGCTAACCCTGGATGACAGTGGTATTATGCCAAGAGAACAAAATCTTCAAAATCATCTCAGCCAAACAGCTCCAATTACAATCTCGTCAGTATGCACGATGGACCCAGTCCCAGAGCCGGACGAGACGCAAAATTGGTATAAAGATCAGCCGTCGAATCCTTCGAGTTTATGGGCCCAATCCCTCCTAGGCACCCTTGATCAAGCTATAAAGGTGCTGAACTATCAATCTGACAAATTGGAGGTTCAGATAGACCTCATCAATTTAATAGCAGGCCACATTTCTGGAATAAATTCGAAATTGGATACACTGTCTTCCCATTTGATTAACAGGGAGAAATCAGAGGCCCGTGTTGTGAACGAAAAACTCCAAGTCAGTTGCGGTTGTGGGAGCATCATTGAAAAACTAGCCAGTCTCCCGGACACACTAAAAGACATTTTAGAGGAGGTTAAACTAACTCGATCAAGCAAACCAGGCAATGAAATCTACGCCAAGCAAGTTATGTTAACCCCAAACACCAACGACACGTCAGGGGACTCTAAAAACAACCTTTCAGAAGCCCCAGGGCAAGAAAAAATTGGTATAATTTCAGGAAGCGAAGATAAGGAGAGGGATATAATTCAGCTCACAAACAAAAGCCCCATTGCGGGAAAACCAACCAAGAAGGAAAGGAAAAAGGCAAGGAAGGCCAGATTAAAGAACAAAAAGCAACAACAAACAGATGATGGAATCCTTTTTCCCATATTCAAACTAGTCACCCCAAAGGTGGAAAACCGTCGAAGATTTCCGGACGAAACAAAGGAAGCCCAGGCACCATCAACCAAGGGAGTTTTAGAAAACTCATTAAGGGAAGGCTGGCAGGGTTCTGGAGAAATCGCATGCCCGCCCTCACAAGAACGCATAACATCCAAATCTTCCCCTATATATGGAAACCAACAGAGTTTATCACCCTCGGCTTCCAAGAAAAAGTGTCATGGAAAACAACAAGTCAAACATGACCACAAAATGGAGCCTGGTCATGCAGGTCCTTCCCAATCAACACCTTCATCGCATTTGGTAGGCAACACGAGAAAAGCCAGCGCAACTTGCGAGAAGCCTCGACAGGGAGAGGAAGCTAGTAACGTGCAGCAAGCCCCAAAACAATCGGAGAATATAATAACCGCAATACATGAGGAGGATATAATCCCACGAAGTAACATCGGGCCAAACCCCTTGAGTGTTACCATTATGGGAAACAAACGCAAATGCACACTATCTCATGGGGTTTCCCCCTGCGTTCCAAAAAGGGTTTTAAAGAAAGGATCAACACAAACAACCAACGGTAATCCTGTGGAGAGGACGGACGAACAAGAGCAACAATCAGCTCCAAGGAGTGGTAAAAATCTGGCAACTTATGACGCCCTCCCCCAAAGCGTTACAACAAACAAATGATGGACGGAATGCTGACAATGCAGACATTCTCCCCCAGTCAAGAGATCTGGGTTAAATCCATCGTTCTTTTGCCCACTACGCCACCCCAGTTTAGACATGGCCATATGCAAATCAGTCTTGACCCTGTGCCTCATGGGAACAGTCCAGCCCGAACTGCCAAGCCATGTCTTCCCTGGACCGGAATCAAGCATCCTAGGACCGGTTTCTGGCTATCAGCCGTCATCAGCCAGGATAGCTTGACTCCAGTGGCGTAGTGAGCACGGGTCCCACGTCTGGGAATACCCATCCCACTTAGGGCGAAAAGGATGCTTGATTCCGGTCCATGGATTTAACCCAGATCTCTTGACTGGGGGAGAATGTCTGCATTGTCAGCATTCCGTCCATCAATTGTTTGTTGTAACGCTTTTCGCCCTAAGTGGGATGGGTATTCCCAGACGTGGGACCCGTGCTCACTACGCCACTGGAGTCAAGCTATCCTGGCTGATGACGGCTGATAGCCAGAAACCGGTCCTAGGATGCTTGATTCCGGTCCAGGGAAGACATGGCTTGGCAGTTCGGGCTGGACTGTTCCCATGAGGCACAGGGTCAAGACTGATTTGCATATGGCCATGTCTAAACTGGGGTGGTGTAGTGGGCAAAAGAACGATGGATTTAACCCAGATCTCTTGACTGGGGGAGAATGTCTGCATTGTCAGCATTCCGTCCATCAATTGTTTGTTGTAACGCTTTTCGCCCTAAGTGGGATGGGTATTCCCAGACGTGGGACCCGTGCTCACTACGCCACTGGAGTCAAGCTATCCTGGCTGATGACGGCTGATAGCCAGAAACCGGTCCTAGGATGCTTGATTCCGGTCCAGGGAAGACATGGCTTGGCAGTTCGGGCTGGACTGTTCCCATGAGGCACAGGGTCAAGACTGATTTGCATATGGCCATGTCTAAACTGGGGTGGTGTAGTGGGCAAAAGAACGATGGATTTAACCCAGATCTCTTGACTGGGGGAGAATGTCTGCATTGTCAGCATTCCGTCCATCAATTGTTTGTTGTAACGCTTTTCGCCCTAAGTGGGATGGGTATTCCCAGACGTGGGACCCGTGCTCACTACGCCACTGGAGTCAAGCTATCCTGGCTGATGACGGCTGATAGCCAGAAACCGGTCCTAGGATGCTTGATTCCGGTCCAGGGAAGACATGGCTTGGCAGTTCGGGCTGGACTGTTCCCATGAGGCACAGGGTCAAGACTGATTTGCATATGGCCATGTCTAAACTGGGGTGGTGTAGTGGGCAAAAGAACGATGGATTTAACCCAGATCTCTTGACTGGGGGAGAATGTCTGCATTGTCAGCATTCCGTCCATCAATTGTTTGTTGTAACGCTTTTCGCCCTAAGTGGGATGGGTATTCCCAGACGTGGGACCCGTGCTCACTACGCCACTGGAGTCAAGCTATCCTGGCTGATGACGGCTGATAGCCAGAAACCGGTCCTAGGATGCTTGATTCCGGTCCAGGGAAGACATGGCTTGGCAGTTCGGGCTGGACTGTTCCCATGAGGCACAGGGTCAAGACTGATTTGCATATGGCCATGTCTAAACTGGGGTGGTGTAGTGGGCAAAAGAACGATGGATTTAACCCAGATCTCTTGACTGGGGGAGAATGTCTGCATTGTCAGCATTCCGTCCATCAATTGTTTGTTGTAACGCTCCCCCAAAGATCAGCTTCTTTAAAACATCCTAAAGACTCTCCTGACCATTCAGAGGCGTTTGAATCCAAGGTGACATTTGTGCCTGATTTTCCAACAAAGGGGCTCCAAGACACCCTTAATCGAGGCAACCTCCTAAAACTGTTCAAAGAAATAGTAGATCTCAAACAGATCACTACCCATGATCTAATATCAGTGGAATTCCAACCGAGTGACCACAACATGGACATCGAGGAAACCGTAACAACTTGGGCTACAAAGGACCTGGCCGACAAGATTTATTCCGCAAGAACCCAGTTTGGTGTATGGGGTATAATCCTGTTGCAGCACAAGCGTCCAAGATACCCCTACCCATTATTAGAAAAACTTTACAACCCAAAAAAAGGAATATGTGAGAAGGAAAGACAATTTACTTGCTTACGTGGAGCCAGAGGTCAAACGCCAACAACTACTATAACAGGTCGTAGTGTTACATCACTAGAAGGCAATCAAAATATCAGCCAACAATCAGCAGTTCAGTTGGACTGGTCATGGTTGCCTAGGATCCTGAATAATCAAAATTCCTAAAATCGTGCATAATAACTCAATCCGTTGGCCAAGGCAGAAACAAATTCCAAAGAAATTAATGCCGCAAAGTATTTCATTCTGTTCCTGGAATGTTCATGGTTTTCATGAAATGACCCTTGAAAATGATACTCTCACCTTTTTCCAGCAACAAGACGTAATCCTGATCCAGGAATCATGGAAACTCTCCCCCTCGCCAATCGCAGGGTTCAAAGAACACCATATTTTGGCAGAAAGATTATCACCCTTCGGGCATCCACGCGGCGGACTGTCAATATACGTAACACAAAAATATGACTGGGTAACAGAAGAGCTGGATGTGGGTCTCTCTTGGGTACAAGTGATTAAAATTACCGTTCATTCACCCACCGGAAATAAGAAATGGCACTTATTGGTGTGTAACACCTATATCCACCCGGAGAGGAAAACCCAGGACAAATATGCAAATTTATCATCTTTGATAAAAGTATTACAGAGATCCCATGCGCAATGCCCGATGTTTATTTCAGGAGATTTTAACAGCAATCTCTTAGGGAAAAATCAGGTAGTAAAAATCAAAAAAATACTACGCGACCTGGAAGATTTAGGTTTATCAATACTGAATGGAAAAACAAGTGGCGACATTCCGGCAGGCATTACTTACTTGAGCGGTAAAGTCCACTCAATAATTGATTACACAATAATAAGTAAGGTTCTATATTCTAGTATAGAATCATTCCAACTAGTCAAGCGTTTGGAAAGTGACCATTTTCCTCAAATAACTAAAATGAATATTCCACTCACTGCATTGTATACTCTGCCGTCCTTACTACAACATGCCGAGAAGTTCAACCTTAAGAAGTTAAAATGGCGTGGGGGTGGCCTGGAAAGTATATTGGTCACAGTAAAACAACATATGTCCAACTCAAGCTCCCAGCACGACGAAGATCGCATAGAGAACTGGGAGCAACTAATTCAGGTCCTCTTGCACAAATTCCCAGCACCATCAGCGAACTTGGGATGCATTAAGGCAAGGAAGGAGCCTTGGTTCAACCAGGACCTAAGAGAAAAAAAGAGAAGCGTTGCACGGGAGGTTCGAGCAGTCGCCTATGGAAAAAAAATGGGAACCAGTACAAACAACTGCAAACTAAAAGAAGCAAGAAGCATGTATAGGAAGTCGTTAAGGGTTGCAAACAGAACGTACAAGGAAACCATTTGGAACAAACTATTGAGTGCAGGAAAACGGCCAAATAGCAGGGATTTTTGGGGAATCATCAACGACCTAAACAAAGGAGCAAGCCTTCATCAGGAAGCAGGGGTAGGAGAGGAATGCTGGTCCCATCATGTACAATCACTGTATGGTAACACAGTGTCAAGCAGTACCAAAATGCAACGGGGGAGTGAGTTGGAAAGCGGGAAAAACAGAAAAAAAGAGACTCAGGCGAATAAAGACCACGAGGACCAGGAAAAAGTAAACACGATCGCGGAAACTCCGTTAACCTCTAAAAAACAACTGAGTAGAATAATAAAAAGATTGAAGACTGAAGGAGCTGCAGGTCCAAATGGGCTGCCAAATATGCTCTTTAAAACGGATCCGGATTTCTGGTCAGAGTCCTTAACTCCCCTATTCAACTATATATATTCTCAAAACAAAGTCCCCGCATCTTGGCATGGGAACATCATTCACCCCATTTTCAAACAGGGAGACCGTCACAACCCCGCCAACTACAGGCTGATATCCCTAATAGACGTGGAAGCCAAGCTCTATGCCTCCTGCATCCTAACTCAGTTACAAGATTGGATAGAAGATACCAATATTATCCCCAAGTTTCAAACAGGGTTCAGGCAAGGAATGGGCACCATCACAAACCTGGCCTGTCTGTCACTTTTAATGGAAAAAGCACTAACTGAGGGTTCGAGACTATACGCCTGCTTCATTGATATAAGGTCAGCATTCGACCGGGTATGCAGAGAGCGCCTATGGGCAAAGTTGATAACCTTAGGATTCCCGAATTCCATGTTAACTGCAATAGTCACCTTGTATAACAATACATGGGTAAGGGTTAAGCTAGGCAACGGTGGCAGTATTTCCTCAAAGATTCCGACGTATCAAGGTTTAAAGCAAGGCTGCGTGTTGGCCCCAAGCCTCTTTAACCTTTTTCTTTCGGATGTTAGTAAAGTTTTGGTTACAGCAGAATGTCATCCGACGAGACTGGCCAACAATCCAATCAACTTTTTACAATACGCGGATGACATAGTAGTACTGAGCAAATCACCAATCGGTCTACAAAGAGCAATCAACAAATTAGCGGAATATTTAAAACAGGAAAAGCTGGAACTAAACAAAGGAAAAACAAAGGTTGTCCGACTAGTGGAATCAAGTAAACTCAACTTTAAATGGATGGCAAATGGTGAAACGGTAGAAGAACAACCTTCATATAAATATCTGGGTACTTTAATAGAGCAAGGACTGAAACATAAAGAGCAAAAAGCAGTAATAAAAGCAAAAGCTCAGTCATTAATCTTTGCATATCGGCTACTGAAATCCAAACTGGACTGTCCAAACCACAATCATTTATTGAAAGTCATGGCCGCGCAAATTTTGCCCATCTTGTCCTACGGACTGGTCACTTGGCAAGGCAAGGAGGCTGATTTATTAAACGCAAAGCAGACCAAGATTTATAAAGCCGTTTTTAATCTGCCAAAATCTTCCTCTTCATCACAGATACGGTTAGAATTTGGCCTGCAAAATCAAATCTTCCGGAGCATGAGCGGCTTTGTGAAGCTTTGTAATAAATTTCGTTCCGCAAATCAGCAATCCCTGGACCATCTATGCTGGGAAGAAATAAAGCATCAGGCGGATAACAAAATCCTGAGTGCCTGGGGAAAGCATTTGCAAAATTGTTTGATAGAACTCGACATAGAATCATCATGGGAATTAATGATGGATAAAGCTGGGCTAAGTAGCTTAACCAACAAGGCAGCCAAAATGAAATCCTTATTGGAAGATCAAAATTCATTGGCCAAACGTAGGCATGGGTGGACAGTTATTGCATCTTACAAATCATTAAAACCACAAGCATACCTATCTTCTCATTTCAGCGGGTTCCTAAAGAAATTTTACATGGACGATAGTCGGATGGGTGATCACCTGTCAAAAGACTTACTCCCCTCATGGAAACAGAGCTACCAAACAGAAAAATGCCGTTTATGCGGCTACAAATCCGAATCCCTAGCTCATATCTTTTGTGTATGCCCAGCTGTATTAGATTTGAGTCGACGGTATTTAAAACAAATTTTTAATGTCCTAAAAATTCGCACTTGTAGACAAGCAGTAACAAGTTGGCTGGGAGGATCCTCCATAATCCTGGCATGCAGGGGAATCAAATTTATGGGGGCAGTAAGGACTCGCTTGAAGCAGCAAGAGTAGGAAGATCGTAACATCGGAACCCTCAAGAAAAAGCAATAAAGAAAATAAACTGTGGAAATAGACAACTTAGATTTTATAGAGACAAATTGTCCCATGCTTGAATTAAATTTTATAATTGTATCTAATAAGTTTTATGGGCCTTGGAGACAATGACTAGATGTTTAATGGTAGTCAACTTTTATATATTTTATTTATACATGTGGGTTTTGTAATAATTTTACCAATTATACAATAAACTTAAACTGAACTGAACTGACTACATGGGCAGTGCACAGGTGATTGTGCCACCGCATGTGTTAGTGCCTGGGTCATTGCATGAGTACATGGGTAGTGACTTAACGATTAGAGTACTGCAAGGAGAGTGCATGGTGAATTTATAAGTGCTTGGGTTTTGGCAGAGTGATTGAATAAGTACATGGTGCTGGCTGGGTGATTGGAAGAGTGCATGGGTAGTAACAAGGTGATGGCTGGATTGCATGGGTAGTGCTCAGGGGATTGTAGCAGTGCATGAGTTAGTGCCTAGCTCATTGCATGAGTACATGGACAGTGACTGGATGATAAGAGTACTGCAAGGAGAGAGCATGGTGAATTTATAAGTGCTTCGATTTTGGCAGAGTGATTGGATAAGTACATGTTGGTGACTGGGTGATTGGAGGAGTGCATAAGCAGTGACAGGGAGATGGCTGACTGCATGGGTAGTGTTCAGGTAATCGTAGCAGTGCATGTGTTAGTGCCTGGGTCATTGCATGAGTACATGGGTAGTGACTGGATGATTAGAGTACTGCAAGAAGAGTGCATGGTGAATTTATAAGTGCTTGGGGTTTGGCGGAGTGATTGGATAAGTACACGATGCTGGAAGAGTGATTGGAGGAGTGCATGGGTAATGACAAGGAGATGGGTGGTCTCCATGAGTAGTGCTCAGGTAATTGAAGCAGTGCATGTGTTAGTGCATGGGTCATTGCATTAGTACATGGGTACTGACTGCATGATTAGAGTACTGCAAGGAGAGTGCATGGTGATTTTATAACTGCTTGGGTTTTGGCGGAGTGATTGGATAAGTACATGATGCTGGATGGGTAGTGACAAGGAGATGGCTGGACTGGATCAGTGGTGTTTAGGGGATTGTAGTAGTGCATGTGTTAGTGCCTTTGTCATTGCATAAGTACATGGGTAGTGACTGGATGATTAGAGTGCTGCAGGGAGAGTGCATGGTGATTTTATAACTGCTTGGGTTATGGTGGAGTGATTGGATAAGTACTTGATGCTGGATGGATGATTGGAGGAGTGCATGGGTAGTGACAGAGGGATTTCTGGAGTGCATGAGTACTACCTGGGTAATTGGAGGAGTGAATCAGTAGTGTCTAGGTGGTTAGAGGTCTGCATGGGAAGTGCTCAGGGGATTGTAGCAGTGCATGTGTTAGTGCCTGGGCCATTGCATAAGTACATGGTGCTGGCTGGGTGATTAGAGGAGTGCATGGGTAGTGACAGGGCGATAGCTGGACTGCATGGGTTGTGCTCAGGGGATTGTAGCAGTGCATGCGTTAGTGCCTGGGTCATTGCATGAGTGCATGGGTAGTGACACGATGATTAGAGTGCTGCAAAGAGAGTGTATGGTGAATTTATAGATGCTTGGGTTTTAGTGGAGTGATTGGATATGTACAAAGGTACTGACTTGATGATGAGAGTAGTGCAAGGAGAGAGCATGGTGAATTTAAAAGTGCTTGGATTTTGGCAGAGTGATTGGATAAGTACGTGGTGCTGACTGGGTGATTGGAGGAGTGCATAAGTAGTGACAGAGAGATGGCTGGACTGCATGGGTAGTGCTCAGGGGATTGTAGCAGTGTATGTGTTAGTGCCTTGGTCATTGCATGAGTACATGGGTACTGTCTGGATGATTAAAGTACTGCAAGGAGAGTGCATGGTGAATTTAAAAGTGCTTGGGTTTTAGTGGAGTGATTGGATAAGTACATGATGCTCAATGGGTGATTGGAGAAGTGCATGGGTAGTGACAAGGAGATGGCTGGCCTGCATGAGTAGTGCTCAGGTAATTGTAGCAGTACATGTGTTAGTGCCTGGGTCATTGCATGAGTACATGGGTAGTGACTGGATGATTAGAGTGCTGCAAGGACTTTGCATGGTGATTTTATAACTGTTTGGGTTTTGGCGGAGTGATTGAATCAGTACATGATGCTGGATGGGTGATTGGAGGAGTGCATGGATAGTGACAGAAGTATTGCTGGAGTGCATGGGTACTACCTGGGTAATTGGAGGAGCGAATCAGTAGTGTGTAGGTGGTTAGAGGTCTGCATGGGTAGTGGTCAGGGGATTGTAGCAGTGCACGTGTTAGTGCCTGGGCTATTGCATAAGTACAGGGTACTGACTAGATGATTAGAGTACTGCAAGGACTTTGCATGGTGATTTTATAACTGTTTGGGTTTTGGCAGAGTGATTGGATAAGTAAATGATGCTAGATGGGTGATTGGAGGAGTGCATGGATAGTGACAGAAGGATTGCTGGAGTGCATGGGTACTACCTGGGTAATTAGAGGAGTGAATCAGTAGTTTGTAGGTGGTTTGAGGTCTGCATGGGTAGTGCTGCTCAGGGGGTTGTAGCAGTGCATGTTTTAGTGCCTGGGCCATTGCATAAGTACATGGGTAGTGACTGGATGATTAGGGTGCTGCAAGGACAGTGCATGGTGATTTTATAACTGCTTGGATTTGGGCGGAGTGATTGGATAAGTACATGGGTAGTGACAGGGTGATGGCTGTACTGGCTGGGTAGTGCTCAGGGGATTGTAGCAGTGCATGTGTTAGTGCCTGGGTCGTTGCATGAGTACATGGGTACTGACTGAATGATTAGAGTACTGCCGGGAGAGTGCATGGTTAATTTATAAGTGCTTGGATTTTGGCAGAGTGATTGGATAAGTACATGGTGCTGGCTGGGTGATTGGAGGAGTGCATGTGTAGTGACAGATCGATGGCTTGACTGCATGGGTAGTGCTCAGGGGAATGTAGCAGTGCTTGAGTTAGTGCCTGAGTGTTAGACCTGGCACCATTGGTGTGGGTCTCCCTTCCATTTTTTGCTTTTGCCTCCGATGTTTTTGCTGGTTTTAGATGCTTTGGGCACTGTGCCACTGCTATTCAGTGCCACAGTGCAAGTGCTCCCTATGTTAAATTGATGTATGAATTAGTGACTCCATGACTAGCTCATTTGATTTACCTGTCAGAGCCTAGTACAGTGCACTACGTGGGCCCAGGGCGTGTAAATCAAATGCTGCTGGTGGGCTTGCAGCACTGACTGTGCCACCCACCGGAGCAGCTTGTAAAGCGTGTCTCAAGCCTGCCATTGCAGAGCCTGTGTGCAGTCTGGTACTGTCATGTTGACTTGGCAAGTGCATCCACTTGCCAGTCCCTAAACCTTCCCTTTTCTACATGTTAGCCACCCCTAAGGTAGGCCCAAGGGCAGGGTGCATTGTATGTAAAAGGTAGTTCATGCCCTGATGTGTGTGGCATGTCTTGATAGTGAATTACAGCCATTTTCGTTTTTCACTATTGCAAGGCTACCTGTCCCCATAGGCCAGAATGGGCAGTTTGATTGTAACACCTTATAATTCTAACTGACACAGGGAACATGGTAGAAATTCGAGTTTAGTATGCCTAAACTCGAAATGATAAAATACATCTTTTAGTGAAGTTGGTTTTAACATTCTTTGTTTGAAAATACCACTTTTAGAAAGCAGGTATTATAATGCCTAACTATCTAAGTCTGCCTCTGCTAGGTTGTGTATTCCATGTCTGGTTTCTGAGTGACAGGGGCTGGGGGGCTCCAGGAGACAGGGTGAGTCAGCACAAGGCTGAATAGACCTATGTGCATGAGGAATGGTGGGAGGAGTAGCACCTGGGCCTGAATAGGGCTGTGCCTGCCTTCCACAAAGCTGGCTCCACCTCCTGTGGCGTGTCTGATGACCCTGGCCCACACTGTCAAAGGAAAGAAGGAGTCCTGTAAACAAAGTGCTTAAGGACTGCACAGAACTGTTTTGGACTAGGTACAGACACTCTCTGCCTTCAGAGACAAAGGATTTTGGTGTATAAAAGGGGGGACCCAGACCCCAGAACTTTAGATCACTTCCGGGAATCAAGACAAACCTTTGCTGAGGAGAAGAACCAGGAAGCTGAAGGAGTTGACTACCCCTATGCTGTGTGTTTGGGCGTTGGCCTGCAGTGGTTGCTTCATTGCCAAAGAAAGGAGAAGAGGACTGAGTATGCTTTTCATCAACTTGAAGAAGTATCTCCAAGGGCTTGAACTTTGAGCTTGCCTCCTGCCTGAAGTCTCAGGGATACAAGACTTCACCAACCAGCTCCCCCCTGAATTCCCTTGCTGGGAATTGAAGTGCCTGCTTCTTGTGTGGGGCCTTCTGAGAGACTGCGTGTTGTTGGGAGCTGGAAGCGCGACTCAACGACTAGAAGCGCGTTGCTGCCGCAGCAGTTGTCTTCGCAGCGCCAAGGAAGCGTGCCGCCGCTGCCGCTGTCACCATCACTTCACCGAAGAGCGTCGCATCACCGGAGAGGCATGCCGCCGCCGCAGAGGTTGTCGTCGCATCACTGGAGAAGCGCATCGCAGGGGCTGCACACATCGCATCAAGGTTGTCGCATCGTAACCAAGATGACATTTTGTTGCATCGCACCGGAGAAGAGTAGCGTATCGAGGCACCACCCTGTTGCATCGTACCGAGAGCAGTAAGAAACCGAAGCATCATCTCCTTACACCGTAAGGAAGCAAGCTCAACTCCCCTGCGCAGCAGTAAGGAACCGACACATCCACTCCCTTGAGTGAAAGGAACCGACACAGCACCTTCCCTGCGACCCTTTTGTTTGCTTTGCATTATGCATCCAAGGTACTTTGAGAGCAAAGTGTTGCATTTACAATCTTAAGAGAACTGAGCTATTTCCTACAATTTTAAAATCTATTTTTGAGTACAGTATTGTGGATTTTTGTTGTTTGGTCTTGTGATAAGTCTATATAAAAATACTTATTTTTATAATACAACTTGTGTGGTGTCCATCTGTAGGGTTATCACTGTATTACTGTATGTGTTCACAAATGCTTTACACACTGCCTCTGAGATAAGCCTGCCTGCTCGTGCCAAGCTACCAAGGGGGTGAGCAGGGGTTATTTTAGGAGTGTAGCCCCTTACCCTGACTAGACGCAAGGGTCTCTATTGCGTCAAAGGTACCTACCTCTGCCAATTAGAGACCCCCAAATCTAACATTGGTGGTCAGCGGTGGGAATTTGGACTTGCATTTGTGACTCATCTACAGTGATTGGTGTACACTACTAGTGAGTGCAGACCATAACGCAACCACATATATTTTGGTAGAGTTTTTTCCTTGGAACTCCTATTCTATTTTTGATCCTTGAGAACTGCCAGTCTTTTCTACCATGAGTAAACCAGCATCCATTGCATCTGTAGACATTGAATTGGAAGAAGAGAGAATTTATGCTTACACCGTGCCTAATCTCAAAGCTTTGTGCAAGAAATGTAAAATCTATGTGAAAGGCCTCACCAGGAAAAAGGAATGCCAAAAGGCGCTGAGGGCCTGGTTGGAATCTAGGAATGCCAGTGAGCATCCTGAGGAGCCAGTGGTGGAGGCAGAGGATTCAGATGAGCAGCTTGAGAGGCCAGTGGGCCCAACCAGGGAGAAAGTACCTCCCAGGGTGGGCAGCAGTGTTTCTTCCAAGAGTCTGTCCCCAGGAGAGCAGGAGGACAGAGAGAGAGAAAGAGGGTGCACAAGTTGGAGCTAGCTAAGCTCAAAATGGATGGTCAGAAAGACATAGAGAGCAAGAAAATAGAGCTGGGGATGGAATTAGAAATGAAGAAGTTAGCCGTAGATGAAAAGAAAATGCATTTTGAACATGAGAGAGTGTTGAGAGAATTGGAACTCAAAGCCAAACGTTTAGAGGTTCCTCCCTCTGGTGGCAGCATACCGCAAGTGCCTGTAGAAGCAAGGGCCTACATCCCCAAAGAGGTAGTTAAAGATTTCCACAAGAATGAGGATATTGGTCAATGGTTTAGGGCTTATGAAGTTGCAATGTTGGCATACCGGGTCCCTGCGAAGGATTGGGGAGCTGGGTTGTGGGGCCTCTTTGTTAGTGATGGGAGGGACACTTTGTTAGATTTACCTACAGAGGAACAGGTGTTCTATGCCCACATGAAGAGATCCCTAATGTCCAGATATGGTTTGACCCCAGAGTTATACAGTCAAAGGTTTAGGAATTGCAGAAAACTGGAGTCTACCACTTGCGTGGAATATGTGTCTTTCTTTTGCAGAGCATTGGATGGTTGGGTGAAGGGTAGCAAAGTGGAAACTTTTGAGGCGCTCTATGATTTGTTTGAATGGGAGCACTTGTCCAATAACTGTTTTCCAGAGCTACGCCAGCACCTGATTGATAGTAAGCTGACTAACCCTAGGAAGCTTGCTGAGGAGGGGGACCGCTGGGTGAGCACCCAGGTCCACAAGGATCATGTGGGAGACTTCGCCAAAGGTGGGCAGGGTTCCCAGCAGAGGAGTGGGGGGACAAGGGTAAACAGAGAGAGTTCCAGAAAGGGCCCCAAAGTAATCCCCAAGCGAACCAAGGGAAAGGTTCCCAGCCTCCCCTGAGAAGAAGGCAGGGGCCCGACAGATAAGCCTGTTCAAAGGGAGCCCAAGACCTGTTTTAGGTGTGGTCTAGTGGGCCACTGTTCTTATGATGCTAGATGTCCCTTGTATGGGAAGACAGCACCCACTGGTGCACCACCCCGGCAGATGGCCAGTGTAGCCCTGGGGGAGGAGATGGGTGTCCAAGGTGGGTGGGTTCCCACAGAGTTGTCCCTAGTCTCTTTAGGTGATTGTGAGGGGGTCCCCAGGACCCAGCTGCCTGGTAACACTAAGAAGTACAGGCAGTGGGTGACCATCAATGGCCATAGGGTGGAAGCTCTTATAGACACCGGAGCCAGTGTGACAGCTGTCAGTTGTCGGCTGGTGTCTGAAGAGCAGGTAATCCCCAATGCATTTTACCCAGTTGTTGCTGCTGACAACACAGAGAGCCACTGCAAGGTGGCTCAGGTTCTCTTTGGGTGGGAGGGGTCTCAGGGACTCTTCAAGTAGCTGTGAGGCCAGCCATGCCTGTTGATTGTCTGTTGGGTAACAATTTGTAGAGCTCCCCTTGGACTAAGGTGGAGCGAAGTGCTCATTTAGAGATGTTGGGTTTGCCTGAGTGGGCCTGCGTGACCACTCGGTCCATGGCAGCCAGTAAGGTTGTTCAAGAGGACCTGGAGCCTGAAAGAGTTGCCCAGGTGCCTGCCCTAAAGAGAAGAGGCCGGGGCATGGGAAACCCGCCCTCACAGTTCCCACGGTCCAGGAGGAGGCAGACCTTGAGTGGGATGTCCTGGAACCTACAGGGGAACAGGTAGCTGAACTGGGAAACCTCCCTGAGCTGACCCATTGGCAGCAGGAAGGAGGACCCTCCATGGAAGAGTTCTGCGCGGAGCAGAGGAAGTGCCCTTCTCTTGTGGGTTTCAGGCAACAGGCTGCAAACCAGGCAGCAGGTGATCAGTCTGTATCACATTGGATCTACTGGGAAAATGGTCTCCTATATAGTGAGCCTAAGGTTTCTGATCCTGGGTCAGCCCGTGTGCTGGTGGTACTCCAGTGCTTCAGAGCCTTCCTACTGGGCTGGCTCATGATGTGCCTTTAGCAGGACATTTGGGGCAGCACAAGACCTTTGAAAGGCTTGTCACCCACTTTTATTGTCCCCAAATGCGCAAGAGTTCAGACACTCATTGCAGGACCTGTCTGACTTGCCAGGCAAGTGGAAAGAGTGGGAGCAAGCACAAGGCTCCTCTCCAGCTATTCCCTGTGTTCAGCACCCCCTTTGAAAGGGTGGGCATTGACATTGTGGGGCCTCTGGATCCCAAGACAGACATGGGCAACAGGTTCATCCTGGTCTTGGTGGACAATGCCACCCGGTACCCGGAAGCCATCCCTCTCTGGACTGTGACGGCCCCCGTGGTGGGACGTGCACTGATGGGGATGTTCTCCCACGTGGGGTTCCCCAGAGAGGTGGTGTCTGACCGAGTTACAAACTTCATTTCCGAGTATATGAAGTCCCTGTGGCAGGAGTGTGGTGTAGCATACAAGTTCACTACTCCTTACCACCCCCAAGGTAATGGGCTGGTTAAAAGGTTCAACCGGACCCTCAAAGGCATGATTATGGGTCTTGTGGAACCTATGAGGCGTAAGTGGGACGTCCACTTACCATGCCTTCTCTTTGCTTACCGTGAGGTGGCACAGATGTCCCTAGGGTTCAGCCCCTTTGAACTTCTCTATGGCCACCCAGTGAGAGGACCTCTGAGTTTGGTCAAGGATGGCTGGGAGCAATCTCTCAGGAAACCTCCCCAGGATGTATATAGCTACATGCTGGCTTTCAGGAACCAGACTAGGCGATTCAGACAACTCGCTGAGGCGAATCTGGAAGCCAGCCAGGAGGAGATGAAGCGGTGGTACGACCAGAATGCCACTCTGGTTGAGCTTCAGCCTGGTCAAAAAGTGTGGGTCATGGCCCCGGTGGAGCCCTGTGTGCTCCAGGATAAGTGGACCAGACCATTTGAGGTGGTGGAGCGCAAGAGCCCTGTCACCTACTTGGTGGACTTGCAGTCTCCAAGGAACCCTTTGCGGGTCCTACATGTCAACCGCCTGAAGCCCCACTTAGAGAAGTCCGAAGTGGGCATGCTCCTAGCAACAGATGCTGGAATGGAGGAGGGGACTGAGCCTCTTCCTAACCTCCTGTCTGCAACAGAGCAAGATGGGTCAGTGGATGGTGTGAACCTCACTTCCACCCTGACCCCTGAGCAACAGAATGACTGTCACCAGTTGTTGGGACAGTTTTCTGATCTGTTCTCCCTGATTCCTAGTGTCACTGATTGGTGTGTCCATGATGTAGACACTGGGGACAGTCCTCCTGTTAAACTCAAATCTTACAGAGTTACTGTCAGGGTGAGAGTTTGCATGAAGGAGGAGGTCTCCAAGATACTTGCGTTGGGGGTGATTGAGTCCTCTAACAGTCCTTGGGCCAGACCAGTAGTCTTGGTCCCAAAGGCTACCGCACCGGGTGTCACTTCAGAACTGAGGGCTCAATTTAGTCACCAGGACTGACGCGCACTCCGGTACTCAGCACGTTTAACTTGACATCTGGGTACTGGCAGATCGCCTTGACTGATGGGGCAAGAGAGAGGTCAGCATTCTCCACACCAGATGGGCACTACCAATTCCGGGTTATGCCCTTTGGGATGAAGAATGCCCCTGCCACCTTTCAGAGGTTGGTCAACCAGGTGTTGGCTGGACTTGAAGAGTTCAGTGCCGCCTACCTGGATGACATTGCAGTGTTCAGCGCCAGTTGGGAAGAACATCTGCGACCACCTCGGAAGTGTTAATGGCGCTGCGGAGAGCAGACCTCACGATCAAAGCGAGTAAGTGCCAGATCGGGCAGGGTTCCGTGGTGTACTTGGGACACCAGGTTGGGAGCGGCCAGGTGGCGCCCCTACAGCCCAAGGTTGAGACCATCCTGGCTTGGGGACCCTCCAAGACAGAAGTGAGAGCCTTTTTAGGACTCACTGGGTATTACAGGAGGTTTGTCAAGGGGTATGGCAGCATCGTTGCACCCTTGACAGAGCTGACTTCCAGGAAGCAGCTCAAGAAAGTGAACTGGACTGACACCTGTCAAAAAGCTTTTGATGCCCTGAAGACTGCCATGTGCATGGCGCCCGTGCTCCTGGCACCCAACTTCTCAAAAGAGTTTATTGTTCAAACAGACGCTTAAGAGCATGGTGTGGGGGCTGTTTTGTCACAGATGAAGGAGGAGGGCGTAGACCAACCTGTAGCCTTCATCAATAGGAGGTTACTTCCACGGGAACAGAGGTGGAGTGCAATTGAGCGTGAGGCATTTGCTGTGGTCTGGGCACTGAAGAAGTTATGGCCATATTTGTTTTGGACTCACTTCTGGGTTCAGACAGACCACAGGCCCCTCAGATGGTTGATGCAGATGAGGGGTGAGAATCCAAAGCTGTTGAGGTGGTCCATTTCCCTACAGGGGATGGACTTCTCGGTGGAACACCGCACTGGTACAGAACATGCCAATGCTGATGATCTCTCCAGATTTTTCCGCCTTAGTGATGAGAACTCCCAAGAGGTAGGGTAGTTCTCCCCACATTTCAGCTGGAGGGGACACGTGTTAGACCTGGCACCATTGGCGTGGGTCTCCCTTCCATTTTTTGCTGTTGCCTTTGAAGTTTTTGCTGGTTTTAGATGCTTTGCGTACTGTGTCACTGCTATTCAGTGCCACAGTGCAAGTGCTCCCTATGTTAAATTGATGTATGGATTAGTGACTCCATGATTGGCTTATTTGGTTTACCTGTGAGACCCTAGTACAGTGCACTGCATGTGCCCAGGGCGTGTAAATCAAATGCTGCTGGTGGGCTTGCACCATTGATTATGCCAAATACCGGAGCAGCTTGTAAAGTGTGTCTCAGGCCTGCCATTGCAGAGCCTATGTGCAGTCTGGTACTGCCATGTTGACCTGGCAAGTGCACCCACTTGACAGTCCCTAAACCTTCCCTTTTCTACATGTTAGCCACCCTTAAGGTAGGCCCAAGGGCAGGGTGCATTGTATGTAAAAGGTAAAATGTGCCCTGAGGTGTGTGGCATGTCCTGATAGTGAATTACAGCCATTTCCGTTTTCACTATTGCAAGGCTACCTGTCCCCATAGGCCAGAATGGGCAGTTTGATTATAACACCTTATAATCCTAACTGACCCAAAGAACATGGTAGAAATTCGAGTTTAGTATGCCTGAACTCAGAATGATAAAATACTTATTTTAGTGAAGTTGGTTTTAACATTCTGGGGTCGATTCCGATCCGGGTCGGACAGCTCTCCGAGAGCTGTTTGTAGCCTTACCTTGCGACCGACTCGTACCCGGAGCCGGTCCGCCCGGGCAATGAAGAATGATGCGCATAACTGACACAAATCTGACCGACACGTAGGCTGTTATACAAGCTTCATTTTCCGTACGAGCCGCACCTCCGAACGCCAAACCGATTCGGCTGGAAGCAGTACCCACAGCAGTTTTCGGCCAGACAAGTACGATGCGCAAATCATACGCGCCGGACGGGTCGCCATGTACAGCACATCACAGCATCCGGTAAAGAAGCATATCAGGTACGATTCGCGCCAGAACACAATCCACGGCTACGAGACGGACCAGCTGGCAACAGGTACGAGACGGAGCAACAAACAGCGTGTACGAGATGAACACATCATAAATCCCATCGCGCAGGTCATACCAGTACTGTACATCTATGACCGTATCAGGAACAGACGCGGACGGCGCAGACAGTAAGTCAGACACCCACCACACAAACAAACAACATGTACCCGCAACATGTCACACAAACCCAGGGGATCCATATCCTGGCCACTAGCAGCAGGCCACCATAGGTGTTACATGGCCATCACCACTACCACCCCCACTCATAGGGGACCTGTTGCCCATCACTCCTGCCACCCCCACCCCTAGGGCTTATGTTGCCCATCACTCCTGCCACCCCCACTCATAGGGCTTATGTTGCCCATCACTGTTGCCCATCACTCCTGCCACCCCCACTCATAGGGCTTATGTTGCCCATCACTACTGCCACCCCCTCCCATAGGGGACCTGCTGACCATCACTCCTGCCACCCCCACTCATAGGGACTATGTTGCCCATCACTACAGCCACCCCCACCCATAGGGGACCTGTTGCTCATCACTCCTGCCACCCCCACCCATAGGGCTTATGTTGCCCATCACTCCTGCCACCCCCACTCATAGGGCGTATGTTGCCCATCACTACTACTACCCCCACCCATAGGGGACCTGTTGCCCATCCCCCCTGCCACCCCCACCCATAGGGCTTATGTTGCCCATCACTATTGCCACCCCCACCTATAGGGCTTATGTTGCCCATCACTCCTGCCACCCCCACTCATAGGGCTTATGTTGCCCATCACTACTGCCACACCCTCCCATAGGGGACCTGTTGCCCATCACTCCTGCCACCCACACCCATAGGGCTTATGTTGCCCACACTACTGCCACCCCCACCCATAGGGCTTATGTTGCCCATCACTCCTGCCACCCCCACCCATAGGGGCCATGTTGCCCATCACTCCTGCCACCCCCACCCATAGAGCCTATGTTGCCCATCACTCCTGCCACCCCCATGCATAGGGCTTATGTTGCCCATCACTCCTGCCACCCCCACTCATAGGGCTTATGTTGCCCATCACTACTGACACCCCCACCCATAGGGGACCTGTTGCCGATCACTCTTGCCACCCCCACCCATAGGGCTTATGTTGCCCATCACTACTGCCACTCCCACCCATAGGGGACCTGTTGCCCATCACTCCTGCCACCCACACCCGTAGGGCTTATGTTGCCCATCACTACTGCCACCCCCACCCATAGGGCTTATGTTGCCCATCACTCCTGCCACCCCCACTCATAGGGGACCTGTTGCCCATCACTCCTGCCACCCCCACTCATAGGGGACCTGTTTCCCATCACTACTGCCACCCCCACCCATAGGGACTATGTTGCCCAGCACTCCTGCCACCCCCACCCATAGGATGGGTGATGCGCCACACATCCATCATACACCAACATTAGGTATGTCAGCTAAATACATCCCCCCACACATCATGACAACAGTGTGCAGTCTGTGACAAATTCCCACAACAGTGAATATGACTTCGAACATACAATGTAACTACCATCACATGTGTGACCAAAAACTGAGTGTGGCCAACACAAGGCAAGCATCACAATAGCACTGTGTCAATGTGCACTAACACCCCCTCACTGTGTAGAACAAAAGTTAAGTGTGGGGTTCCAAACTGCAGCAAATGTTGAGCATTGGGGTGATGGGGTCTAAAACCCCCCTCATTACAGTGACCAAAAGGTAAGTGTCATCATGGTCAAAGCTGCAAATGCCAAACAGCATGTATGATTCCTGGTCCCAACACATGAAACACTTTTGTGGCAAAGTAGTGGTTGTGTCCCATACTCACTGAGATGTGGTGAGACTAACAATGCTTTGAAAACCTAACATACTCTCGGCCATGTGCAGACAAGCACCATCCATGGGGGCTGATATTGCATACGGTGTACAATGACACAAAAGCAGAAGTGACCATCACAAAGCATACAAACATCTCGAAAATAGACACACAAATCAGAACATCCTGTGTAGACTGTAGGTGTCAGGTCACAAACTCCCATTCCATGGCAGCAATGGGACCTAACAACCAGGATGAATGTGCAGAATGATGTGATATCACTCACAGGGACAGCAGGGAAAATCACAAAAACAACATCCCGACAATGGCCCACAACAGCAATACCAATGCACTGGTGCAGATGCACAAACACAAACAGGCAACCTCACACTGCACATCTGACACAACATGTGCGTGTGTGTCTCAGTATCCCCAGGCAAATACACAACACATGAGGGGGCTGAACCACAGTGAGACAGATGTGGACACAGTGTCATACAAAAGTAACCCATCCTTGGGTCCCCCTTAGTGGGCAATCAGGCATTGTGAGATGAGAGGGAGCACAACAGACACATGTGACACAAGCTGGAATGAACAGTAACTAACACAGCAAGAGACTAACACACAACAGCACTACCCCCAGGGACCATACCTTGGGGTGACACAAGCATGCATGATACGTCCACTGTGATGACAAAGGTAGATGTCGTACAAACTGTGAAACCTAGACATGTGTCCTGTGTCACAAATGTACATCACACCTACACAAACACAAATCACTCAGCATGGCCCGTCATCCATGGACAAAGGGGAGGTAGGGGTCCATCCATGCAAACATTCGCATCTGTCCACCCTCAACACCACACACCCTGAACTGCACCAATGTGCATCTGTGAAGCCCACATGGACAGGTGACATTGCACATGCACCCATGACAAACACAGTAATGTTGGGAGGAACTAAGGTGCACAGACTCATCACACAAGGACAGTGTACAACCCTGGTGAATGACAGACATACTGCACAGTATGCGGTACATGGCCATGACGTCAAAGCTCCCATAACCTTCGGAATCCCTGCCACAGTCCCAGGACAATGCAGACGCGTAGGAGAACCACAAGGCACACATGCTGACACCTGCCAACATTGCAGCCCTGAACTGGACGAGTGGGAGCAGTCACACACACATACACATGTCTCAATCACCGAAAGATACCACCTGGGGACAACTACATGATATTGCGAACAAAGAAGTGCCTTGGGGACTCCTGACTGTGTCCCATCTGCGTCTGACCACATCATCACCACTCAGAACTGACAAATCCCAATTATGAAACACCAATTAACAGTAGTGTGTCATGTACCCACACATCTGGTAGCCGAGGACAAAGATGTGGGATGAACACAGTACAACTCAGCAAGCATCAACAACAGGAACATATCAAGGGAACACTGCCTGTGTATGAAAAGGGATGTGGACAAACACACACATGGTCACACAACACACACCATGGGCCCAGGCAATGTCACGGAACAACACGCTTACTTGAGGGGAATCAACTCCTGTGGAAGCTCAGCTGTGCCAAACATAGTCCCAGCAGGTCTCAGTCATGTCAGCAGAACACTTGGTCAGTCAGCCATCAGTTACCACCCAATAAAGGCTCTGGTCACAACAGCCTGGGTACGGGATTGTCCCTTATGTCATCTGCACATACTCAATACATATGTCCAGCAAGTTGCACAGAGGACCCAGTTGCTCCTACACCAATGATGCCCACACCAGCAGGTCCAGTGGAGATGTGCCCACAGTCAGGGAAATAGACAAATTGGAAAATGGGAAGCACATCATATGTGCATGTGTGCAAGCCACAGATGTGACCATGCAAATGAAATGTTTACAGAGATGTTCACAAATTGTTAATCATGATAAACCCAGTTAGCTTCAAAGGATGACATGGATACGACCAGATTAGGATACATATCTCATGGACCACATGGAGTACCTCACATCAACACCTCAGTATTCAACATTGGAAATCCAGCATTATAACTGCAAGGTCATGGTAAACATCATCAACATAGTGTACAGCTAAATCAAATTCACAAGGATAAATACAAATGCTTTATTCAGCCAAATTTCAATGCAAATGCAAATGTCCTTTTAAAACAAAGGCCAATGGCCAGTCCATATCCAAATATCCACAATGTGATTTGAGTGACAACTGTCACACGTTGCTTGCCTGCACTGGTGAGGACAGGGGTCATCCACTCGGAGGGGCATACATGGGGCAGACCAGGCACCACAGGGACAGGGTCAGTGCTCAGCAGAAGGAGGCAATGAAGGGGTGGTGGATGCAGGAGAGTCACTGGCAACTGCAGTGGAGGTGTCTGACATAGTGGGTGCAGTCACAACTGTGGGGCACAAGTCAGATGGGGTGGGTGCCGGCACAACTGCAGTGGGCAGGTCAGATGGAGTGGACTGGGTCCCCACTGCAGCGCCCAAGTCAGACGGGGTGGTCGTGGACTCCACTGCAGTGCCCAACTCCATGGGAGCGGAATGGGGTTCAGGTGAGGTCGGCAGGACAGAGGGAGGTCCACGGTCCCCACATCAGTGGCACAAACAGTCTGACCGGGGGGTGGGGGTGGAAGAGCTAGAGGTAGGGGGGGAGAGCCGGAGCATTTTGGGGATGGCGTATCTGGGTGGGGGAACCTGGGGCAGGGTGTGGCAGGGGAACCTCTGAAGTGGTGGCCTGGGGGATGGAGGACTTGCGGGTGGGGGCCTCAGTCTGACTGCGCCTGGGGGAGGGTGTCCGGGTGTGAGGGGCACTCCCATCTGTGTGTGGGGACTTTCTCTTCCCCTTGTAAGCTGGATCTGCTGGATCGGTGGGGAAGAGGCCAAGGTCACAGAGGAAGAGCTTCTTGGGAGATGGGGTTGCAGGTGAGGCAAGGGAAGGTGTCTTGGAGGGAGAGGTATTGGAGGACTGTGGAGTGGTTGTGGATGCCTGTGTGTGTGTTTGCAAACCATCCCCTGTGAGTGTGATATCAGTCCCCTGAGTTTGCTTGTGTGCACGTCTAGACCTTGGTTTGGGTGTTTGTGTGCTGCCCATGTCTGTGGGCTTGGGTGAATGTGCTGGTGTGTGTGTGCTTGGGACAGGTAAGGTGCTAGGAATCGTGGATGGGGCAGGGGTAGGAGGGGTGAGGGACTGTTGGAGGAGGGACACTGCTGCCATCAGGGAGGAGGCCACAGACTGATTGGTCCTCTGTAGGGCAGACATGCCCGATGAAATGCCCTCCATGAACGACACCAGTTGTGTCAACAGACTGGTGTGTGCATGGAGGACACTCAGCATTGATGTCTGCCCTACATGGATCTGTTAGAAGCAAGTCTACAGACTCCACACTCAGGGCAGCAGGGGACACAGGGGGTGCGGTGCCTGGCACAAAGGAGACATGTTCCCGAACACGGGAGCATCCACGGACCTCTGGGATGGGAGTTGATGGGAGGGTGGTGATGGTGGTGGTGGTGGCGAGGACAGCCTCACTAGCTGGGGTTTGGTGGCTGCTGACACCCGCCTCCACAAGAGAGTCATCCTCCGAGCTGCTGTGGCCCTCAGCTGGGGTAGATGGTGCTGAGGACTCCTCGGTATGGTTCCACTCGCCCTCCGTGCCACTGGGTCCCTCCAACTCCTCGCCTTCTGTCCCAGTCAGGCTCTGTGGCTCCTCCTGGTCCGTGGAGCTGTCCCCTCCTGTGGCCGTGGATGTATCTGGATAGAATTAGGAAACAAAAAACAACATCAGTCACCTGCACTGACCGCACACACCACAGTGAGTACAGCACATCACAGGGCAAGCCCTGGCATCATCAGCTGAACAATGCTCAAAGTGCTCACACTGTTTCGAATAAGCCAATTGTCAGTCTCCCCATCAACCATGGCACTCATATCCCTCCTGAACTTGCACCCATATGTCTGTTGCATGTTGAATGATAATACCCCAATGTGCAGACATGCACCACCTACACATTTGTTGGACATGCAAGTGAACATGTAGGAGTATGTCACTATACACACATCACATCTCTTGCCACTGACTCAGTACAGGTGTCAGGATGAAGGGATGGCCAGTCTCATTTCACATGCTTGTGATGCATACCAGCACAACACACTATGACGTTCTCATGTCCTGATAGTCAATGCCACAATGGGGTGCATGGAGCACATTTGACCCCAATGCATGATCACTCATAGCAAGTTAAATGCCATGGCACTGGCATGCCTGGAAAGTCAGTCATCACTGTCTCCTGTCACAAGGGCAGGGCATCCAGACAACAACAGTATGCACTGTGTCACAATCATAGGTCATGGGTCAAGCAAACTCTGCAGCTGACAATTGCACTTGTCCATCCCCTGCAAACAACATATCCCGGACCCAGTTGACCCCACATCATACAAAACAGACATATGAGTCTCTGCGAACACAAATCTCTGTACATGAGCACATCACAGTCTGCTGTGCATGAAACACAGCTGCCTGAAGTTCACAGTTGCAAACACCATTGTGCACAGTCAAGTGATCACACACCTATATGTCATCCAGGTCTTGTCTCTTATAGGCACATCTCAGATGTCCTGCTGACCCTCAAACTCATGAACACCCCAGTTGTCCCGAAAAGGAAGCCACACCACAATGACACAGAGGCAGAAACCTGAAGGCACATGTCACTAAGCACAACCTGTAAGTTGATACACAGGAGTGGGATTACAGAGTGTTTCTAAATGCCCTTGAGTAGGCATGACTGCCCAGGTCTACGTGAAACAGTGTATAGCCCTGGACAGTAGTCGGGTGGCTAAGCAAGTGTGACACACTTGATATACATGCTCCCGAGGCCCACATTCTGGAGTCCCCTGCGGCATGGGTGTGTTTGAAATACCCCAGGCACATGTGGTGAGTCAGACCAGCAATTGGAACACATATCAAGGGCACACACAGATCACATGTCAGATCTCAGGCATTGTGTAAACATTTGACCCCCCCATGAAACACACAACAGAGTCACGGTAACAGATGCTGTCCGTAACCTGAAGCATAGCTGACTGCAGGGACACAGTGCCCTAGTGACACAAGCCACAGACTGTAGGGTCCACACCTGTGGATCAGATGTGGAGGGTGCATCACACAATTGAGGGACATGACTCCTGGACTACAAGACCTACGTAATGTGGAAGTGTGACCAGGCCAAAAGACTGCAAATAGCATGTCAGACATAGTACACAGATTAGGCATGGACTTACCCCCTCCTTGCTGCTGTCTGTCCTTCAGCTGCCCATCCAGGTCCGGGAAGACCACCACCAGAATCCTGAGCATATGGGGGGTCAGGGTCCGGTTTCTGCCCCTCCTGCGAGGAGGCGACAGCTTCAGCTGGACCCTTGCGATCCTCCAGGTCCAGCCCCGAAGGTCCTGCCACCTCTTCTGGCAGTTCTGGATCCGGCGCTTGTAGACCCCCACCGATCGAACTGCCCGGGCGATGGTCAGCCATATCTCCTGCTTCTGGTGGGCATCAACGTGTGAGGATAACAAAGTTAAAAGTCCATTAACACTCATGCCCCATATTTGTGCTGCACACAGTTGGATATTCATGGCTTCATCAAAAAGGAAAATGAGTTACACAGGTAGTGCACCCATGGAAATGGACAAATGCCCTGCATGTCTGACATGTTAACAATGTCTGTGAAGTTTAAGCTTGCACAAATGCACGTTAGCTGCAGAACACCTGTTCATTACATGTACCTACACACTTTGGGGGATTAAAGTACTCAGTGAGTGCGCTTGCCACTTGTGTACACACTGCTAGTACTGCTAGTCAGACAACATGCACAATTAGGAAGGCAGTGGACTGCACACTCACCTGCTCCCCTGGTTTCCCATACAGTTTGCTGTACTGTGGAAGGAGCCCGTCCAGCAGGGCCTGGTTCTCCTCCTCAGTGAAGGCTGGAGCCCTCTCCAGAGTATGTGCCATAGCAGTAGCCAGAGGATGCAGAGACAGCAGCAGTGGTATCAGAGATGTGGTCCAGTAGCATGTAGTGCAGGCAAGTGAGCTCCCTGGGGGCCAGCCAGCCTTATATCTGTTCTGCAGAGGCAGAATCTGTGCCATGTGTCCCAAGTGATAGGTCCAACATGGTTGCATTCTATGAATCTGGCCAATCCATGGAATTGTACGACTCGTACACGTCTTCCGCATCGTTCAAATCTTCACCTTCATAAAACCCTAGTAATTGCAACATTGTTGTAGGCATCCAACTAAATTTCCAGCGCAAGACTGTACAACGCGTAGTATGAAAATACACATGCACCCGTCTCCATACGATTCAATGGCCAAGGCGTACGCACGGCTCGATCCATGCCTGCACGACGCGTATGCATGATAGTCACCTGCATCGGTTCTCATTGCAGTCAATGGCTAAGCGTATGCACGGCTCGGCCCATGCCTGCACGACGCGTATGTATGATAGTCACCCGCATCGGTCCTCATTGCAGTCAATGGGTAAGCATACGCACGGCTCAGTACATGCCTGCGCGATGCGTATGCATGATAGTCACCCGCATCGGTCCTCATTGCAGTCAATGGCTAAACGTATGCACGGCTCGGTCCATGCTTGCACGACGCGTATGCATGATAGTCACCCGCATCGGTCCTCATTGCATTCAATGGCTAAGCGTACGCACGGCTCGATCCTGAACTGTGCAATGCATACGCATGATAGTCAGCCGCATCGGTTCTCATTGAAGTCAATGGCTAAGCGTACGCACGGCTCGGTCCTGAAATGTGCAATGCGTACGCATGATAGTCACCCGCATCGGTTCTCATTGAAGTCAATGGCTAAGCAAACGCACAGCTCGGTCCTTGTTGGACTTGGCCCTTCTGGCAGGTTCACCCCTGAACTTTTTGCCTTAAGCTCTGACATATTGGTAGTGATTTGTGGCCTCTGCGCACTTTAGCACTGTGGCCCAGTGTAAAGTGCATGCACTCTCTGAGTGCATGTGGTGAGATAGGCCTGCCCTCCCATAGGAATGCATGGGGGATCTGTGTGTCCATGGTAGTTCCTGATGTGAGAGGAGTGCATGGTCAAGTTTAGTATGTGCGAACTCGTAGGAATAAATGCTACGCAATGATGTGCGCGGATTTATTATAACTATAGGAGAAGTGCCACTTCTAGAAGTTGGCATGTCTGTGTGCTGTATGATGTGAATGGCCTGTCTGGCTTGTGATTGACAGGAGCTAAGAGGGCTGGGGAATTCCAGGAGACAGGGTGAGGTGGCCCGGTGGTGAATGGAGAGGTCTGCATGTAGATGGGAGGGAGGAGTTGCACCTGGGACCTGAATAGGGCTGGGCCTTCCCTCCACAATGCTGACTCCACCCCCTGTGGTGCGTCTGAGCACCTAGCCCCCACCTAACAATGGAGAGATGAGCTGAGCACAACAAAGTGCTCCAAAGCTCCCCCAAACCAGTTCTAACTGGTATCCCTAAACCCTGTGCTGTGTCACTAAGGGAAATGTGTGTATAAAAGAAGGAGCTGTGACCCCATGAAAATGTTCTGCTTTGGATCCTGACTGAGGGGGCTTGCTGCTGGTGGGGCCCAGGAGGGACCGCCATGGGGGCTTCCTCCCTGCTGGAGGGCCCTGTGTGCTGGCCCCTGGGCCCTGCATTGCCCCTGGATGCCTGGGGGACCATTGGGACCTTGTGCTTATCTTCTTTATCCCTGAGGACTTTGTGTTTTGCCTCGGGCGCCTGTGAGCGTTCTACTTTTGTTCCCTGGGAGCGCTTTTCATGGCGCCGTGCTCCCTGCAGCTGAGGAGGAGCGCTTCTGTCCCTTGTAGAGGGAATCCCCGGCGTGGGGATTCCCCCTCGTTGTTGGGTTCTTGCGGGTGCCCACCCCGCAGTAGCCGCCGCATCGATGCTGTTTTACGAAGCCGGAGCCCACCTGGCATCGCCACATTTGTTATATGCGCGGGTGCCCACCCCGCGACTTTGCCGCTTATTGTATGATTTTCTTCACGGGTGCCCACCCCGCATTTTCATCGCCTCTAGCGGGAGCCTACCCCGCTATATGTTTAAACTTGAGAGGGAGCCTACCGCTCTTTGCCGCCGAGAGAAGGAGAAGATTTCGGCCGCCGTGATACGCGGCCTGCCTGGTTGTGGGCGGGGCCTGAAGACGGAAGCCGTAGAGGCCGGAAGCATGACCGGCGCTTTAGGGACCCGGATGGGAGCCTACCCCGTGCCGAGACATGTTGGAAAGGACGGGAGCCTACCCTGCCTCCATGCGCTCCCTTGGAGAACTCCCGGGTCCCATGAGTGGGCCCGGGTGAAGTAGAGAGTCTACCGATGCCGGACGGGGCTCCCGTGGGGAAGAGGGAGTCCCGTGTACAGAGTGACACCCGGAGAAGTTCCCCGCACAGCCAGAGAGAAGCTGCACCAGTACGGGACAGGGCGAAGCAGGAGTTCGCCGCCAGCTGGAGAGCCCGGTAAGTTTGGGCCTCTCCGTTGTGTTGGTGCCGGTTGAAGGCATAGAGTCAGAGCGGCCCCATCTGGCAGCGGGCCACTCCAACGTGGGTGTGAGAAGTTGGCCTGGTATATGATGTTCACTAGTTAAAGTGACCACCTTGTACCATGCCAAGCAACCCTTATGGTGTGGTTGTAAGTCAACCTTTTCGGACTAGCTGCCCTAGTGGTAGCGTAGGCTAAGCAGTCTTTGAGGCTAAACTCGTTAAAGCGTGTTAAGCAGGCTGTTTTACCCTATGTAACCCCCCTTTATACCAATGAAAGGACACCACACAGATATATATTCAAAATATATATGTATTTATTACTCAAAGTATCCCCTAGACTCTTTATGAGCACAGGAGCACAAATCGTTAAACAAGAAAGTATTACAATATACAGAAGTTGCACTTTATATGGATAGGCCCTGGTGGCCGCTCAAACCATATACTAAAATAGTGGTATAAGTACCATGACTAAGAAAGGGAAAAGGCCTTGGGCCTCTAGAATCGCTGGGCCTACAAGGAGCTAACGTTAGTTAGTGACCAGGAGGTCCACGGGTCGCGTGTGCAGTGAGGAAAGTTACTCGCGGGCTCCCATAGGTTTCCAATGGGTGCGTAAAAGTTCAAAAGTTACTGCTAAAAGGGTCTTCTGGTTGAACTACGAAATCAAGACTTCAGATCTAAACATTAGAGATGTCACTCTACACTTGTGCACCGGAGTGCCAGCTTTACCTCACCCACAGGAAGCGGGTGCATAGGTCTCGAAGTGCGTCGGGTTTCGTCTATCTGTTCAATGGAGCCTGATGACAAAGATGCTGCAGGCGGCCGGTCCAGAAGAGATGCGGTGGATCCAAGGGTGGATCGGAGTTGTAGAAGACCTGTAAGCAGAGGGGACAGTGTTCACAGTCACTAGCCAGTGACCGGCGTGGCACCAGGTAGGTACCAGGCGATGTCGGGTGCAAACAGGTGAAGAGGTGTAGCTTGTCTCTGCAGCCACGTGGTCCCTGAAGGTCGACGACGTCCAGGAGTCGGTTCACGAGCCGTCCCACGCAGGCTCTCGCTGTCGGCGGTGTCGGCGACTCAAAGGAAGCAAACAAGCCTTGGCAAAAGCAGGAGTCGTAGGAAATGAAGAAAGCTGATGGTTCTGACCAGCAAGGTCAGAGGGGCTGCTCCTTTGGAGGGCAGCAGGGGCCAGTCTGGGGCACCCAGACCAGCGTTGTAGTTTTCAAGATAGTTTGCCAAAATGGCCACTAGCCAATGGGCCAGGGACCGGGCAGGTGCGTCGAGTTGCAAAGTACAGAGGGGCCCCACGCAGATCATGGAGATGCTGGAGGGCTCACCTTTGGTGCAGATGCTGCTCGGGTGTTGGGTTTCTCAGGACCCAAAGCACAACTTGGAGGGAGCCTCTGTTGTTGCGCTTGCAGCTTGTCAAGTGTCTTTTCAAGATGGCTGGCTCCACGTGTCTCGGTGCCTCCACGGGTTCCTTCTTTGCAGAGACTGTGGATCGGGCGGTGAGAGGTCTGGAGGTCCAGTTCTTGTCGGTCTCTGGGCTCGGGCTCCAGCAGAAGGCGGCGGCAAAGCAGATGTCGATTCGCTGGTTGGTGCTTGCGTTAGCAAGATGGTCACTCCCTGACCATAGGGGAGAATTCCTTCTGTCCTCTGTGCAGCAGAGCGTCGAAGTTCCCATCTTCTTCTTAGTGTTAAGTTGATTCTAGGATGTCTGAAGTCTTAGGACACAGCTCCTACCTTTAAGCGGATTCTAGGGGCCGGAGTACCTGCTAGGTCCCTCCCTAAGGGTGGGACCAGGAAGGGGGGTGGTTACACCCCAATCCTTTGTCCAGCTCACCCCAGGTCTGGGGCTGGGGTGCCCCAGGACCGGTTTGAACTGGCATATGCACCGAGGCTCCTTGTGAGCCTCAGGCATGTCTGTTTCTATTCAAGCCCTACCTGACCAATACACAAATCTCCCAAGCTGGAAGGACTCCCAGCAGCAGGAGGGCAGACTTGTGTCTGTGGTGGCAGCGTCCATTTTGTGGAGCTGAGGCTATGTCTGATTTTACCCGGGTTTCAGGTACTGTACATGTCGTGTCCCTCTAGAAGGGTGGAATGCTAACCCCGTCGCCAGAATTGGCGAGGGGTTAGTATTCCAATTCGTATGACACCTTACTCGACATGTTTTGATAAAGCCAAACCAAGGTTAGCATTTAACCGCGAGGTTCATAATGCACTTAAGAGTATATGGTATGGCGATATCCGGAAACGGTAGAAGGAAGTTGTTCCGACCACTGCAGACAGGCTCAGCTCATGCCAGAGCACCATCTCACATGGAACCAAGCACTCTGCCTTCAGGATTGTTAAGGCCTGCCATAGGAGTGACTTATAGGTTAACATGTGTCCCATTTAAGGTTAGGTATAGGTATACTACACCTAAGTAAGAGGTGGTTACACCAACTTACCCCAGCTGAGTGATCAGCCAGTTGTGTCAAATTGCTAGGCCAGGCCAGGGGTGGCACAATACATGCTTCAGCCCCTGGTAGGCCTTAGATACACCAATGCCCTGGGTACCTAGTGTACACTGGTACAGGGGCTCACAGGGTGATCCAATTCCAATTGGTTATGCACCTGGAGTGCATAGTGTCAATTTAGTAGAGAGAACAGCAGGCTGGGGGTCTGATTAGCAGGCCCACAGCCTCAATATGTCAAAAACCAGTGAAGCAAAAAGCAAAAATGTGGGGTGACCATAGGATAGCAGACCCTACTCTCCTACAGTGGGCATGTTTGGTTTGAGTGCCCCTGCGCTCCAACGAAGGGGACATGTTATGTAGAAGCCCCGTGGGGGCCAGAGGGTCCCGGGTGCCAAGCCCCTACTTTAACTTACAGCTGCCCCGCTGGCTAGAGGGCAGCTGCCACGTTTCGCGGGCACATGTGGTTTCGAGCGCCAGTGCGCTCCAAATATGGGCTATGTGTTTTTAAGAAGCCCCAGTGAGGCCCAGAGGGCCCCAGTGAATTGGCGAATTTGAGGGCCCAGTGCTAGTCCATGAGCGGTCCTGCCGTTGCGGGCCGCTCCACCGCCTAGAGGAAGTTCTGTTTTGGGCACAAGGGAGCCCAGAGGGGCCCGTGCCATGTTTTGTTTTCAGTTGCCCCAGTTACCAGTGGGCAACTGCAACGATGTGGAGCCAGTGTTATTTAGAGAGCTCCATGTGGCTCCAACATTGGCATATTGCATTAAAGGGCACAGTGGTGCCAGGCCTCATTTTGAGATACACAGCTGCCCAGAAAGTAGTGGGCAGCTGCACCGTTTAGGCCTCTCTTGACTTTGGGGGCATGTCAGAGTTAGGAGTGAGCTGCACTCCTTTGCCCCTGACCTTCACAGCTGCGCAGCACTTAGTGCCAGCTGCTACGTTTAGGTCTGCGCAGATTGCGCACCCTTGACTTTCGCTGCTTAGGCAGCGCGCCCTGACTTTCGGGACACAGGGCAATTGCGCCCCCTTTTTGATTTGCATATCATGGTTTATGCTAGTGAGATTATGTCTCTCTGTGTGATTTATGCCCCTAATGTGAGTTGCGCTTAGGAGGTTAGGGTCTAATGTGTTTAGACTTGTGCGAGGATTGCATAATGTGTTTATGCTGGTGAGGTTGGCGCAGAATATAATTCGCGCCTGATGTGATGCTGTGCAGAATGTAGTTATGTTACAGGCTGATGCTAAGTACAGTGGTTACCAGTAGTTTTTTTTTTATAAACAAGTTTTTATTGTTTTAAGTGACACAACAGGAAAGCATTGAGCCTGTCGAACCACCAGCTTACAACCGCACAGCACAGGACCACTACACCCCCCCACCCCCCCCCCGAAACTCTCCCCCCGCCCCCTCCCCCCCAGACACCATGTTCACAATACATTGCCCAACCATTTCCCCCAGACCCTACGGTACTTCTTAAGACAGCCCCTCGCCTGGTAGAGAGTCCGTTCCTGTGCCGCACACCAGTCCACTCCAGTACTCCATTTGGCCAAGCTAGGCGGCTGTGGGTGCTTCCAGGCCGCTGCAATGTCTCGTTTTGCCACCATTAGTGCCGTCATAAGGAATAGCTTCTCTGCGCGCGCGCCATTTAGGCCGTCAGTGATACCCAGTAGGGTGTATCTAGGGTTATGCGGCACCACCCACCCCAAAACCTCCGTGAGGTCGGCTTCTATGCCACTCCAGTATCCCCCCAAGTCCGGACAAGACCACACCATGTGGATGAAGTCGGCTGGAGCAAAGCCGCAGCGGGGGCAAGCTGCGTCAACGGAGAGGCCCGCACGGTGCAGACGAGCCGGTGTGAGATAGGCAGTGTGAAGGTAATAAATTTGAATAAGCCTCAGTTTGGCGGAGGCCGTCACCAGCCTGGGGCCATATGAAGACCGAAACGTCGACTGTCACACTTCTTTCTAGATAATTGGTCATATATCTTTGAAAAAGTGTTTGATATATTGTATAGTGGAGTAATAACTGAATGTATAATCATGTCTCCCTTTTGATATACAACTGTCTTATTTTTATGTACCCTCATTACCATTCACTGATATAAATGAATTTTGTTCCTCACACACCTTTTGTCCACTTTTCATTTCTCTTTATTCTGATTGTACAACTGTTTTGAAATCAATGTAAATAGAGATCCATATATACATATGACTATTGCATGGTGTATAATCGTTTGGAATCTAAAAGATAAGATTGATCTCACTTATAGGTATATATTTATCCTATAAACAAGTCACACAACTAAGTTTTCAACAAACCCCTTGAAGGCACATCCTACCCATACATATTATCTGCCCAAGCCCTCAAGGGTATATTGGGTTATCCATTACACAGATTGTGTTTAAGCGCAGACAATTGTCTGTTGTGGATCACTCTTAAGTGGTTTTTTTGTTTTTTTGCTTGTCTCTAAAAACAAATACGTAGATGTCTGAAGCAGAGACATTATCCTATACTGATGAATATATACTGAAAATTGCTGGTGGCCCTTCACTGCTGGGCAATAAAGGCATCACCGCCACTTTTCCCTATGAGTCTGATCTTAATCAACTCGAGCGTCTCAAAAAGAAACTAGTACGAACAGAACTTCATGCTAAGTTTCTGACGGACTGTTTGAATGCGAATATCATTCCAACGGGTCTTCAGATCCGAAATGTCCCAATAATTTTTACAGATGACGAGGAATTTAAAACAGGCTTTAGCTTCTCTGCCAACAAATGCTCTCGCACTTGGATGGTTCTAAGTATAGAAACTGCCATTAGACAATTGAAGATCTTAGCTAAAGAAATTGAAACCCTAGAAAAAAAGATACTAGGTGACCCTGCCATTACTAACGGTAAATTCCTTCTTGACAAGGTACAGCAAACAATCAAAGAATTCGAGGAATTCAACGCTCATAAAAAAACTGAGAAATTGCAAAACGATATCAAAAGATACAATAAAGAAAAAACGTATCCATACTTACAGAAGGATTTTTATAATCCTCAAAATTCTGCCCAAATACCAAAGAAGAGAATTACCTTCTCTGATACTAATTCAGATACCGGTAGCGATCAATCTATAGACACAACCTATCGCCACTACGATCAACAACCCTCCACCTCCAGACAGAATTTTTTAGGGCAGGACCGCCGAGGGACAGGTCCCCCTCGGAGACAACGGGGTTCCAAGCGAGGATGGTACCGCAACCAATATACACCAGGGTTCCGTCAGACACGCAACCAGTATTACGAATGGTAGCACCTGACCAAACAATACCAATTTTCAATCTATCGGCACATACCCTATCTGAACAAGAAATTGCGGTTCTTTCTTCAGGGTTGAGCTTTGTGCCTACCTACAAGAACGACTTATTCAACACCAAATTAGAAATCTATAAATTTTTCCGCACTGTGAGATTAAAAAACTTTTTCACAGAAAAGGAAAATTGTCCTAACAACGATGTCACAGGCCTAAAAAACAAATCAACATTTTACCCGAGCAACTCTATGGTAAAAAAGGAAATACTAACATTTGAGAATGCAATTCTCATTGAGATTGATAATCTCTTCAAACAGAAAATACAGTATAAATCTAATTTCTCTAAAGAAAAACAAGTTGCACTGCAGAATCTTCAATCACTCCCTAATGTCCTGATAAAACCTGCGGACAAGGGCGGTGGGATAGTCCTTTGGGACAAGGACAAATATACTGAAGAGGCTCTTAAACAATTATCCAACCTTATACACTACAAGAAACTTGCAACTAATCCCACAAACAGACTTACTTCAGAAATATCAAAACTCAGCAAGTTAGGTTTCGATGGTGGTTGGCTCTCGGAGAAAGAATCTGCCTTCCTCATTAATAAAACTCCGACTGTCCCTGCTATATACCTGCTCCCAAAGGTACACAAAGACCCTCTAAATCCACCTGGGTGCCCGATAGTTTCGGGTTGCAATTCCATCTTGAAGCCATTGGCCCAATATGCAGATTTCTTTATTAGACCATTTGCTGTTAACCATCCTGCATACATTCGGGACACTATGGCCGTGATTAACATAGTCGAAAACTTTGACTTTGATCCCCTGAATGAATATCTGGTCTCTATGGACATAGAGAGCCTCTATACAAACATCCCTCAAGAGGAAGTTCTACAGATTCTATGCAACCTTCTAGACACTAGAGCCAGACCACATCAGGTGCCTACAGAATTCATTATTGAATGTGTTCGTATCTCTCTGTGTGAGAATTTTTTCCTTTTTCAAAATACTTTTTATCAACAACGAAAAGGAGTAGCGATGGGAGCTGTTTACGCCCCAGACATTGCGAATATCTATGTCTCTGTATTTGAGAACGAATTTATATTCAATGTAACGAACCCATTTTCCTCCAACATCAGGAAGTGGCTTCGTTATATAGATGATGTCTTCCTTGTTTGGCATGGCACAAAGGAAGAACTCAACACCTTCCACGTTTGGCTCAACCATAGAAATCCACACCTGAAATTCACCATGGAATCTAACAATGCGGAGATCAATTTTCTGGATATAACTATCAAAAATGATATTACTAACCATCTATATACCACCTTGTATACAAAACCAACGTCCAGAAATACTCTGCTTGAATATCAGAGTCACCATCCTCAAGCCCTCAAAGATGGCCTCCCTTTTGGGCAGTTCTTGCGTTTACGCAGGAACTGTACCTTTAAAAATGACTACTTCATTGAGGCTAAAAAACTTACAGAAAAATTAAAAGCTAGGGGGTACCCCTCCAAATTTTTAAAAAAATCCATGAAACGTGCATGGTATAACAACAGAGAAACGTTATTGACTGTGAAAGATCGGCCACAACAACCACATCTGGTGTGTGTCTCGACTTTCGGAACTCACGCTAATGCTATAAAGAAGATTGTCAGTCGACACTGGAATTTATTAAGAAATCTCCCTGAATTCCAGTCAAAACCCCTATTTTCTTTCAAAAGGGGAACTAACCTTAGAGATCGATTGGTGAAAGCGTATGAAGACCGTCCTAACAACACAGTAGACAACATGAGGCAGCTGGTCCCCATTGTCGGACATTTCAAGTGCAATATGTGTTTAGCATGCAACACCTCGCAAACAATTAAAAAATGTACCATCAACGGTATTACCTTTGCCCTTAAATCATTCTCAAATTGTAATACATGTAATGTAATTTATTGTATACAATGTCCCTGCAAATTACATTATATTGGCAAAACAGTTCAACCAATCAAGAAAAGGATCCTACAACATCAATCTCGGATAAGATGCCACACAGAAAACGCACCACTAGTGGAGCATTATCAGAGACAGGGTCATTCAGATAAAGATATGAAATGGTGGGTACTAGATGTGATCAAACCCTCTAAGAGACAAAGTAATGTAGACCGACTCTTGACCATTAAGGAAGGTAGATTGATCTGTATGACAGATTTGATCAACCGTGGTCTCAATTCAACATCCGAATGGCACGTACAATAGCTATAGCCCTATGTATAATAGTTGATATATACTTGATCAAACCACCTGTGAGCTATTTTTTAACAGTATATAGGGTTATACGATGATTTGATCTATATCTTTGTGTATTAAACTGTTAATGTTACAGCCGCTAACCGAAGTACCACTGATGATAATAAGGATATTCTTGATTTTAACAGCCTTTTGAATATATGTAATATAAATATTTGCAATAACCATGTAACAAAAATGTATAGTATCTAATTTTTGACTGTATTAATGGCGTAGTAGTCTTAATGGTGTGACATAGAGAACACAATATGTGTCTGTATATATACAATCCTTGACACCATGTGATGAACAAACTCCGTCCTTTACATATAATGAATGTCCTAATTTCAGCTTTTTGTTACATAGGTTTAATTGGAGGTACATCCCAATACTTTGTTCTATATACGTCGACCACAGGGTTCGAATATGTGAAAACAGAATATAATTAGTATATTACCAATATACTAAAAGAACTTGACAGACATATTACATTCGAGCGTGGCTGCCGATCCACCTCAAAATTCGAACAACATGATGCTATTACCCCACTCCAACATGGCCGACACGTATATCTTTACCGGCATACCATGTGACCTAATTTCAAGTCCTATCTCTATACCGTTGCAATACGTATATTTAAGACAACCCGATCTCGGCAATCCCAGTGCTACACGCCGCGATTCAACTGAGATGACTGCTGTACTTACGCCAGGTTAGTTGATATCTTCCTGTTTGGCTTTTGCCAACAATGTCCCCAAGGTAGTACAATTTAACTTAATACTACCCATTTTCCCTTTACAGTAATTTTCGAGGGAAATAAGTAAAACGCCCCCTAACTGTGGCAGCAATTTCCAGTCCTCGATTTTCGCAGGAAGCGAATAGAGCGCCCTTCATATTTGGCGTTACTTCGTCTGAACCAACAATAAGACCATCACTAGGTCGGTTGATATTTCTTCCACTTAATTTGTATGCGATCACTAACAACTGTAACTATAACAGACTAAATGCTCTCATTCTCCTCTTGCAGTTTTTAAATGCCCGAATACCGTACTCTGCCCGCAACCATACAGTACCGTTAATACGTTGACAGTTTGCTTCTCAAATATCCTTAAATTTAAAAGGTACTGTGATATACTTTTATTTCTTGGGTTAGTATACACGTTAAGTCGCCTTAAAGCAGTGAAGATTTACGATACGATCTTTCTTTACATAGCGCCAACCGAGATGTTATGATCCAAATCTCAACCCACAGAAAGCAAGATATCCGCGACTTTTCTAATTAAATCAAACATTACGAGGTAAAATTACTTCGATTACTTGCATTAGTCGAATGATATCTCTCTTGGTTAGAGTACATATTGAACCTTTATTGATTATTACGGTGATTCAATAACAGCTTCTCACATTTTAATATGAATAATTTCACCGTTTGAAGTACAACTATGATTGATTTCCCCCTTATTCTGTAAAAACCTTGTTGTGATTCGATTCATACATGTCCGCAGGCATCTATAACAACCTGTAGATATCCATACAATTTATTGAGTTTTACGGAAAGGACAAATCGAGTTTTTTCCTTATAATATGCCATTTGAATATGTCACTACTAGTGAAGATACAGAATAAGTATTTAGCAATGTCTGTCCGTGAAATGAAAGGACATGAATTCATACTTTAAACGATCATGGTTGAAGCACAGTGTAAATAATTTAGTAAGATGGAGCCTTAATATAATTGACCACTCTGCCTTGATTTAAGTGTTTCACCGTTTTAGTATGTCTAACTATTATTGGATGTTTAATTGACTGATACATCATTTGTTAAACGATAAAATTGATTTCCTTTATACGTTGATTAGTCAAATTGTAATTATTAAAGTTTTTTGGCTTAGGTGTGTGTTATGTATAGTCTATATATTCATTATATACTTTTTAACTTGTAGGGGTCAACTTTTAACTTCTTGTCCTGAAGATGGTCTCACAAATTCACATATGAAGACCGAAACGTCGACTGTCACACTTCTTTCTAGATAATTGGTCATATATCTTTGAAAAAGTGTTTGATATATTGTATAGTGGAGTAATAACTGAATGTATAATCATGTCTCCCTTTTGATATACAACTGTCTTATTTTTATGTACCCTCATTACCATTCACTGATATAAATGAATTTTGTTCCTCACACACCTTTTGTCCACTTTTCATTTCTCTTTATTCTGATTGTACAACTGTTTTGAAATCAATGTAAATAGAGATCCATATATACATATGACTATTGCATGGTGTATAATCGTTTGGAATCTAAAAGATAAGATTGATCTCACTTATAGGTATATATTTATCCTATAAACAAGTCACACAACTAAGTTTTCAACAAACCCCTTGAAGGCACATCCTACCCATACATATTATCTGCCCAAGCCCTCAAGGGTATATTGGGTTATCCATTACACAGATTGGGGGCCATAAGGGCATCCCGCCAGTCGACCTCATCCAGGGGACCCACCCACACCTCCCATCGTTCCTTCAGGCCTTCCCGGGGCGTGGGGGTATTGTTGATAAGAGAACGATGTGTCCTGGAGATACCCCCCCTCCCCAGGTTGCCCAGCAGGACCTGAGCCTCCGGGGGGCTGTGGTCCGGCAGTCTAATGTCCAGTGGGGTGTAGGTGTGTATGGCGTGTCGCAATTGGGGGTATCTATAAAATTGAGATGAGTGGAGGGAGAAGCGCTCCTGCAGTTCCGAGAATGAGCACATGCATCCCCCCGCCAGACATCTCCCAGCTGGGAGATGCCGAGTAGGTCCCAAGATTTAAAGCACTCCAGTTCCGCAACCTCCCGCAGCCATGTCTCATGCCAGAGGGGGGTGGCGCGAGTCAGCCTCCCGGTCCACCGGGTGTGGCGGAGCGCCGCTCGCCAAGCCAGGAAGATCGCTTTGGTGATGTCGGGGCAGGAGGCGGGGATGGGGGCGCCATACAGGCGGTCCTGTACACGGGAGAAACCTAGGTCTTCTAATTCCACTCTGTAGGCCGGGTCAGACCATCCCCCCCCAAACCAGTCATGGATGACCAGGAGCAGAAATATTGGTTCTGTTGGGAATAAGCTTGGTTTAAACGACACTAGATGTGTTCTAAGGACTATTGAAAAAAGTGTACTTGATCACTACCATATACACACATATAAAAATCATTAATTTGAGAAACACAAAGTGATTTTCTTTTTCGCTGTATTTGAATACACATAAATATTATTACAATACAGGACTGACCAAAAAACAATAAATTAAATCACAACATACTTAGTGACCAATAGTGCACGATGACATGACAATCAACACAAAATTGACATCAAAAACTACATATATGTACATTGAACAAAAATATACTTTAAACATGGATGATCCAAAATCAATAGCATATGACACCACAATATATATCCTTCAATATTTGAATGGTGAAATTGCATGGAACAATCAGACAGGTAACGTCGACGTTTCGACCCTGAGATTACGTGTAGATTTATACGCATCGATGGCGGGTCTTCATCTGGACAATAACATACATGTCAGCCTGCAATTACAAAACGTATAATCAAAAACTATGTGTGTCTGTTTATACTCTTTCTAAAGTGAGTGTAGGGCTGATGCTCACCTGAGGACTAGGAAAAGATAATTTATCCTTGTGTCGCATACGGTGAAGTCAATCAAATTCTCACTCCGTCAGGTCAATATATTCTGTAATAAATAACGTAATTTCACCCTCGTGTATGATCTACTATGTATTCATTGCCCGTATCGTGAATCAACAATATCAGTCACATACCTTGAGATGTATTTAATCCCTGCACGGGGAACAATACCGTCGAGGCGATCAACAAAATCTATAAACGGACATATTGAATCTTCGTTAATGACCTGACAAGCAAGAAATAACCAGCGATTGAATGGATTAACGTAGGTGTCACTTTCTCGAGGCCTTAACACGATCCCTGAATTATATCATGGGACTGATATCCATACCAAATTCTTATTTATTTATAGTTGAAATGCCACGGACGGGCTCGTACAAACGTCTATGATGCCGCTTGAACATGGAAATATGCGCCATTGTCGTTAATACTGATGGTGCTATCAAATTCAAACTCACTAAGCAAATCATAGCAGTGCAGGATAAATCATACCGCTATTTTGTATACAATAGACTTACAAATAAAGGCGCTATTAGAGAACTAATCTAAACTCAATCGACTCGAGCTGACGGGGCCCGGACTACGAGCAAATCTGAAGTTAACTAAACAAAAAGCCTGAACCACCCCAATTAGTGAAGGCATATATTTAAGGCCTACATACAAATCTAAACGGTCCATTACTTACTTGGAGCACAATGAATCTGCTTCCGATTCCACACAGGCCGGAAAAACAATGGCCAAACGCGGGAAGCGTAATCAGCTGATTTTATATACGCGCGCGAGAAATACAAGACAGCTACTTAGAAAGCAAGACATGGATCGTAATCAGTGCACAAGACACCGACCGGAATTACTTGTAAAACACGGACTGGATTCAGTATCGTCATAGCCCTGAAACCAAAGCAACCGAATCTTAAAAACCCAGAGCGGTGTCTGCAGGGAGTTTAACTTACAATATGAATGTAAACGGGCGAAGCGATAATTGTAAATCATTAACGGCCCGAATGGAACACAACATACAAAAAAGTATTCCCATGAAAAGACCGTAAAATGTTACATCGGCATTTAGTTCCCAATAAATGACCAAACATAGAATTATTCACAGGAAGGATGCACAGTGAGACGCATCTCTAAAGTGTTTTACGTTAGGGCAGCGACATTTATGCAAAAATATGCGTACCCTAATCATGTCAAAAATACGATCGAAAATGCTTTGACTCAAAATGAGGCATAGTAATGTTAACTCACAGTCTCAAATACAAATAGCATACCGACGCTAGTCATACTGAGTAAGTAGTGGGCCCAAACCAAAGTGGAAACCTTTAAAGTGGAGCAAGAACGACACAAGGAACATTCAGGCTTTCCTCACATGAAACATCCTGACATATCGATAAAATCTAGGGTAGTCATCCCCGATGAGTAACGAAGACGTTATCAATCAAGATCCATCCATGCTTACACGATTATATTAGTATAGTATGATGCATCTGTTATGAAGGCATACCACGCTATCATACTATAATAACAAGGAGTCTTAGATGTTCACAATGGTAATATCAACCATATTCAAGAGCATTGGCTGTAGCTTGAATCATATCAATTGTTGGATTAAAGATAAGCAAACAGCTGTATTTAGGCAAGGCTCAAGTACAGGAACAGATTCACAGCATAAACAGTATACACTTATAATTTACTCATTTGAATATAGGTCTCCTCATGTTCATTGAGGCCATGATTAACCGCCTCAAGGACGTGTATCCAGCGACATTCCTTATAGTTAAGGGAGCCAACAACATTGCCACCTCTCTGATGTACAACAATTTTTTCAATGACCCACCATTCGATTTGTTCATGAGTATGACCCAATCTAGTATAGTGTTCTACAAGGGGAGCTCCTTGTGTCTTGCATTTTACTCTACTTAAATGCTGAAGAATATTTTCTTCACTTTTTGGGTCGTTTGCCCTACATAAATTAGGGGACATGGGCATCTGATTGCGTAGATGACATTTTGGCTATTGCAATTCGTAAATTGATCAAGGCCATACGTTTTACCCCGATGGACAAAGCTAATTCCAGAAACCGTATATCGGCATGCTTTACATTGGCTACATCTATGGTGACCAGTTATAGGTGGTAAACTGAGTAGTGATCTAATGTCAGGTTGGCTAGGTGGTTCTAAATATGAAGACACCACATGGTCTTTGATATTCTTAGCACGTTTAAATGCAAATAAAGGTGGTTCGGGCATGTTGATTTCAGAACCAACTAAATTCCAATACTTTCTGATCACCCTTTTTATCTCATTGCTACGAGTATTAAAGGTGGTAACACATACCAATTTATCCATTTCTTAATTCTTTGGTTGTATCTCAAGCAAGGTTTCCCTGGGTCTATGCCAGGCTCTTTTTCTGGCTCTATTAAGGAGTCCCTTTGGGTATCCTCTCTCCCTTAGTTTGGCAATGAGGATGTTAGTTTCCTTGAAATAGTCACCTCTTCTGCTGCAATTACGACGTAAGCGCAAAAATTGTCCATACAGAAGGTTATCCCTGAGGTTCCTAGGGTGATGGGAATGGTATTGTAACAAGGTGTTCCTGTCAGTGGGTTTTTTATATAGATTCATTACTATTTTACCATTCTCTTCCTCCAATGTCAAATCTAAGAACGGAATTGAATCCTTGTTGTGAGTTACGGTGAATTGGATGTCAGTACTACAAGAGTTAAGCCAAGTCAAGAATGACATCAATTGATTCACAGTACCTGCCCACAGCATGACAATGTCGTCAATATATCGCTTCCAAGCTGATATATTGTTGATGTATGGGTTATGATCTGAGTAGATGTTTTTATCCTCAAAATGATCCATAAACAGATTTGCTAGACTTGGCGCGAATCCAGCGCCCATTGCTACACCTCTGCATTGGAGGTAGAAGACTTCTGAAAGATGAAATAATTTTTCGTCATTGCAATCTGTAGCAGTTGCACCAAAAATTCAGAAGGAATCCAGTGTGGTTTGGGACGAGTGTCCAATACATTGCTGATGACTTCAATTGCTTCTTTTTGTGGGATACTCGTATATAGTGAGCACACATCCAGTGTGACGAATAGTTGTGTGGATTTATCGAAGGGTTGATCCTCAAACAACTGTATAGTGTGCATCGTATCGCGGAGATAAGATCTAGTTTCCTGCACAAAAGGCTGTAAAAAACTATCAAGATATTGATTTAGGGGCTCCAACACTGATCCACATCCGGATACGATTGGTCTTCCCGGAGGTTTTTGTAAATTCTTGTGTATTTTGGGAATGGTATAAATTGTAGGAATCCTCGGATTAGCTTTATTGAGGAACTTACATTCAGGTTCCGAAAGAAAACCCTCCTCCATCCCTCGGTTCGTGAGGTCTCTGATCAGTTTGGCGATCTCCTTAGTAGGGTCACAAGGGATCCGAGCATAACTGGTCGTACAGCTGAGTTGTTGGTTAATCTCATTAACGTAGTCCTCTGTATTTTGTACCACCACAGCTCCCCCTTTGTCAGCAGTCTTGATCACAATAGACTTATTTTCATTCAATGAATGGAGAGCGAGTCTTTCTTCTTTTGTGATGTGTCTGATGTATTTCGTATTGTTCAACAGATTCATGACCTCGCTTACAACAATTTTTTCATAAGCTATGATTTTTTCGTTCATTAGGTATGCTGCTGGTGTAAATGTAGATGCTGGACGGAAGTCCGTTGCTGCTGTCTTCTTATTATAGTCACCTTTCTTCAGAAAGTAGTGCTTCAGACGGATTTTTCTGAAGAATTGCTGTAATTCCAATTTAATATTGAATGAATTAGGTATGGAGGTAGGAACAAAGGACAATCCTCGTGCCAAAACATCGTGTTCAGCCTTGCTCAATGTGTAATTTGAGATATTCAGTATGGGGTCTTTCTGATTAATGGAACATAGTGGTCCCATTTGCAACTCATTGGTGGACATATTAGTCGATGTAGAAGTTACCAACGATACGTCTGTCGTCTGGTTCGAATTTCGCCATGGTTCTGAGGTGGCTGCGTTTGAAAACGAACTCGCATGTTGCCACGTTGATTGCCCTTCCCTTGCTTCCATCTCGGTGGTCTCCTCCAGTTCTGGTCCCGATTGGTCCAAATAGGTTCCCCTAAAAAAGACGATGAAGTGGAAGGGCCAAAGCTGTCTTGGTATGTAGAATGTGACTGATATGCCGGTCCCTGTTGATAGCTAGATTCTTGTGGTTGAAAGCGTGGTCCTGGAGGATAAGTACGCAGGTCTGAGCTTGTACTGGGCTGCTCCGATTCGTTGTCTGATCCACTACCAAAGGAAGAATTTGAAAAAGTGGCAAATCTTCTCGTGTTTTGTCTACTGCGGTTCGTGAAATATCCCTGGGCGTCCTGGATATAGTAATCGTCGCAAATATAGGGATAAGTAGTCTTTTTATCGTATGACCTGATGTCTTTAGCCAATTTCTCCAGCTTTTTGTTCAATGTCGTGGTATTGAACTCCGCTGTGGCCTTTTCAGCTCTTTCGAGTGCCTCTTTTGCGTTCTTCAGTCCTCTGTCCTCCAAGATCTCTTTTTTAAGGTATGCTATCTCTTGTATCAATTTCTTCACGTATTCCAGTGCAGTTTCTACCCCCAACACCATCCAGTGTCGGGAGCAGTTGTTAGCCACAAAGCTGAAACCCTCACGGAATTTAGGCAAATCGATAAAGATTGCTGGTTCGTTACGTACTTGTAGTCCCTTCAGTATAATATTTGCTTGCAGATATTTCGTCAGCAAATGGCCATGCAAACGTGTACGTATGAGTTTCTTCTCCAATCTCTCCAACCTTGAAAGTTTATCATTTAATGTGGTGTCAATTGGAGTTAGACCAGTGCCTAGGTAATCGAATTCTGCCTGTTCTTGTATTAATTTATTAATATAGTCCTCACTGTAGGACAGCGTTTCTTTTTCAGACATACTCTATTATTCTAAGAGGAATCAATAAATGACAAAGAACCCTCGCAGGTAAAGACCTGCACTAGATAAGCATTAGAATTAATGGGGTAACCCAGTAACCCTCAGAACCTGGGTGAGTACATGGAGCAGAAATATTGGTTCTGTTGGGAATAAGCTTGGTTTAAACGACACTAGATGTGTTCTAAGGACTATTGAAAAAAGTGTACTTGATCACTACCATACACACACATATAAAAATCATTAATTTGAGAAACACAAAGTGATTTTCTTTTTCGCTGTATTTGAATACACATAAATATTATTACAATACAGGACTGACCAAAAAACAATAAATTAAATCACAACATACTTAGTGACCAATAGTGCACGATGACATGACAATCAACACAAAATTGACATCAAAAACTACATATATGTACATTGAACAAAAATATACTTTAAACTTGGATGATCCAAAATCAATAGCATATGACACCACAATATATATCCTTCAATATTTGAATGGTGAAATTGCATGGATCAATCAGACAGGTAACGTCGACGTTTCGACCCTGCGATTACGTGTAGATTTATACGCATCGATGACGGGTCTTCATCAGGACAATAACATACATGTCAGCCTGCAATTACAAAACGTATAATCAAAAACTATGTGTGTGTGTTTATACTCTTTCTAAAGTGAGTGTAGGGCTAATGCTCACCTGAGGACTAGGAAAAGATAATTTATCCTTGTGTCGCATACGGTGAAGTCAATCAAATTCTCACTCCATCAGGTCAATATATTCTGTAATAAATAACGTAAATTCACCCTCGTGTATGATCTACTATGTATTCATTGCCCGTATAGTGAATCAACAATATCAGTCACATACCTTGAGATGTATTTAATCCCTGCACGGGGAACATTACCGTCGAGGCGATCAACAAAATCTATAAACGGACATATTGAATCTTCGTTAATGACCTGACAAGCAAGAAATAACCAGCGATTGAATGGATTAACGTAGGTGTCACTTTCTCGAGACCTTAACACGATCCCTGAATTATATCATGGGACTGATATCCATACCAAATTCTTATTTATTTATAGTTGAAATGCCACGGACGGGCTCGTACAAACGTCTATGATGCCCCTTGAACATGGAAATATGCGCCATTGTCGTTAATACTGATGGTGCTATCAAATTCAAACTCACTAAGCAAATCATAGCAGTGCAGGATAAATCATACCGCTATTTTGTATACAATAGACTTACAAATAAAGGCGCTATAAGAGAACTAA